>NC_047657.1:4696857-4741352 GCF_902201215.1 Prunus dulcis
ATAGAAGTCATTCTCTTTGTAAATGACAATATTACAACATTAAGGATGTGTTTTACAATCTTGTGGAACATAACTATCCATAAAAGAGTAATACGAGACATTAAAATTGTAAACATCCGAGTTTACAAGTGTAAGGACCTAGTTTACGTTTCCAAGGTTCCCCCTTACCCTAAAATTGTACTACATGCCTTCATCTTTGTAAATTATGATATTACAAGAGTAAGGATAACTTTTACAATGTTGTGGAACATGACTGTCCTAAACAGAGTAATCTAAGACCTTAAAATTGTAAACATTTGTGTTTACACTTATAAGGACCCAATTTACTTTCCTAATGTCCCTAGTTACCTTAATATTGTACTAGACATCATTTTCTTTGTAAATGACAATATTACAACATTAAGGATGTATTTTACAATCTTGTGGAACATAACTATCCATAAAAGAGTAAAACAAGACCTTAATATTGTAAACATCCGAGTTTACAAGTAGAAGGTCCTAGTTTACCTTTCGAAGGTTCCCCTTTATCCTAAAATTGTACTACATGCCTTTATCTTTGTATATTATGATATTACAAGAGTAAGGATAACTTTTACAATCTTGGGGAACATGACTATCCTAACCAGAGTAATCTAAGACCTTAAAAGTGTAAACATTTGTGTTTACACTTATAAGGACCCAATTTACTTTCATAATGTCCCTAGTTACCTTAATATTGTACTAGAAGTCATTCTCTTTGTAAATGACAATATTACAACATTAAGGATGTGTTTTACAATCTTGTGGAACATAACTATCCATAAAAGAGTAATACGAGACCTTAATATTGTAAACATCCGAGTTTACAAGTGTAAGGACCTAGTTTACGTTTCGAAGGTTCCCCCTTACCCTAAAATTGTACTACATGCCTTCATCTTTGTAAATTATGATATTACAATAGTAAGGATAACATTGACAATCTTGGGGAACATGACTCTCCTAAACAGAGTAATCTAAGACCTTAAAATTGTAAACATTTGTGTTTACACTTATAAGGACCCAATTTACTTTCCTAATGTCCCTAGTTACCTTAATATTGTACTAGAAGTCATTCTCTTTGTAAATGACAATATTACAACATTAAGGATGTGTTTTACAATCTTGTGGAACATAACTATCCATAAAAGAGTAATACGAGACCTTAATATTGTAAATAGCCGAATTTAATGACAATATTACAACATTAAGGATGTGTTTTACAATCTTGTGGAACAAAACTATCCATAAAAGAGTAATACGAGACCTTAATATTGTAAACATCCGAGTTTACAAGTGTAAGGACCTAGTTTACGTTTCGAAGGTTCCCCCTGACCCTAAAATTGTACTACATGCCTTCATCTTTGTAAATTATGATATTACAAGAGTAAGGATAACTTTTACAATCTTGTGGAACATGACTGTTCTAAATAGAGTAATCTAAGACCTTAAAATTATAAACATTTGTGTTTACACTTATAAGGACCCAATTTACTTTCCTAATGTCTCTAGTTACCTTAGTATTGTACTAGACGTCATTCTCTTTGTAAATGACAATATTACAACATTAAGGATGTGTTTTACAATCTTCTAGAGCATAACTATCCATAAAAGAGTAATACGAGACCTTAATATTGTAAACCCTCATTTTACTTGAATAAGGACCCAATTTACATCCTTATGATCCGGAGTTACCAATTCCTTATAATGTGGATCCATATCCTTATAAATAAGTATTTACAACATTATGGATTAGGTGAACCCTAATGTTGTAATCCTTGTTCAAAAACTTGTAAATCGCTACTCAAATCTTGTAACTTATAAGTTTTAGGATCCTTTTACAATGTTATGGTACTCTCATATCCAAACTACTGTAAATCACTATCTAATCATATGCCAATTGCCAAACAGAAAAGGCATAATTGCATGACCCTTGTGCAATTGCATTTTCAAACAGTGAAAACTTGCTAACTTGTATAACCGGTAACCAATTTTTTAAAAATTTTGAAAATATCAGAAAGGACAAATGGTGCATCGGTGCACCTGGTGCACTATAGAAGGTGCCCTTGCTTTTATAGTGCGCCGTGGTCTTTAGGCAATAATGGCGTGCCAAAAAAGCACGCCTTAAAAGTTGACTCTATTAATAGCGTGCAAAATATGCACGCCGTGAAATCTAATCCTATTAATGGCATACAAAATATGCATGCCGTGAATGCAAATCTAATTCTTTGGTTTTTAATTTTTTGGTTGTTTCGCAACATTTTAAGTTGCCCACGAAACTACACTCTTTTTGCTCGTACAATTTCACTGAAATTATTATTTGGAAATATCTCTCTCTATACGCATCGATTCTCTCTGTCCAAACCCTATCCCCATTGAATCTGCCTCCAAGCTCTATCACCGTAGTAAGCACTTCGTCTCTGCCTCCAAGCTCTACTGGTTTCTCTCGCCCGATGATTCTTTGTCTGTCGCCGTCAACCAGTAGAGGTACCTTACACCTCTCTCTCTCTCTCTCTCTCTCTCTCTCTCTCTCTCTCTCTCTCTCCCCTTCTTCAATTTATTGATTTTGCCTATAATTTCATATACACTTTCTTTGAATTTGAAAGATATGGGAACCTCATAATTTCATATACAACTTAGGGATTGCCCATTTGCTGACTAAGCAAGTTGATATAGTCTGCTAAGTTAAATGTGTAAATTCCATTAGAAATGTAATTAGTTTGCAGCTCTGATAATGACAAAAAGACTCATGCATCATCTATTTTTGCTATGTCCTGCTGATTCTTCTTTATGGGCTAGATTGTTTTCGGTGGCTGGAAATGCGTAGGGAAATTGCACTTCCTACTTATTCTTCTTTATGGGCTAGATTCTAAAAAATTTCGGTGGAAAAGAGAGGGGTGTTGTGCTGAGTTATTGTGCTGAGTTAATTAACTTGGATGTTGTCATGGATACCAAAATTTAGCAAATACATATATGTATTTATACATGGGAACAATGGGACCACCTTGCATATGCATGATGCACATCTCTGAATCAACAACTGCCAATTAATCTCTGTAATTTGACCAACCATTTTTTGTTTTGATTCAAACATTTTTCCCTCTTTCGATCCTTGATTGGCCTTTTGGGTTTTCTGCTCAAAGGCAAAAGCCATTATTATGTCGTCTTCTTCACACGCACATACTTTATGATTTTACTCACTGATAAGATTGTGGAGTTTATTTATTTGCATGTATTTGAAGATTATTAGATTTTTCTCTTGACAAAGTGATAATTAAAATGATTAAAATGTATGATAGGCCTTGATCATTGATCTAAATGCTGGAAAGTGAAAATTTTTAAATGGAACGTAATGAATCTAACTAAAGCTTTTTCTTTTCTTAAACTGCGTATGGTACACTGTTTCCATATCAAATATATACGATTTATGATATGTTGTATAAATGCCAGACCATCAACAAACTTCTTTGAGGGCAAACTTCTCCCCACCAGATGTGTAGTTCTGAGTTTTCACAAAATGATGTAGGGGTCTCTGTTCTTTGGAATGAGTTATATTCACATTCTCTGTCAAGGATGTCCATTATTTCATAAGAGGATGTTCAAAGTATTCATATGCCTATTACCTTTGTATATGTGATTGTGGGCCCAAGAAATATCTAAAGAAACATGATTGTTCGGTTAAATCCCAAAAAAAGTGGAGAGGAATGAATAAATTGGATATTGAGTCCAATAATAACCAAGTTTTGGTGTGTCTTTCTCTGAAGCTATGTATTCTGTGCATAAGCTTATAGTGAGAAACCTTTTTCGCGGGAATTGTTAGATGGATCTCATACCAGTTATATGCTTTTCTAGACCATAGATATCTCAAATTTCTTTTCTTTTTATAAAAATTTTAAAAAAAAATAGTTGTTAATCTTTTTTTTTTTCCTTATGGTTTTTTTTTTTTTTTTGAGATATTTATTCATATACCCATTCTTAGCACTAAAACTATAAATAAAGCCTACACAATTTAATTTTTATAAACAAACCCAAAAATGACAGCTGGCCCTATTGAATTTAATTTTGATTATTAAATTACTTTGAAGCCCTATTGAGTATTTTGAGTTTTTTTATGAAGTTTTGGGGTTGAGTTTGTTTTAAGAAATGAATGGCAGTTTTGTAATTTAAAAGAAGTTAAAAGTCTTTGTGTTATGTTGTAAATGGGCTTTGGGTATGTTTAAAAAGTCCATTTCTTATAGGGTTTTTAAAAAAAAAAAAATTGGGCTCCTATATTGGGTATAATAGTGAATCTCCCTTCTTCTTTTTTTTCATTTGTACCAGGTCAGAAAAATGAGATGATTGTCATGAGGCAGATTGTTGCTTTGAATGTGCTAGAGGAGTAGCATATTTGGTGCAATAAGCTTATACTTGCTGGTATTTTCTTTCTTTCAACTATGTGATGGTTCAATTATACTTGTTGGTGTTTTCTTTCTTTCCACTATGTGATGGTTCAATTATACTTGCTGGTATTTTCTTTCTTTCTCTATCTTTGTATTGTTTTGTGGGATCAGTTGTGTCGTGTGGTGGATGTTTTGTATGAAATATATCCACATAACCATTATTAGGACGAATAATTACTTGTATGACGTGTGAAGTGGTTTTTTATTTTCTGTCCTCATTGTTTTGTGATGTATATTGATTCCCTTATCTGTATTAATTCATCCATGTCTGTGGACTTTTAAGGAATGACAAAAAGAAGCCATTATGGATAAAGAATGAGTTTACTTTTCAAGATTAATTTTAAAGTCCCAAACTTTAGATATTAAGATAGTGTATATTACATATATAATTCCTTAGTAAAATGATGAGTTTTTTTTATTTTTTATTTTTTATTTTTTTATAGAGATTCTAGAGTGTATAGTAATGGGGCCAAAAGGTTTGTTGATACGGTTCAAGCTAATAACGGGGATCCAAAAAAGATTCAATGCCCTTGCAGTTGTTGTTTAAACCTATATACAACATCACCATCATGGTATAGTTTATGGGCACTTGGTCATGAATGGAATGGATCCTACTTTTCATGGGGAAGAACCAAGTTCATCAGTACAAGATGAATATAGGGAAATGCTAGAGACATATTTCATGTATAGAGATGCATTCCTTCATGATGATGATGTTGTTGAGCCTACACAAGATAGAGAAGAGCTGAATTTTAAAATTTTAGTGGATGACGCAGAACTTTCCTTATACACAGGTTGTTCTTACACAAAGATGTCTGCAATTGTTGTCTTATACAAGTATAAGGCTAGGCATAGTCCAACTGATATAGCTTTTGAAGGGCTTCTTCATCTTTCATGGTTTTCTACCACGTGATAATAGACTTCCAAATGCTTTATATGCAACCAAAAAATTACTCAATGATTTTGATTGAGGATATGAGAAGATACATGCTTGTGTGCAAGATTGCTGTTTATTTAGAAAGATTTAAAGGACAGGGAGACAAAAGTGTGGTTCTTCACGGTGGAAAATTAAGGAACGTACCAAAAAAATTCAACAAGGAGTCCCTACAAAGATCTTGCATTACTTTCCAATCATACCAAGATTTAGGAGAATGTTCAAGTCACCGATTGTCACACCCCGGACCGGCTCCGCCGTAGCAGGATATTGTCCGCTTTGGGCCTGGCTACATTCTCACCAACCCGCACGGTTTTGTTTCTGGGAGCTCACGAAGCAACTTCCCAGGGTGGTCACCCATCCTGGGATTGCTCCAGCCTCCAACTCGCTTAACTTCTGAGTTCCTACGAACCCGAAGCCAGTGAGCTCCCAAAAGGCCTCCCCTAAGTTAGAGTGGCGCAGCGGACTGGCCCAACTCCACCTAGCAAGATATTGTCCGCTCTGGGCTGGGCCGACGCCCCCCCTCACGGATTTGTTCCTGGGAGCTCAAAGAGCAACTTCCCAGGGTGGTCACCCATCCTGGGATTGCTCCAGCCTCCAACTCGCTTAACTTTGGAGTTCCTACGACTCCAAAGCTAGTGAGCTCCCAAGAGGCCTCCTCTAAGTCAGAGTGGCGCAGCGGACTGGCCCAACTCCACCTAGCAAGATATTGTCCGCTCTGGGCTGGGCCGACGCCCCCCCTCAAGGATTTGTTCCTGGGAGCTCACAGAGCAACTTCCCAGGATGGTTGACCACCCTGGGAAGTTGCTTCGTGAGCTCCCAGAAACAAAACCGTGCGGGTTGGTGAGAATGTAGCCAGGCCCAAAGCGGACAATATCCTGCTACGGCGGAGCCGGTCCGGGGTGTGACACCGATACACTAATAGAAGTCATGACGGCAAGATGCGACATCCAGTTGACGCATTGTCATGGAATAAGATTGATAATAAGTGGCCTTCTTTTGCTTCAGATCCATCTAATCTTAGACTCAGCCTTTCATCCTATGTATTTAATCCTTTCGGTGATCTTAGTTCTAAATATAGTTGTTGGCCTGTGATTTTGGTTGCATATAATCTCCCCCCAATCTCTATGCATAAGGAGAATTTAATGTTGACATTACTCATTGTAATACCCCGAAAAATTCAAGGTGGATTTTCATATTTAGTCACTCTTATGTCACTGTCGGACAATGACACAAGAGTTGTTTAATGTCACTCTAAGTAAGTGACATAAGAGTTATTTTATGTCACTGTCGGACAGTAACTGGACCGGTTTGTCCAATTTTGGAGACACTGAACCATTTTGTCTTCAAGCCCTCCTATTTGTCCTTATATGATAAAGCCCCTTTTTAATATAGGTGATCATCATTAGCGCCCCTAATGCTCCCACCTTTAATTTTTTGGTAGAGAGTAAAATGAAAGCTTAGATGTTAACACATTTGAAGTTTTCCAGAAAAGAGAGTAAGCTTTAACTCTCGTTCTCCTCTCTCATCTCTTCTTCTCTTTCTCTTCCTATATTTTCTTCTTATCCTCTCTACATCTCTAGGTTCGATTAGTGAACCCACGTTAATGGTTGTTCGATGGTCGTGGTTGTGGTGGTTGATTGATTCACCGATCAAATTTGGAAGCAAGAGTAAGAGCACACTGCCTTAACCAACTGGCTTAACCCAACAAAATTTTTAACACTAAAGCTTATGCTTATTGGACGGATCTAATTTTTAATTTCCAATCTTTTTTTGGGGTCACCATTATTTATCATGGCCAATACTACTACATTTTTATATGCCTAAGCCCTAATTGTATATCTTCCACACGTATATTAACATTGTAGAAGAGATAATTACTAATTATAATATGGAGATTGATGGGGAAGTAGGAATTTATAAGTTATAGTACAAAATGAAGATGGTTTTATTGTTGGAAGTATGATACAGATTTTGTGTTCTTGAGATGTTGGGGATTTTGATTTTGTTATTAAATTTGGTGAAATTTAGTGAATTGGATGAACTATAAGGAAGATTTTTTGAGATTTTGCTGTGTAATTGATATTAGGATTGAAATTGGAAGAGGAAAGCATGGAATTTGGCTGGGAATTCACTGAATTCGCACCAGCGACCTGTTTGCAAAGTATTTTGCAGTTTTTGGGGCAGTTTTATAATTTCTTGAAGTGTAAGCATCAAAAGCTTGGGGACATATTTCTAATTTTAAAAAATGTTGAGACATTAAGGTAAGTTCGGTAAAGCAAACATCCTTAATGGAGTTGGAATCAATGGCAAACGCACATTGGGACAAGAGGGGTCCCCTTAGGATGCCGGAAATACGGCTGTGGACTCCATGAGTGACCCATTGGACAGCAGCAAAGCGACCATTTGTGTGCACACAAAGTGCTCGGTGAAAGTCCCCTATGGGTAATGGAGAGAAAGAAAGTGATGGGGAGGGAGAGAAGAGAAGAAAAAATGAGAGAGAAGAAGAAGAAAGAAAGAAAGTGAAAAAAACAAGAAAAAATAGTGAAGATAGATGGGGATGGAGTGGCGGGGGAGGCTGGGAAGAAAGAACCAGAGAGGAAGAAGAAAGGAAGAAGAAGGAAAATAATAAAAAAAGAAAGAATAAAAAAAAAAGAAGGGGAAATATTAAATAAAAGGAAAGAAAGAGAGAATATGAAAAAATAAAAATAAAAAAACACCAAACGGATGAGAAATATGGAACCGATGTCGTGTCAAATAGAAACGGTATAATATTGTATCATACCATTTATTATGCAACACCGAACAACATGGTACGAGATTGGCACGATTTGGGTTCAATATCGGTTTTTCTGTTTTGATGCCCAGCATTATCTGGCTAAATGACGTCGTTTGGTATATGGCTCATTCCATTTTTTTAAAATTGAACTAACCTAAAAACTATGTTATTTTGAGCCAGGCTTAAAAAAAAATTTCTATACTTTTACACTAAGACCCCTTGCCCCGAGAATCCTGGATCCGCCACTAGTTGGAATAGAGTTAAAGCGGAACATATGCAAACGTAGATATAAAGAAATTGGACTGAATTTAGTTACTTATGTACGGGACAAATGGTAACACTTTTTGTTGTTGTACTAGGGACTCCAGTTACCATGATACTCTTGATTGACCATGGTGTTAGTGAGGTATATCTTACACTTGCATTGAAATCGAGGTAGGTAGTATATTGAAAAGGATCTTTTATGTAGTCGAGTCACTCAAAAAGTAAGTTCCTAATAATTTATTCACTCAAAAAAGATAATCAAACATTACAGAAGCTTGGATGATACAATTATTCTTAATAAAATCAAAGTCTCAGTATAACTATATAAACTGAGATCCATGAAAGAGAAAGTAAATTTCAATATTTATTTACAAGGAGGCATATAAGCAGGTGTTGGGAGCATGCTGGTTTCAGTGGTGTTTCCATTTGTCACAATGAGTACAGTGGCCATTCCCCAGCTGATGTGCCTCTCCAAATGACAGTGCATAAACCATACTCCTGAAAATAATCATCAAATAATTCATTTCAATAGTTAGTTAACTTATCTCCATGGTTGCTCTTACTTAATTTGCCTAATTACATACATTGTACATGTGGCATGTGAGATGTACATTATTATTATTATTATTATTATTTGTCAGAATTTGAAAAGGAGAGGAGAGCGGTGTCATTGGGGTTTGAACTTGACACCACTAATCTACAAACAAATACTCTTACCACTGAGCTATAAACCTAATGTCGTGACAAGTATATTAATTAGGTGGCTATAGAAGTAGAATTTACCAGGATTATCAGCCTTAAATCTGATGGTTGCCCATCCATTCTTTGGTACACCAATGGTGTTTACTTCAGGTGGATCAACCAAATTGTAGGTCTTAGGGGCCTGATTAGGGTCGAAATTCCCAGAACCAGTTCCAACCAAATAGAAGCTGAAACCATGGAGATGCATTGGATGGTTCTCAGCGGCAATCATGTTGGTCCCTTGATAGATTATCTCAACTTCTTCACCATATTTAATCATTCTCACCTTCGTTCCAAAGTAAGGATATATTGTGTCGTTTCGCACATGTCCCGTGAAGTTGAAAATATAAGGTTTGTGTGGGAAATTAGCTGAGTAAACTCCATTAATTGACCTGTACATAGGCAATAAGGTCATTTAAGTTAGATATTTTTTTAATTAAAAAAAAAAAACAAAGTTCTAGTTTTGCAAAAAAAGAACAAGTAATAAGACGTGGATTAGAGAAGTAATAATACTCTCTTGCATTTGAGTCCAGAGAGTATATTAATTTAAACTATTATTTGTATTTATATTAAGTAAAACGCACGCTTTTGGCTCAGTTACCATTTTACTCTTCTACGCGACTATTCATTTCCTTTCAGTGAAGGAACTAGGATGTAGAAATATGGGATGGGATGGGCTGAGTTGGACTGGGGTGAGGTGTTTAGTTGGGAAACCTTATCTACATAGAAAAATCTCATTAACGTATATACAATAATTAATTTGAGCAACTAATTCAAATTACGTTACGTACCCGTAATAGGCTTGCAGTATATCAATCGATGGAGTCACAAAACTGATGTTGTTTAAGCTTGCAGCAAGTGCATTATTATCTGGCCCATCACAAGAAGAATTGGGACAAATTCTTTCATTTATGGAAACAGAGATGAAGAGCGTGTGTGTGATGTGTAACGGGACACTAATGGGGTGGTCTTTGCTTGCCAAGGCCCTCACTTGCGTAGTGAAGTTTGAGGCAGCCGTTCCGTCGGCGAAATCAGGAAGAATCGGAGTGGGAATGGTTGAGGGGGTCGTGCTGCCGTTGTATTGAAGAATGGCAGAGGTGGTGCGGTTGTTGAATGCAACATCCCCGTCAACAAAAGCATGGGAAGCTACGTGATAGTGGCTGGGAGACTGGTTTGCAACTACCAAAATGTCCATGGTTTGGCCTGGAGTTATCATGAGGTAGGAGGTGGTTATAGGTTTTATGTATGCACCATCTTGAGCTACCACTGTGAGGTTGTGGTTGGCAATGCCGAAGAACATTTCTTCGTTCAACACCGCGTTGACTAAGCGGAGAAGATACGTCTTGCCATAATCAACCACCCAACGGTATGTTGTTGCTGCAACAGGAAATCAAATTCTAGTTACTGAATTAAAATGATGCGTTTTTAGAGTATGTGTTACAAATAAACGGTGTTCATAGTGAATCAAATATGAATAAATCAAACTCTATAGTAGAGTAATGTTTGACTGAAATAATAATGCCTTTTGTAAAATAATTGTAGTTGATATAATCTTCCACAAATAATTTTATTTTATAATATTTTTTGAGATTTATTATGAATTTTATTTCAATAATTCCAACAATCAAATCATTGTAGTTGCCTAATTGCTAAACTATAGTCAAATATAATATTGCCCTTCATAACTCAGGGTGACCCACCTTTATCCCTTAATTGAGATTTTGAGTCTCACTTTACTCACCATTATGTCGGTTAATAATTGTATTAAAAATGTTGACATGAAATGTGTAACACATGAGTGCCATGTGTGCCAAAATTAAAATAAAATATTTCATTTTTAAAAAGTTTAATTTAAGACCCAGCCGTAGACCCACCGATTTCCCTCACCGCTAGCCCGTTACCTGCCCCATGTGCCCCGCCCCCACTAAGTTTAAAATCTTTGCTCAGGGTTGCATCTTTGCCATCAAACTGGGGGCAGACTTACTGACATACTTAACTGGTTTAATATACATCGGTGTTATATTTTAATTCTTATTAAACGGGATTCAAAGAAAAGGGTAAATTTATTGTTTTACTTAACTGGTTTAATACACATCGGTGTTATATTTTAATTCTTACTAAACAGGATTCAAAGGGGTAGACTTATTGTCCTACTTAACTGGTTTAATACACGTCGATGTCATATTTTAATCCTTACTAAACGAGATTCAAATCTGAAAAATCTAACATGGCGAAAAAAAATACCACTAAACAGCTATTTTGAACTTAATTGCTTACTACTTTTGGCGTACACCACAAGTCAAAAAAGTATACCGCTTTGCATGTTCCAATAATAACGATATTCCATAGTCATCCTTTAGAAAAACACTCAATTGCTTTTCTCACGTCAACATCTAATAACAACAGATAAGTCCATGTATGAGATTAGATTTGGATATTTGATTATAATTACCATTGGAACACTTATACAAATGTCCAGGCTCTCCGTTGATTGTGAAGGCATCTGAAACGTTTGGATCGCCACCTGTTGAGAGAGCATTTTGAATGATTTCATTCACACCTCCCTTGTACCAGGATCCTGCCAACGAACCAAATGACAATAAAAATTAATTATTGGGATTCGATGTTGCAACTGTATGATGTAACATTTTTTGTTTTCATGTCTGTGGCCCGCAGTCCTTGTAAATAGTAAATCACTAATACATGTAAATTTTTATTAAAATAAAAATACCTAGAACCAATGTTTCTTCTCCATCTGGTGTTGCAAAAGGATAAGTGGTGTTGAGAGCTGGTAGAATAATGATGGCACCATAGACGGTGGCACGTGACCAATCACTATGAGCATGCCACCATAATGTTCCTTCTTCAGTGGAGAAGATAATCTCGTAAGTGAAGTTTGACCCTGCTTGAATAGGGCACTGTGTTACGTTCTCGGGTCCATCATACCATGGATTTCGTGGTTGTTTCACTCCATGCCTGTAAATATTAAACAAGATTAAAAAGTTTGTCAGCTACCCTGATTTTCCTTCTCACGGTGGAAAATTAATTGAAGCAAGGAAAAGACTAAAGACTTAGCATGCACGTAATGGAGTTCAGCTTATTATTATTATTATTATTTTTTAAAAGCTTAATTTCCAAACTAAAAGTTATATTTTCAAACCCCTAAATGCGGGAAAATCCCCCTCCCTCTTTAAACAAGATTTAAAAAGTTTGTTTGCTAGCTTGATTTTCCTTTTCTTCTTAAGATGGAAAATTAATTGAAGCAGTCAAAATGAAATAGAAGGTTTTATTAAAGAAAAAGACTAAAGATTAAGCATGCCAATTTACGAGGTTTAACTTAGGGGAAAAAAGTCTTGACTTCTAGATTAATAGTCTCATATTCGAACCCCTAAAACACTTGACAGTATGTGTGAAAATCATCTACCATGATCTCTCTTCCTGTAAATAAGCTATTGGAATTGGCCAGAGAGCCCACCATGAGATGGAGAAGAGAATATTCCAAATGTAGACTTTGTCAATCCATTCACACACACAACGAACGATTCATAATTTTCCACCAATAAGCTTAATTATCTATCCAGCTTATCTTCAAACGCTAGTTATTAGCAGTTTTGGACTATTGGTCAATGCCAAAAAAAAATAAAATAAAATATAGACCAAGCTAATGGGATTGGTAGCTTTTACCAATGAATGGTGAGACCGTATGAGCCTTGGTTGTGGACATTCACAAAAGCAGTGTCCCCCTTCCGGACAGTGATGGTCGGCCCCGGCAAAGTCCCATTCGCAGTTAAGATGGTCTTTGTTTCGCAAAGCCTTGTAAAATTCGATTCTGTCAGCTGCAAAACAAAAAATGATGAAAAAAATCGAGCCGAAGCAACGGATGATGATGAACATGCAAAGGCTGTAAAAATGGTGTTAGTGTAATGCAGGAAGCACTTACAACAAAATCATAATAGTAAGTATTGCCATTAGCCTTGCAAAGAACCAAGAACATAAACCCTACACAGGCTAAGACCCAACTCATTTTCTTAAACTCCTAGTGTGTTCTTCAGGTTGCCCTTGAAGTGTTGTGCGGTTTTCTATCTCAGGTAAAGACCTATTTATAGATAGAGTTCATGGCAAGTTGCTTCTATTATTAGTTACTAGGTTTTCCTCCTACGTGTTTGAAATCTACCTACCAAACAACGCAAAGTTTAAAATAAAATAAAATCGGGAAATTAAAAAAAAAAACACGTGGAAAACGAAAAGCATGGGAAAGTTGGTCCAGTGCACAACAAATAAGTTCAGACACTAGTACCATGTATTAGATAAACAACTTCACTACTGGAAAACGGACAAAAGCCATTCATGTCAAGACCACGACAGGGGATCCTTAAGTCTAGTAGCATATCCTGTCATCGACTGGGTTTATGTCGGTAAGTATTGTTCTAGCCACGGTGATCTGTGCCTCGATTACCAATAAGAATAATAAAGTAATATATTTTTATTTTGTTTTGGGTGGATTGATATTGCGCAAAACAAAGATAACAAATGTTTTTTTGTTTTTTTTGGAAAATCAGATTTTATTGTCGGTTTGATGAACAAAGTCTCCCATACCGTTGGGGGTACTCTAAAACTAATCTCTAAAAGTAGACTCAAAGAAGTATAAAAAAAAGAAAAGGCTACACAAAGGGGCCAATTCTTAATTCGAACTAAACACTTGGATGAGGTCTAGCTGATATCAATAAGTAGTTAAGTGATATCAACTAATTTATTTTTTAAATTCAAAAAAATTTATTTTTTAAATTTCATCCTTTTATATAATTTCTCACAATATCTAGAGATGGCATTAGTGGTCTCTAATTCAAATACTGATTGCACTTTGGCTATATGTTGAAGGGGAAAGCTCCATCTCAATTCATGTCAATTCATGTCAGCACGCCATCTCACTATTCCACCCCTCTAACATACTGTCAGCTATCTATTATTTTAACTTCCGTTTTTCCCTTCTTTATCTGTCTCTTTCGGTTCTCTCTCTCTCTCTCTCTCTCTCTCTTGCATTAAATTTTGGATTTGATGGTTGATCTTGCGGGTAACAAAATTCACCAAAACATTGCCCAATGATAATAATAAAATATAAAAGACAGTCACGTATAACTTTTCTTGAATAAACTACAAAATGTTATTATGGTAACACTGATGACACGTGATTAGAAAAAAATATTTTAAAAAAACCTCGCTCAGTACATAAAAAAAACACTAAACATTCAAATTCCGTTTAAGGTAGTGTTGCATACTAATTAAGAAACATAATAAGATGCCTCAGACTCTTAATTAATATCTAAAAATCCATATTTGATTTGCTTTCTCTTAGCCACCTTTGACAATTTTGTCAAGGGCTAGATACACAAGGAAGCGTGTGGGCCTAAAGTTTTGACAATTGCTCCAAATACAGATTTTGATTTGAGATCTTCCACTACGCACTTCTAGCATCCATAATTTTTATTCCCACGCCTAATGTCACTCCCTTTGGGTTCTGTGCGGCCATGGTTTAATTTAAGGTTTTCTTTGTTTTAAGATGTGTGATTTAAGATACGGATTATGCTAGATTTTGGTGATTTGATTTTTTTTATTGTTTACGAAAATTTTGTTCGATTTAGTCTTCTTTTGCTTTTAGTTTTATAATTTACGCGAATTTTTTTTAATTTACTTTTATTTATTTGGTTATTTTTTCTTTCAAATTTGTAGTCGTGTTGAAATTGGTTTGTACATGTCTTTAATGAATTCCTGAAAATTTTTAATGAATATCATTGTTTAACCCAAAAAAAAAAGGTCATGTAAAACAATTGTATTTTATCAACAAAAGCTAATGTTTATTGGATGGGTTTGTTTTAAATTTACGAAGTTCTTTTTTAGTCATCATTATTTACCACGTCTACAACAATACTAAATTATGCGCTTCGAGTTGCCTATGAGGTGGCATCTTTTCTTACTAGAATAGGAGGGATCCATGATTGGAATATGTGGTGGCCTGAGTGGCTTTTTGATATTTTAGTCTCTGATGTTAACGTTGCAATTCGTCTTTGAATAAAATTTTCCATTCTTTAACGAAAAAAGAGAGTATATATATTTCCCTAACGTGTTGTAGTTGACGATGAACCATATAAGCTTTTTTTTTTTTTTTTCTTATTCAAAACCCTTTTGCCAAATGCAACAGATAATTTCACCAAAAAAAAAGGCAGCATATTTAAGGTTTTCCTTGTTTTGGGATGTGTGGTTTAAGATACAGACAATGCTAGATTTTGGTGATTTGAATTTTTTAGTTGTTTACGCGAATTTTGCTCTATTTACTTTTCCCGTGATTTAAGTTTCATAATTTACGCGAATTCTGTTTGATTTAATTTTGCCTACTGGGTTGTTTTCCCTTTTAGATTTACAGTCATTTTGAAATTGGTTTGTAAATGTCTTTAATATATTCTTGAAGTTTTTTTAATGAATATGTTATTTAACCCAAAAAAGAAAGGTCGTGTAAAACAATTGTATTTTATTAACAAAAGCTGATGTTTATTGGATGGGTTTATTTTTACAACGTTCTTTTTTTATTCATCTTTATTTACCACGTCTATAACAATACCAAATTATACACTTTATATATATATTATTAATTTTTTTTTATAAGAGCAATATATCGTATATAGAGAGGGGAATTCGAACATTAGACATCAGACACAAGAATAATTGCACTCTTAATTACTTGAGCTACAAGCCCCTTTACGGAACTTATATATAATTTTATATGCATCATGTATGTCTTCCAGTGTTGTGTGATCAAAGTGATCAGTAATAAGATTGTACAAAGGAAAAGTTCTTAATTATAACATTGCACATTATTTTAAAGGAGGAATCGAACTCCATTATTTCAAGATCAATCATACTTCATATTTTAATTTATAAAAGTAAGCATTGTGATCAACGTGTGGCACACATTTTTTGTTTTTGTTTTTCTTTTGGGCACAATAGACAGATCATGTCATCATTCATGGCCTCTGTCTTGGTGTGTCCCATGTTTTCAAGAACAATTAACATATTTTTATTGACGTTTCAAATTCAAAACAATCTCTTTCTAGGTACAGGACTGTCTTTTTACACTGCATTATGTCAAGCAGGGGCGGCCCTGGGGTGGTGTAAGTGGCGCCACCGTACAGAGCTCCTCGATTTTTAAGGGCCCCCAAAAAAAAATTTATTTATATTATATATATATATTAATATTATATGAATTGTATATATAGTAGATCATCTAAATATTTGCACAACAGTGTGTTCAGGGTAGTTGGTAGGAGCGCAAATCTATTTGCCAAAAGTGCCAGAGTTCAATACTCACTGAGGTAGATCTATTGTCCTTTTTAAATATTATTTTTGCATTCAAACTTTACATAATTATAAAATTTGAAAAAAAAAAACAGAAAGCGTTTTAAAAATAGGTAACATCGAAGCTTAACCACACCAAAGGAGGAGTACATATATCCCCCAAACATTCTTAAAAATAAAATAAAAAAGGAAAAAAAACTCTGATTTTCTGGTAAGTAATCATCATTGTTCATCAATTTCTCTTTGGTTATTTTTTCAATCCTTTGACAATTTCTGTCATTCTTTCAATTTTCAGGAATTTGAACACCAAAAAGAGAAAACTCTAATTCCTAAATTCATAAAGACCACTCAAAATCAAATAGTCAGATTCAAATCTCAATTCAAATTCAGGTATGTATCTAAATTTCAATCTATTCTATATATTACATGACTTATTTTATTAAATTATTATCATGTTGATGATTGATTATATGAGAATATAGTTTGTAGAAATATATATCTATTTCTTGCTAGGGTTTTCTTCCAGGTTATACGGTTTTGGAATTTTTCTTTGTAATCTAAACATGACACCTACTAGAGAATACGTTTCTAGATATACAAGCTTAGAAAAATAAAAATTGAGGAATTGACTCAATCTCAAAGAGGAGCTCTTGATAGATTACAATTGTTAAAATCATACTTGCGATCAACTATGTGGTAAGAAAGATTAAACGGACTAGCTTTGATTTCAATTGAAAGTGAACTTCTTGAAAAACTTGATTATGAACATTTGATTGATGATTTCTCTTCTAAAAATTCAAGAAGATCAATTTTCAAACATTAGTATTGTACTGGCTATGTTTTTTTTCTTTTGGGGTAAAAGCTCTTGTAATAGTTCTAATTCTTCAAATAAGACAGCAAATACAATGTGAATGATTTTTGGATAATTAGGTATGTTTTTGTTGTTGCTTTTGTGTTTAATGCAATATAATCTAATTTGTTATTGACATTTGTGTGCAACTACTCTTTAATTTGTGATTGCCAATTTTTTTTTCTCTATTAAAAATAGATTGCTTATTGGAGGCAGCAAGGGACCTTATAGGGGGCACAAGGAGCTTATTTTTGTACCAAACATTTAACTTTATCGAATGGAAACATTTAAATTTTTATGAATTTGATTTCTGATTGTCATTACATATTTATTGATGGTGAATTTTAGTTATAAAAAAAATTGTTTATGACATTAAGTTATGGCAAATTTTTAAAGTATTTTTGTATTTGATTATGTGAAGCCCCAATTTAAGTTTCGCACAGGGCCCTCAAAATCTCAGATACAGCCCTGATGTCAAGGCATGAACCCCTAAGCTGTACGTTTACGTAATAGCTACAGATATAGATGATGAAAACTTGAAATATCGATCCACTAATTGTACGAATAATTATCATCAACAAAATTTTAATGACTTGTCAAGTTACTGTCGAGATTATTGTCCCAAAATGAAAACTTGAAGCCTTAATTAGTGTTTAAAAAAAGTTGGCACATAGATTATCCAAGATGTTATTACTTTTGATCTTTGTAAAAGGGATCATGT
Source organism: Prunus dulcis (assembly GCF_902201215.1). NCBI lineage: Eukaryota > Viridiplantae > Streptophyta > Magnoliopsida > Rosales > Rosaceae > Prunus > Prunus dulcis. The sequence goes on from NC_047657.1 coordinate 4,714,948, forward strand.
ATACGTTTCCCCTTATTTTTTCAAATGACGAACAATAAAAATTATCCCTCATAATGTTAAGGTTCTCTTTAAAAAGACTTTCTACAATATTTATTGTTAATTAATTTTAAGCTCCATGTTTTGCACGTAAAGAAGCATGTCGAGAGTATTTTCCAGTAATTGATATATATATATATTTTTATTGCTAGTTTTAATTATAATTATATATAATGTAATATGCATGCATGAGGCCAACCTAAACAAAAATCTTGGGGTTTAGGGAGTTTTAACTTTTTTTTTTTTTTTTTTGAGAAGGAGAAATTCATTTATAAAATCACAGACATACAAAGAGCGACATGATACAGTGGCCTTGTTAAAACCTCCCTAGGACAACCTCATGGGACAAATCCCAGGGGAGGAAAGAGTACCACACATGTAAATCTTGGGGTTTAGGGATTTTTAATTACAAAGCACGTCTAAAGTTTAAAATATAAAACATACAGATTTTCAAATAAAATGAGGTCGACTTGATAGTTTTTGATTTTATTTTATTTTTAGAATTAAGAAAATATAACATGGGTAATTATGTTACATAAAAGTAGGACCTATTATTTGATTTTGTTTTTTATTTTAATTTTTTTTAATATGAAAAAAAATGTGAATTTACCATATTATCCTCATTTAATTAATAATTTCAATTCTTAATGTTTGAATTAACCAAGGGCATTTTCTGGTACTTTGAATGTTTCACCATTATCTGCCTTTTGCTTTATATATATAGATTCAGTATCTTCTTAGGGTCTCCCTTTCTTCTGCAATTTCCATGTACAAAGCTTGACCATGCGAATTGTGAGGCTAATTAGGCGGAAAACACTTTCACAAATATCAATCGTGAGTTGGTATCTGTCATGATCGGTAAAATTAATTTGGATTAATTTGTTATGTAGTGAGCCTCTTTAATTTTCTTGAAACTATAAAGAGTGCTTCTATTTCCACACCCCTATCCTATTTCTTTATTCACCTTATCTTCCCACCGACCATTTAAAGTTGAAAAAAAAAATAATCCTATATTTCCACCCACCATTATTCCTAAAATACCCTTTAATTATTAATTCAAGAAAATTCTCTTTGCTAATCCATTAGGGATCCGGATCCTCTGCTTTGATTTTTCTCATAATTAAAACATACAAATATATTTTCCTTCAAAAATGTAAATTAAAAAATAAAAATTATTCTTAAATAAACGCCGAGTTTAATGTCTTTCTTCGTCTTACTTGTTCTCTTCCTTTCTTTGCAAGGGAATCTGTCTCTTGAATCCAAAAATTCCCTCCTCTCTCATTCATTAATATTGGGGAGATATATTTTCTTTATGTTTTATTCCCCCCAAAAGCTACCCTTCAAAGCTGTACTAACATGGGTTTGATTTTAATTAATATTTGGGCTTGTCCAATATAGGTCCCTACAATTTCTATTTTCTAGACATATACCCATCATTCTATAAATCTATGAGTAAAATCCAATTTCAAACTTAAATGACTAGTAGGATATAGGAGGTCGTAGTATTCTTATGTTTTTACATCCTTGCCATCATATTTCATATTTTATTTATAATTTATTCCAAGCATTTCATTAGCTGCCATAATTGTAATTAAAGCTCCCTATTAATAGCATATCAATCCCCCACTTCTTTTGGTTGCCATTCCCTCTAACATATGGCCCCTTAAAACTGCCAAAAAAAAAAATGTAAATTACATATCCAATAATATACATATGAAAAATAAAAATAAAAATATATACGTATAAAAATATAGGTATATTATTTACCAAAAAAACATTAACAAAAATAGGTCAATTACTTTGTAATTGAAATATCCGTACATTTTTCATAAATTAAAAATAGGTACACAATAATTTATAGAAAATAGGTACGTTGTATAATTGAAATTTATGCACATTTTTTATAAATTAAAAATAGGTATAGTACTTAGAAGAAAAGAAATAAGTTCATTATACTAGGTAAATTGTTTTACTAGGTATATATTATTAGAGGAAAAAAATAGGTTCATTATACCAGGTAAATTGTTTAAGGGAAAAAATAGGTACATTATTTTGAGAGAAAAAATAGGCTCATTTTATAAATAAAAAAATTATTTTCATAAAACAAACATTGAGAAGATGATCAAATTATTTTTTATAAAACAAGTAAGAAAGAAAAAAAAATAGGTACAATATTTGGAGAAAAAATAGGTTTATTCAAAAAAATGTTTTAAAAACAAAACAATAAATAGATTATCAAATTATTTTTCAACATAATTAGAATGTACACTATTATTCATAAAACTATAATAAAAAAGAATACTGGTCGTATAATTCTTAAAAAAAAAAACAACATTAATTCCTAAATTTAATATTGAATTTAAATTATTAATACTTTAAATAGATTACTAGCCGTAATCCATAGAAGGAAAACACCATTAATTCAAAAATAGATTACTAGTCGTAAAATAGATTACTACTACTTTAATGTGAAATTTAATATTTAATTTCAAATAAGTTTCTAAATTAGTTCCTACATCCATTACAACTATTTGGAGATACTTCCAAATTTAATGGGTGTCATTAGCTACACCCTCCATAACACATTAACTTATAAATAGGGGTAGTTTTGGAATCCGAAAAATACAATTTTAAGTTATATTAGGTAACTTGCTTAGTTGGAATCATAGTCATCGGGTATTATTTGAAAAAATTGGGTATTTTACATAGAAAACTAAAGGAAAGGGTTGTAGGTTGGCCTTGGGATATGATAGCTACCCAATTGCTTACCACGTCGGTGTTGATTACATAATGACGTGGTTGTCCTTTTAAAAGTCGCTTGTTTAACCTGCCTTGATGTATGTATGCTCGGAGACGTCAGATGTCTGTTTTTTTGTTTTACTGTCTTTTGCCTTTTAAAACCCGACGTGTTTTTATTTTAGACGTCTGTGTTTCCAATTTTTTTACCAGACCGTCGTACTTTACAGCTTTAACCCAGCTTTTTTAATGTTTGATTTGTCGTGCCCAAAGCCTGTATAATGAAAATGGGATCAGAATTAAAATGATGTACAAAATTATTAATTAATGTCATACAATTAACTGGATAACTAACGTCATACATTACAACAATCAATCAATCCATATATCTTCACACCCATCTCTAATATTTTCATTCCCAAACTCACCCACTAGGTCATCAAATGTGTCAACATTTGGTATCCCTCTAGTAAATGGCTCACACTCAATTCTAGTATCACCTAGCACATCATCACCAATAACATCATTATATTCTCTATTAGGCATTGATAACACTACCGACCAACCACGATGCATTGGGTCGTCAACATAAAATACTTGTTTGACTTGAGAAGCCATAACAAATTGGTCATTCCTATGTCCAATTTTACTCAGATCTACAAGGGTAAATCCAAGTTCGTCGACTATAAGGCCCGAAGTGTTATCTATCCAATCACACCTCAAGACTGGGATTCTAAACTTTTGGTAGTCAAGGTCCCAAATTTCTTGAATAACACCATAAAAACCCATATTGGAGACAATAGGGTTTTTATCCTTGGCACTAGCAACTTGCATAGTATGTGCAAGTAAATAAACTCCACTATTTTGGACAGTTCGCACATCATCTTGTGCCTTGGTGTTAAATTTAACACCATTAATAAGATAGCTCCTATATGATGGCACTGCCATGCTTGGACCAGCTGATAGCCACCTCAAATTTTCTGATATGCCATTATGCTCTTCCCCATTAAGTTCACTTTGAACCTGCAAATTAATCATATATATCTTAATTCAATCTAACATATAGAATGGAAGAAAATTAAAAGTTGAATATGCATGTCATTCAATAACATATATATACCTTAAAGTGGAGCCATTGAATGAAAGTGCTATTGTGCTTATCTTGCAGCCACTTTGTTCTCTTTCTAAATTTTGGATAAGTGGTCTTGATGTGGATCATATGTTCCCTACATTGACACAAAAAAAATCAAGCATTATGGTTCCTTGTATATAAGATGAACATAAGGAATAATAATATTTAAAATGGCTCCATATGAACAATAAAAGTCATACGTACTCTATATAAGGTAGGACTTCCTCTGTATTCTCCAAGACATATAGATGTGCCTGGTTTAACAAGTCCCGATCAACTAAGCTTACTATGCAACCTGATAATGGCTTCGAAACTCCCATCTTCTGGCTTAAAGGCACTCCAACTGTACTAACATCAGATAAATGCTCGGTGCAAAACTTTACAGCTTCTTCAGCTATATACTGCTCAGCAATGCAACCTTCCGGATGAGTACGGTCAATGCAACCTTCCAGGTGAGTACAGTTTTGAACATACCCTTTTAGCACTTTCATATACCTTTCAAACGGATACATCCATCTAAAATATACTGGGCGACATAGACGAACTTCTCTGACAAGATGTACTACTAGATGAACCATGATATCAAAGAATGAAGGGGGAAAGTACTTCTCAAGCAAACACAAAGTAACTACTACATCTTCTTCCAACTTATCTAGCTTGGAAACATCTACCATCTTTGCACATATAGCATTGAAGAAGAAGCACAATCGAGTTATTGCATACCTTGTAGGCTTCTCCAAAACAGAACGAATTGCCACAGGGAGCAATTGTTGCATCAAGGTATGACAATCATGAGATTTAAGTCCAAGAAGTCTTGAATCTTTTAAAGATACAAGATTTTTTATATTTGAACAATAACCTTCAGGGACCTTCATACCATAGAAAGAATTGCAAACCGCTCTCTTCTCTGCTCTTGACAAATTCCAAGGCCCTGGAGGCAAGCGAGTACGTCTTTCTCCATACTTGGGTTGCAAATCAGTTTTGACCCCCATGTTCAATAAATCTAACCGAGCAGCAATCCCATCTTTATTTTTTCCAGGGATCTCCAGCAATGTACCAATGATACTATCGCAAACATTCTTCTCAATATGCATAACATCTAGGACATGCCTCACATGAAGGTATTTCCAATACTCGAGATCAAAGAATTTTGATTTCTTCTTCCAACAAACTCTGTCACCATGCTTCTCACCAACACTTCCCCTATTTTTCGAGCCCCATATGTAATTAATATCTTCAACAATGTGCAACACTTCTTCTCCGTTTAATGGCTCGGGAGGCGTGCCATATTCAGGTTTCCCATTAAAAGCTGCACGCTGCCTCCGATATGGATGATTGATTGGTAACCATTTTCTATGCCCAATGTAACAAATTTTGTGGCCATTTTTCAACCTGTGACTAGGTGTATCATCGCTGCATATTGGACAAGCTTTATATCCTTTAACGACACAACCAGATAAGTTCCTATAGGCAAGAAAATCATTGACAGTCCACAGTAATACACCTCTGAGTGTAAAGTATTCTCCTATATGTGCATCATACACTCCTCTAATCCCATCCCATAGAGATTTTAAATCATCAATCAAGGGCTCTAAGTAGACGTCTATATCATTTCTAGGCTGTTTAGGACCGGAAATCAATAAGGTCAACATCATGAACTTCCGTTTCATGCATAGCCATGGTGGGAGATTATATGTAACTAAGATAACTAGCCAACAACTGTATCTGCTACTTAAAGAACTGTGGGGATTGAATCCATCAGATGAGAGAGCCAATCTCAAGTTCCTCGGCTCTTTACCAAATTCAGGCCATTTATCATCAACAAGTTTCCAAGACGGGGAATCTGCTGGATGAGACATATGACCGTCAACTGATTTTCTAGCAGCATGCCAAGTCAAACTCTTAGCTGTCTTATGTGATTGAAACATCCTTTTAAACCTTGGAATTGGAGGAAAATACCACCCCACCTTCGCTGGCACACCCTCTTTCAAGATTGAATCTTTGCCTTCCTTCCACCTTGAGATACCACAAGTAGGACAATTAGTTGAATCTCATAATCCTTCCTATACAAGATGCAGTCATTGGGACATGCGTGGATTTTCTCATAACTCATCCCTAAAGCAGACAATATCTTTTTTGCCTCGTACATAGAGGAAGGTAGTGTATTTCCTTCTGGAAGCAAATCTCCTTGAAGTATCAATAATTCTGTAAAACAAACATCACTCATCCCATGTTTTGCTTTCAAATTATATAACTTCACCAAAGCCGACAACATCGTGTACTTACTGCTACTAGGGTACAAGGGTTGATCTCCATCCCCAATCACATTGGCAAACTCATAAGGATCAAATCCAATGTTGCCCAAATCATTATCATCCATCCCTACTTCTTCAGAAACAAAACAGAACCTACTTTGCTCATCTTCTTTCACATTTCTACTAGCATTAGTAGTCCATTCCCAAGGTTCTCCATGCCATATCCAAATCTTATAGCTTTGGTCAATTCCATTAAAGTATAAGTGGTCCCTTATAATTCCAACTCCAAACAATCGAATATTCCCACATTTAACACATGGACAACGAATATGAGTTGTATTTACAAGATTTTCTACAACAAAATTCAAAAATCCTTCCACACCTAACTCATATGCCTTCGATCTTCTATCCGCATGCATCCATGACTCATCCATCTCACACACTATAAAATCATACATATAATAAAGTGAAAAGACTAGCAATGAAACACTACTATATTGACAGAGAAGAGAACAAAGTGGGAAAAAAGGAAAAAAAATATTTCCACAATCATCAGTCGATGATTTTTACAAAATAATCGTCGAGTAACATAGATTAAGACGACGACATGTCTATTTATCGTCGTCTTTAAGCAAACAACAAGATATTTGTTTTCTTTTTGAAGAACAGGTTTGGGTTATGGTCGCCTAACAACAACGACTATAGTAAATAAAAACCGACATATAATAAAAATATAGACGACGGTTGGTTTGGTGGGAACCAACCGTTGTCGTGGTTTACAAAAAACCAAAGCCTAATTATTCCATCCCCATTCCATTTCAAAGAACCCTTAATAGAATGCAAACATCAAAACATAAAAGAACCCATTTATAGCTCCCAATCAAGAACCCATAGCTCCCAAAACATAAAAGAACCCATATTAAGAAACCAAAGCTGAGAGAATATACAAACTAACAGAATATTTAGAGAGATCTAAGAGAATATACAAACTAAGAGAGTGCTGAGAGAATATATACAAACTAATAAGAGAATATTGAGAGAGAGCTGAGAGAATATACTTACATGGATATTGAGAGAGAGCTGAGAGAAAATATCAAATGCTTGAGAGAGCTCGGAGAATATACCCAATGCTTAGAGAGAGAGTGAAAACTTTAAGACAAATTTACGTTGAAGAGAGAGAAGGAAATACTTTAGGGTTAAAGGGAAATTCTGAAAATTTTAGATCCCGGTCAAAAATTTCAAAGGACCACGTTTATTAAAGACAACGGTAAATACAACCCAGTCGTCGTTTAATTTCATATTTACGACGACGGTTACAGTACACTGACGTTGTTGTAAAACATTTTGACGTCGCCCTTACAAAAATCGACGCATAAAATATTAAATAATTAGATTTGGTGTGTGTTTCCTGGGATTCGAATGCGTGTAATTGACCAAAAAGAGTGAGAGAAAACCGGCGTCGTTTCAATAAAACCTAAACCCTAAACCCTAAACCTAAATTTTACAATTAAAAAAATACACAAGTATGAGAAAAAATGAATCGAAAATTGCTACAGACTCCTTACAACAATGCCTTCTATATTAGTAGGCTAGAATCCATATTAAATAATTTTGAATTTTATGACCACCAATGGATCACATAAACCTTAGGGTTATATTATGGAAAGTATAATGACTATTGTGCTTGTCTCTAAATCTTTTTGACTTTTTTTTATCACTTCTAATTTTGAAATCTAAAATTAAAATTTTCAGGCATGTAGGGGGGAGATATTGTCTCAATGAGTGCATAGAATTTGTCGGTTTATTTTTTGGATTTTTTAAAACATATTATGAATATTAGTAATTAAATGCAAATAAAAATATTTTTAATTTTTAAAGATTTAGGGGAGATAAAATCTTTCAACGAATGCATGGTAGTTGTCAGTTTATTTTATGGAATTTGTTTTGAAATTATTATGAATATTAGGAATAAATATAAAAGTCATATAAAAATTAAATGACAAATGTACATAACTGACGTTGCATCCGATTACAACGAAGTTAAATAGCACATGACGTCGTCCTAGAACACATTAGACGTCGCAATGTACTCACCACCGTGGTTGGTAAGTTACAACGTCAACCTTTTCTGAATAACCGACGTGGGTAGACTTTACATCGTCAATTATTATGTTGATGACGACGTTGTTTATATATACAACGTCCATTTTAACCTGCAACGGACGTTCTATGTTTATACAAATTTTTTCCTAGATTTCAGTTTTATATATTAACCATCGTGTATATCAACCTTACATGACGTTTTTGAGAAATGCCGTCGATGTTTTCTTTCCCGCTATAATAAGACGGCGGTTGTTTATAGATATGAGACGTGTAAATAAGAATGAGACGTCGGTTTTTGGAAATTTTTTTTATGAATGTTCAATTAATTACCAAAAATATGTGTATATACATTATGAAAAAATTAAAATAAACCTAAATATTTTTAAAATAAATTATATCACTTATTGTTCTGTAATTGCTTGTTCACGAATTCTGCCCATTCCAGTCTGACTTCGTCAATATATTCTTGAGTATACACAACTGGTTCCTTTTTCTTGTCAAACTGCAAATAAAGAACAAAAACCAACGTGTTATAAATATTAAAACGCGGTTTGGAAAGAAAACGTCGTGGTATTAAAATAAAGAAATTATATCTTAAATTTTACCTTCTTCTCAAATGCTAGGCCTCCATCATGAATTATATCTCTCATGAAACGCATCATGTAATAGCCACACTCTACATTTGTTGGTTGTCTAGGAGTGCCTTGTAGATTTTCCCATATGGGTGATTTACGTGATGATTGTTTGCCTGTGTGAGAGTTATACATTTTGATTGAACTGTTTCAAGAAAACAAAAAGTGTTAATGACAAAACTAAAAATCAGCATAAAAAAATATTAACCGTCGTGGTAAATAAGTGAAGACAACGGTTTGAAAACAAATGACGTCGTATTTTATTTCAAATGTCGGAAAATAAGAACCTTCGTTGTGTATCATTCTAACGTCGGTGACGAAGAAAAACGACGTATAACCAAAGTTGTTTTTAAATGAAAGTTGAACAGAAAAAATTAAAACGTCCTAAAATGAAAAACACAAACGACGTGGTTGTTCAATTAAGACGACAGTTTCAAGAAAATACTGACGTTGTAAATGATTTCAAACGTCGGTTATAATATACCGTCGTCGTATTTTCGCTACAACGTCGGTATTTGAAAAAGCCGTCGTATCATTCAAATGCAGAAATAAAAAATCTTAGATTTTTATAAATAAACTTACGTATTCACTATATTTCTCATGTCCTTGTCAATAGAGTGGTTGGCAATGAATCCATGTAATAGACAATCTCTTTAGCTGGTCTCACAATTATTAACACCCAATGACCCCTACACAAAATGATCCATATAGATTAAATATACTACCAACAAAAAAATATATTACAAGGGACCAAGTATAGAAGGGGACTAACCCTGGATTATAAGGCACCAAGTAAAATTGATCCCCATCTGCATTTTCAGGCGTTCTGAGAGATATTTTGAAATGTGAGATAACGTTCTAGATTGAGAGCTGACTTTTCCAGGGTCCACGAGGCCAACAAGGTTTACCATATTTTCCATTTTTAAATAGTCAAATAGGTACCTAATTAAATATATGAAATTCAATTAAATGAGATTTTAATTTAAAAGAAAGGAAATGTAAAAAAAACAAAATTGGATTTCTAGAATTACCTCATGTATAGTGCAATCACTGTGGATCCAATCTCAACCATGGAAGCAAACTGTAAAATGTCTCCACACAAGAGCCAGGTATCATGCTCAGTGCCAAACACTTCCTCTGGCATGTGAATTCTAATGGTCTCGTTAGCAGGCTTCAACTTGGTCTCGACATATTGGCATAGGGCTAACAGAGGAGCTGGTTGTCAAGCTTTGAGAGATCCTATAACAAGAAATAAATAAATAAATAAAAGTTAGTTTGTACATGAAGTAAAATAAACGACTCCAACAAATCAACAAAACCGACATGGTATATAATATCAACGACGGTTTCTAGAACATACTGACGACAGTAAATACATAACAGTCGTGGTGTAAATGTTATAACGTCACTAAACAATAGAAAGGTCGTCCAGGTTAAAATAGATGACCAGTTGTGAAATAAAACCCGATGTCTATTTAAAATTTAAAAATAAGAAAAAAATCAAATGTCAGAGATTTTACTGTTTCATCATGCCTGTTTTCAGCAGCATCAGCATCATTCGTGGGATTGTCTTCCTCCAAAACAAAAGCTCTCACATTAGAGCATCATGCTTTGTTAGACATTGGATTTTTTGGGCTTTGCTATTGAGGAATTGGAGGAATTGGAGTAATTGGTGTAGTTGGAGTTTTACCGAGCAAGTTGGGATCAAAGTTGGGAATTAGTTGACGGAATTGTTTCAACAAAATTTCCCTCTCTGCTCTGACTGCCTCCAAAACACTTTCCCTTGCCCTGGCCTCTATCTTTTTGGTTTCCTCTCTCAGTGCCTCCATAACACTTTCCTTCAATTTATCAGCAAATTTTACTCTCTGCTATCTCAACAAATTGAAGAATTGAGTTGGGGAAACCCCAGCTCCAACACCTCTGACTCTCCCACCATGCTCAGGGGTTCCCAAAGCCAAGGTCAAAACATCGTTGCTCCCAGAGACAGTCAGAGTGCCCTCGGAGACTTGTTTTTTCAAATCATCCTAGAAGTGATAGAGAGAATGTTAGTGAGTGAACATATAGTAAAACTGATTAAATTAATAAATTAATAAAAATATTAACCGACATGGTAAAGTGGTTAAGATGACAATTTACTTTTAAAAAAAAATAGAAAACCATTCAATACGTCGGCCCAAAACTACCGTCGTTTTGTATACATTAAAACGTCGGTCCATGAAAAAACCGTCATTTATTTGACATCATAGATAAAAACACTTAACCAAAATATTCATTGATCTAGAAATAGTGTACAAACCAATTGCAAAGAAATAGAGAGGGAGAGAGAATGTGTGCATGTGAATATGCAGAAAGTTCAAAATTTAATTTTAAAAACCTAACACAGAAACACAAAACCGTTCGTTGTAATTCAATACAGACGTCGGTTTTATAAAAATAATGACGTTATATCTTTTTTTAAAGGCGGTAAATAAAAACCGTGGTGGGGTTTCATGTCTAACGACGATTACTAAAAAGATCGACGTCTGAATGAAAAATAAAACCTCTGTTTTACAAGTTTGGAACAGAGTCAGTGAGACTTACGATTAATTTTGCCTTCTCTGCAACCTTTGGATCAGGGATGTTTCCCTGTTTATCTTCTCTTGCCTTCTTCCAATAGCAAAGATCTATCGATTTCTTCGGGCATGGTTTCTTCCAATTGATCCTCCAAACCAACGTACCCTTTTAGAGACAACCTATGGTCGCACTCGCATTTCTCCCTTCTTTGTGATTGCTCAGAATGCACAGCCTCAAAATATAGGGATAACCTTGAAGGTACAAAGGCATCTCATTGCGATTTCTCTATGAAGTTATAAAGCTGAGGGGGCTCTTTTAACTTCTCCTTCTCATTTGCGAATGGAAGGATAAACTGCCTAGTTAAAGTAGACTTAAAATCCTTCCATTTTTTGGCGGTAGATGACAGCACCATCTTCTTGCCCCCTTCCCCCATACAACATAAGCCATTTGAACGGCTTCCCAAATCTACTCCTTCAGGTCTTTGGTTAATTGAGTCCATTTCTTGTCCACAAGAGGGACTCTGGTGCGTGCCAAAACACCAGTGTAACTCTGCATCTCAATAGTAGCCTTGCCATGTGGTCTGCCACTTTTATTGTACTCAACCACAGGCTTAATGTTCTGGATTTTCCTCTTCACAACAAGATTGTGTTGATACCGCGAGTCGATTTCGTCACTTCATCAAATATCGCAGAGCTTGGGTCTTTCTCGGAGGATGAAATAAATCTCATCTTCTTTGCGGGATTGCTTGGAACAGATTTGGATTCACCCATTTGTGCCTTTGAAACAGCAATGTCCTTGCCTTGACCTTTTGACGCTTGAGCCTCCTTACTTTGACATTTCGAAACCATGTTTAGAGAGAAATAGAAACTGCAAGAAAAACAACGACGATTATGTATAATATAGACGTAAAATGAAAGTTCAGACGACGGCAAACAAACAGAACACCGTTATGTTAATCTATAGAAACGTGGATGTGCTACTACGATGTGGTCATTAACTTAACACGACAGTAATTAAATAAAACTGTCGTCGTATTATAAGTTCATAAATAAAAAAACCGCCCAGTTTTCTCTCCCCCATGTTCGTTTCAAATCCGACGACGGTTTTTCTATTTCAAACGTCGTATTTATTAACACACCACGTCGGTTATTATGAACTGCGTGCTATTGAAATAGCACGAATTTAATTACCGTCGTGGTGTGTCAACAAAAACGTCAAATTCGAGAAAAACCCGCCGTCCTCACATGACCTGTGAGTGAGAACAGTGAAAGATTTGGCCTTTTCAAATCTGAGTCTTGTTTCAAACATCAGAGGGAAAGGGAAGAAAGAAAAAAAAAACTGAGTGAGAAAATACCTTTGGCTTGCAAGAAAGTTTTCTTCGAAATCAAATTTTGGAGACGAAGACGAGTAAGAACGTAAAAGAGAGGGAAACTGAGAATCAGAAACGCAGATTTTCGGAAATGAGAGGGAAACTTAGAGAAACTGAATATTTTAGAGAGAACGTAAAAATTTAGGTCAGGTGACCAAAAGTTTATATAGTGACCCAAAGATAAATACAACGACGGTAGTCATAAAAATCGCCCTAGTATGTACTTACCACGATATTAAAATAACATCACCGACGTGGTTAGTAAAAAGACCTTTTGACTTTTTGTATTCCGAAAACGACGTGGTTAGTTGGGCGTCAAAAGTTTACTTTTGAAGAAGTGATATTACAAGTTACCACGTCGTTTTTTAATATAAAACCGACATGGTTTGTCTAAACCTCGTTGCCTTTAGTTTAATGACCGACGTTGTTTGTCTTAATCTCATATGTTTAATACGTCTTCCATGTTTCAAGAACTGACGTCGATTCCTTTTTTTAAACGGCGTTAGTTGTAATATAACCGACGAGGATATTAATTTTTTTTTTTAAATTGAGTTTTTTTTCACGAGTTCTTTCAGTTTCAGTTTTCAATTAGGATTCCAACTTCTTCTTGCCCTTGGCTCTGTCTCACCTCTTAGGAGGAAATTGTTTGGATGTTGGTGTGTGTGTATGTTTGTGTGTCTGAAAGACACAAACATACATACATCACCTACGTCCAAAAAATTGTCTCTCTGAATGCAAATCTGTTTCTGTCGTCGTCAAATTTTAGAGGCAATTGTTTGGATGTTGATGTGTGTGTGTGTTTGTGTATGTGTGTGCGTTTGTGTATTTGAAAGACACAAACACACACACATCATCAACTTCCAAAAAATTGTCTATCTAAATGCAAATTTGTGGCTGCTATCATCAAATTTTAGAGGCAAATTTTTGGATGTTGATCTGTATGTGCCTTCATGTATCTCAAAGAATGATGACACACACATCATCAACGTCTAAAATATTGTCTTTCTGTGGTCCGATTATGATGAGGAACAAAGTTCCATCTGGTAAGATTTCGTAACTCTTGGGATCTCAGAAAAATCTGATTATGTCGGCGGTTTTCTATATAAACCGTCGTGGTTATTATCAATTCTTGTCATTAAGTTGATCTACTAACATAGGATACCAAAATCTGAGAAATAAATAGTAAAAAAAATTACTATTAAGACGACGGCTTAGATATAAGTGAGACGTATAAAGTGAATAAATACGAAAGTAATTTTAACTTCATGACTTATCTCTTGGGATCTCAGAAAAATCTGATTCTGTCGGCGATTTTCTATAAAACCGTCGTGGTTATTCTCAATTCTTGTCATTAAGTTGATCTACCGTTGTAGGATACCATAATCCAACAAATAAATAGTAAAAAAATAATATTATTAAGATGACGGTTTAGATGTAAGGGTAATTGTATAAAGTGAATAAATACGACGGTAATTTTAACTTCAGGACGTGGTAAATCTTATTATAAGGCGTTAATTGAACAAACCAACGTGGTTAGAGTTAAAGATACCGTCGTAGTACCCTACAAGAAATAAGTCGATAAATTTATCTTTACCGTCGTTGCAAATTTATCCAAACCCTAAAAGTACCGCCGTGGATTCTTTTGAAATTATACGGCGCCGGATACGAAAACTTGGTCGTGTTTATTATGGAGTGAAAACAGCGGCTGTTTCTTTGCACCGTCGTCTTTACTTTCTACGTCTGTGGATTTATAACTTCTGCTGTTGTTTTTGGGCTAAGAGTTTACTCTGGGGGGAACCTTTTTCAATTAGACTTCGCTTTTTTAATTAGGTGTGTCGTTTTGAAAAAAAAAACCCATTGGAATCTCCATTTTTTAGGTGTTTAAGTTAATCATACATGGCGGTTTTATAAAATTGTTGTTTTTCAAACACAGCGACGGTTCTCCGTTAAACCGTCATTTTTTTATGGTCGTGTTTTTCACTTTTTGTAGTAGTGTAGGATATAAGTAAGGCTAGGGAATGCTTGATTGTATTATTTTTTTTGCATTTCTTTTATATGTGTATTAGGGTAAGGATTGCAAATTGGCTTTCGGCTCAAAGGACAATATTGTTGCAAGTGGCACAATTGTTGACATCATTGTGCCTCAACAGTTGCTTCATAATACTCTTTTAGGAGAGGGAAATATAAGAGTCTCTGTTAATTATGTCATAAATGGAGCTTCTCCACTACTGATACTAGTGAAAGCAGTGTTGAATACTATTGGGTCTCAAGTAGCTTGGCCAGAGGATCTTATTGTTTTTGTAGACAATATAGTGGTAAACAACCTTACTTTTGAACTTGTTTTATTTCACATTATCCCTAATATATATATGTGACCTTTTCGTATATGTGGTAACTGTAGAAAAAGAAAACTACGAAGGAAAAATTAGCAAAGTCATTGTTTCAGTCTATCCCAGAAATAGTACCAAAGTTTTGCAAGATTTTATACGGCTATGCACAGAAACTGATGTCCCAAGGTCAGACTCTCGCTTCATATATTGATGAGGACATATTTAGGCTAGAAAAGATGATTACGTCCTAAAAGAAGATGTTATCAGCTTCGTTCAAATGAACGAAATAGGACAAGCTGTAATAACCACTTACATTAGGTAATAGTCACTTTGTTTTTTATAATTTTATGTTTATATTTGGATATTAATCATGTGTTTTAGTTTATTGACTCTATGATAATGGTTAACAACTATTTATATAAGTTGGTAAAAGACCAATAATGGGAACGAATGATTGCATTTATGGACCCAAGTCGTACCGCACATGATCCAATGTCACCGGATGACGCAGGGAGGGTTCAATACATAGTGAAATCTTTGAACCAAGCTAGTATTGACAGCATCTTTGATCTCATACAATCTTGGGTAAGTAAAGTGGTTTGTTTTTTAGAATATATATTTATGACTATTACTAATATATTTCCAATTAATATGTAGGGGTCATTGGATCCTTACAATCATTGATGATCGAAGAGAGAGATAATGTGTATATAATGGATCCTCTTGGGGCTCGTCACCCTCATGATGTGTGGAAACATATTGAAAACGCTTAAGTTGTTCTTTTTTAGTTATTTCCTTAATATGTCAACATTTTCATTTGTATTACGGCCTATGACAAGTGTTATTTATATGCTAAAGTGGAATAAAACAATTTAATGATGAAAAGGGGAGAGGCCTGCGGAAAGCACCAACATGGATTATGCTTTCGGTATGCATGTATTTGACAATTTTAGTAAGATTAATTTTAGGGAACATAAGTACTAAATGCTGAATGGGTTTTGTGCATATATAGGGTGCTCCTAGACAAGCTGATGGAAAGACATGTGATTATTGTGTGATGCAGTACATGGAGGACATTTTGTGAACATTCATCCTTTGCATTTCAAACTAAGGTACTTATACAAATTATATATAGCTTTATTTTTTAGCATGACGTAATATGATTATGGAACTAAGGTCTTTTCTTATTGTGTTTGTTGTTTTATAAGTATTAATCTAGCCTCTTGGAATGTATTTTGTAACTATAATCCATCTAGTAGTTGCATTCCCCTCTCAATTTTTGTTTATGGTGAGTCAAAAGGAGTTTTTCTGCATTTAGCTTATCATTGCAACTTGATAGATAAGGATAAATTAAGTGTAGCCAAATTGCCAATTGGACTTGAATTTTGACCATCCTTGACAAGTTCAAATTTATTTTTGACTGTCCCACTGTGGACATGTGAATCTGTAAATGGATGGCTTAGTCTTTTTGTTGTAGCACGTTTGACTCTTTGTTATGGATTGGATGATTGGGTTCAGCTGAAAGACCAAATTTTTTTGATTCCTTTGTTTGATGTTGCTCCTTTTCAGCTCCAGCAATGTTTCCAATGTTGAGGTGACTTTTTTTTTGTTTGTTTGTTTTTTTTTTGTGTGGATGAATGTTAAATATAAAACCTTATTGTAGTATTTTCATATGCCATTCTTTGGGTCAATCTACTACAGAATGTGCATGATTTCTTTATTACGGTTTCTGTTTCCTGGGTGTAGTTGCTGTCTGAAATTTTCTAACAATTGAAGTTGAATTCCCTATAGTTTTTTGATATGGTATTTTTGTTTTTCTTTAGCTTCTTGTTGAAGATTTTATAAGGTTTTTCTTAATCTTATATGCTCTTTTTGTTTAATTTCAGTATGCGAGAAGTGGGAAAAAGAAGAGATTTTACACCCAAACGGAATTGGATGAGGTTCAAGATGAATAGGCATGTCATGTGCTAGAGTGGATTTGAGTTTGAACATTCTCCTTCTTGTTTTGGTAGTATTTTGCTTATATATGTATGGATGATGGATGGATTTTGGTTTATTGGCAGAACTCATAAGTTTACATATATAGGAATGTTTTCTGATGTTGCAATGGCAATATATATGAAATGGATGTGATGCCTCTATATTTTGAGACAGAAACCAAATAAAATATGATATGAAACATGGAAATTGCTTACACTTTATTAGTAACAACGTGTTTATTGTGTATAACAGCCTCAGTTTTGCCATAACAACTAAAGTTAAAAATTAAAAATAGCATCAACACTCCATGGGAACCGAAGCCTATAATCATAAGTGTCAATAATATTTGTAGAAAGTCAAACTATTTGTAGGCTTTTCACTTCAGCATAAGCACAAAAAAAAACGAATGCACAAACCATAATTTTCAACAGCAGTGACATCTTTTCTGAAGGGGTAAGTTAGAACACACTTCAATATAATCAAAACCCTTGATACTTTAATGAGTATTTAGCATCAGTGCTAATATATTCCCTAATGTTATTAAAGGTTTAGGCATTGGAGGTTAATGCTCTCTTGGCACACGATAACAACTTAGGCATCGGCGATTATGTGAATAGCGAAGTCATAAATAATCTTTAGCGACGTATAATATCCAAAGCGTATGACTATATCATATCCATCAGTTCCCAATACTTAGGTTCTTGGGTACCTTTAACAACAGATAATATTTGAAGCTAAAAGTCAATTTTAGCATAGTGTCATCTCTTCATATTGAAAAAAGTGATAGATAAGCAATCAAAGCAACGAGTGATGGACAATCGGTTGCAACTTACGACTACAATTGAGAGCATTAGGTATCTAGCAAATCAAGCATTGGCTTTCGAGGCCAGGATGAATCGTTTGACTCATTTAATCGGGGCAATTTCATTGAAATAGTAAAGTCTTTTGCAAGAATGAATATAGAAGAACAAATTTTGTATTCTTGTTGATGAATCACTTGATGAATCTGGTAAAGAACAAATGGCTATTGTTCTAAGATTTATTGATTGTGATGGATTTATTCGTGAGCACTTTTTCGATATTGTGAGTGTTGCAGACACTAATGCCTTGACTATTAAAAATGAGATATGCAAAGTACTTGGTAATAACGATATTCTAGTGGAGTATGTGTGGTCAAGGATATGACGGTGCTAGTAATATGTGTGGTTCATGGAATGGACTACAAGCATTGTTTGTTCAAGATTGTCCATATGCATATTATGTGCATTGCTTTGCTCATTGCTTGCAATTAGCATTAAATGGCACAGCTAAAGATGTGAAAGTTGTATGGAAATTTTTTTAAATGTTGACTAACATTGTGAATTTTGTTAGTGCTTCTGCCAAGCGCCGTAATGAGTTAAACTTAATTCGAAAAGCTAAACACAAAGAGTTGTTGGATTCTAGGGAACTTGAGATAGGTAGAGGACTTCATCAAGTTTGTACTTTAAAACGAGCTGGAACCACTTGTTAGGGCTCTCATTTTGCCTCTATTACAAGTTTGATGAGTTTATTAAAGAGACTAAATTAATTACTTCTGAAAATCAGTGATCATGAACCTAACCAACAATTTCGTGGCGAAGCAAAGAGTAACTATATTGCTATGATGTCTTTTGAGTTTGTGTTTGCATTGGTTTTGATGGATAAAATTATGGGATTGACCAATTTTCTTTGTCAAGCATTTCAGACTAAAACTGAAGACATTGTAAGTGCTTTAAATTTTGTTGGAACACACAAAAATGCAACTTCAAGATATGAGGGAACATGGTTGGTATGATTTATTCATGAGTGTGGTATCATTTTGTGAACTACATGGTGTTAATGTTCCTGATATGGGTGCTTGTTATATCACGGGCACACGTTGTTCTTGTCAACAAAAAGATGTTATTACAATTGAGCATGCCTATCACGTTGATGTATTTAATGATGTTTATAGATTGCATGTTGAGGAAGTTAAATGATAGATTTCCAGAGCAAACAGTTGAACTTCTTACCCTTAGCTCATTATTGGATCCTCGTAATTCCTTGAAGTCATTCAATATTGAGCATATATGTAAACTTGCCGAGAAATTCTATCCTGCTGATTTCCTTCCACAAGAGTTGAAAGCTTTAGAAACAGAGCTCAGGTGTTTTCAAAATGACATACATTGCCTTCCTTGCTTTAAGAAAACCACTACTCTTCCTCAATTATGTCAACAATTGGTGGAAACAACTTTGGCAGAAAAGTACATTTTCCTTGACAGATTGATTCGGTTGATGTTGACTCTTCCTGTTTCTACAGCAACAACAGAATGAGCTTTGTCATGTATGAGAATTATTAAGATTCGACTTCGAAGCACCTTAGTTGATCAATTTCTTGCTGACTATATGATCCTCCACATTGAAAGAGAGTTTGCTAATAATATCGATAATGCATTGATAATTGAGGAATTTAAGAGTTCAAAACCTTGTAGGGTTAAATTTTTAGATTTAAATAGTTTTGTGTTGTATTGCATTGCATTTGCTTTTGGTTTTAGTTTTAGATTTTGCATTTGAACTTTTTATTTATGGATAGAGATGCATTTGAGGGTAAGGCTCGTTATGTCCCCCCTGCCTAGGTGTATCTTTTTATGTTTATTAATGAAATTCACTCGTATTGTCGAGTTTAGTATGTAAGTTTTACCCAACCAGCTTTTTAATCCTAGAACCGCCACTGCATATACATCGGAAGTTAAACAAATTTTTCCTTCATCATTTTCAAAAAACTTTTTTAGCTCACTTTTTTCATAATTAAAAATTTTCATCACATCTCTTTTACAAGTTGAGGGAGAAATTCCTTTAAATTGAGGTCAAAAAGCTCTTCGAATATATTCTTTCATGGTTTACTACAAAAGTAAAAGGCAATGGGCTCTAATAATAAAATCAACCGTTTCTTTTTGTGCATTACTTTCATCATATACAAAATTTGATAAATTTCCATTAGAATTTGTATACCCAATTGCATTTGACTTCTAATATAATATTTTGAATACTTACATGAGATGATAAATGCCTTTTTAAATGACTAGTACCATATGTTGTATTAGATGACAATAATTTATTACAAACACTACATTTTGCTTTAGTTACTTTAACACTATTTTCCATAATTTCAACTTTTGCAAAACAATTCCAAGCATCACTTTTTTTTAAATTTGTCATATTATATGAGGTTGCGGCAAGGGAGCTTATTGATTCAACATTTTCTGATTCCATTTTAATAAAATAAAAATTAACTAGAGAAGCTTAAAAGAGAAAGATTAAGATATCACTTGTAAAGGAAATATAGCACAACCACAACCACACCAATAAATGAGAGCACCCCACCAAAGAATGAGAATTTAGAGAGACTGAAATTTGAGATGATAAAACTTCATAAGTGAGAAAAATTAAGTGAAGAAGATGTAGTGTTTGTTTGGGTATTTATAGTGTAGGGTATGTAGCCGTTTGACAGGACCTGCCACGAATTCCTCAGAATTCGTGACGAATCCTGTGGTTTTTCTGACATCCACCTGATGTCGGACCTACTTAGTAACATCATAACCTCTTTTCCAAATCAAGGAAAACAGGGATGAGACTTTCTACCGAAATTTTGGCAGATTCCTCCCTGAAAAACTGACATTTCTCAAATTTTTCAACCTGTCAAAAACATAGTTTAAGATTCCCAAACTTCAGCATGCACAAAGTACGTTACACACAACAAATAAACAGGCCTCCAGCCTCAAAACCAAACATTTTCTAAAACGTTCTTGCTTTTGAACTCCATGAACAACATACCCACTTTTCTTTACTCACTCCGTACATGTTCCCATTACTTTACTACACGCCGGAGAGTCCAACGCCACGAGTAATAAAGTAACAGTAATCAAAATATCCAGATCCTTTACCACATGCCAGAATAATCCAACGCCACATGTGGTAAAGTAACCAGTATCCAAGTGAACACACACGCCGAAAAATCCAACGCCACGTATGGGTAAAACAACTAATATCCAAAGTGTTCGGGTTCTTTACCACAAGCCGAAAAATCCAACGCCATGTGTAGTAAAGTAACCCGAAATCAATAACCATGGAAGCCCACATGCAGGAAAATCCAACGTCACGTGTGGGGAAAATACATATGATGGTGAGGTTCATAACCCATATTAAATAGTATAAAAAATAATATTCCCTTCCTTAATTCAATTTCCCCAAATATTAATTCATGGTATATAAAATAAACTCTCAAGCATATATATTCCATAAAGACCCAAAAATAATTCAAATAACAATCAAAACTTGTTTACACATGATTTTCATTAAATACTATATTCCACAATTAAAATAATAGACAAATACACAACCCGCTATCACCCAATCCATATACCTTAATAATAATCATAATAATATTAAATAATAACCTTAGAGACCCCGTATTCTCATTAATCCAAATTAAATCAATTTTTCAATCAAAACTCATTTACGCAAGAAATTCCATATTAGAAGAACGAAGTACACTTAAAAACAAACGTCAACTCATTTCTTAATAGTTATAGTTGAGACCTAAGGCTCACTTTCACAACCCACGAATCAAGTATCTCATGCTCATCTATTCTATAACTTCAGTTATCAAAATAATATCCAAGAATTTTGTAAGATTTTATAAAACAATCTCATAATCCCAATATAACCAAAATAACTCAATAACAATCAAGACTCATTAATAAGGTCCTTCTAATACTTCTCGAAGGGTTAAACTACCTCGGAAGACTCACGGTCAACCGAGGGGTCAAACAGCCCAAACTTGGTCAGCTGAGCCCGCGAGATCCAATACCTCAGATTTCCGATCCGAAAGTTCCTATGAGTCCAACAAGGTTTAATATACATGTTCTGCAAGTTTAGTCCAGATCAAGCGGTCGGATCGCTCACGATCACACGATCGGACGGTCACCGTTTTACTCAAACTTTAAGTTATTGAATCAGAGCATCCGGGACTCAGATTTATGATCCGCGAATTCCTACACGATCTTAGAGGTGCCTAGATCAACATATTTGAAAATGGAATCGATCCAACTGTTTGAACATATCGGATAACGCCTAATATGCGTAATCCGATCGACCTTCAAACGATATCCAAATTCGAGCATACCATCGTGCTCGGGATGACATGGGAATCATTTTAGGACCAAATGGGTCACCCAAACAATGCCCAAGCACCGGCAACGCTTGGGTGTCTTGAGAAATTCCGGCAACCAGAAAATTCTCAAAACACCTTACAATAACTATACCTACGTGATCAGGACAACTAGTGGAGCAACTTTTGTTCTTGGGCGACTCCCAAAAAGTGACCGGAACTTACCGGAAGCTCGAGGCAAAAACGGGTTGAAACTTTGAGTTATAAAATGGGTTTCAAAACTTCAAAATTATCATAATCAACCCAACCACCAACTAGAACACATTGAAAGGATGAGAAAGCATACATGGATCAACAAAAACGGTAGCCAGAACCGTTGGAACGAACGCCGAAAAGTTTACATAAAAATCGGCCCATTTTGGGCTTTTTCTGGCGACCAGAGTGATGGGCTTCGTCAGAAGTGGGGTGGGCCACAAAGAGGAAGCTGAGCCAATCATTTTGGTACTGGTCCCATAGCCAACGTTGCCCGGATGTGATGGTGGTGGCCCAAATCAGTGGTGGTTGTGCAAGGGGGGGAGGGGCTATAGCGTGAGAGGGAGAGGGAGAGAGAGAGAGGGAGAGAAGAAAGGAAAATCTAGGTTTTTAAAAACTGAATTTTGAAATATTTACGGTTGTGCCACTGCACTTCCGTTGATCATAACTTCTTTGTTATAACTCTGATTTGAGTCTACTACATGTCTACGAACTCGTATCGACGCGATCTACGCAATAGTACCATTCATGTCATCAAAATGGTTCCAGATTAAAAAGTGCCCAAAATAACCCTATCCCCGAAAACAAAATTATAATTTCATAATTAAATAAATTAAATGAATAATTAAAATTGATTCGGAATGTAACACCGTTGGAACAAAACATCACCTTTTTTCAAATTTATTAATTTAGATGAGATAATTGGATTATTAAATCCATTATAGTTGTTGGAACTTGGAAACAATGACATGCATGTAAATGTTTTTTGGTCAAAAATTGGGAATGGAGGGTTATTGACCTTTTTTTTTTGCTTAAAAGGCTACAGTAGAGTAAATTTTTTTTATATTAATAAATGGGCCAGATCAGCCTTAAATGGGCTTTTTAGGGCCGAATTTAAATGGAGTCAATTGGGCCGGGCCAAGGGCGGACTGGAGGTTTTAATATCCAAGTCCTAGCTCTACTCAACATTGGAAAGGGCTGACTATAATGAGTGGAAAGTTATAAGGGGTAAGTTATAAGGGGTTCCCTTTATAGCCATCAGATGAATCCAAGGGCTGGGGAGAATTGAGATAAAGTTTCACAATTGGGTAGGTGGGCAACCCAAACCCGAATTGAATATCCAACACGTCCAAAGTGAAGAAGAAGAGGGAAACCCGTCCGAAAAAGAAGCAGAAGAAGCAAGTTCGAAGTCTGTCCTGAAAAAACTCTCTCTCTCTAAAACCCAGAGGTCTGAGAAACCCAATGAAGGCAACGGCTAACGACAATTGAAGGCAACGATTGGCCACTCACGTTCTCCAGACCTTGCAAAAGTAGTTATTTTGAGTAGAAGGGGAAAAGTGTGGATTCCAAATCAGTGAAGGGGCGAAGCAGTGGAAGTGGAAGGAGAGAAGCTGTATTCGTTGGAAGTGGTAGGTTCCATTTGTGGAGCAAAGAAACAGAAACACCCCACACAGACGCCTTGCAATAACCAGCATTTGGTGAGTAATTTATGGAATTTGAGTTTAGGGTTAGAGAAATGGTTTTCCCCAATTTGTACCATAAATTTTGTTAGATTTGGCATCTCTTCGTTGTGCTTCAGTTGCATGTTAATTTTTGCTTGGGTATATGTTAAAAAAAGAAGGAAAATCAAGTCAATAACAAGTGAATAACATGTCAATAATGATCTGAATAAGATAATGGTGTTGAATTGGAGGAGGCCGTCAAAACCTTCCACATTTGAAGCAGTGCATAGTGCAGATTATCTCTCTGGGGCTATAATATGTATATATATATTTTCAAATAAATATGATTTCCTCTGTTACTAAATTTGCCTGAGAAACATGAGAAAAGATAATAATAAACTCATGAATAGAAGTGCAAAGCATTTGATGAGTAATTTATGGAATTTGAGTTTAGGGTTAGAGTGATGGTTTTCCCAAATTTGTACCATCAATGTTGTTGGATTTGGCATCTCTTCTTTGTGCTTGAATTGCATGTTAATTGTTGCTTGGGTATATGTTAAAAAACGAATGAAAATAAAGTCAATCACATGTCAATAACATGTCAATAACATGTCAGTAATGATATGAATAAGATAATGGTGTTGAATTGGAGGAGGCCCTCAAAAACTTCCACATTTGAAGCAGTGCAGAGTGCAGAGTACCTCTCTGGCGCTAGAATTTATATATTTTTTGAAATAAATATTATTTCATTTGTTACTAAATTTGCCTATGATAAATGAGAACAGATAATAATAAACTGATGAATAAAAGTGCAAAGCATTTGAAATAAAGGTTGATCTATGACGATTGTGGATGACTGAAGAAAAAGCTAGAAAGAAAGATGAAATCTGACAATTGCTTAGCAAGCAGATAGCAGAGTAGATGCTTTGCTTTGCTTTGCTTCCTTCCACTATATTTCTTATTTATGTAGTTTGTGTTGTGAATGAAATGACAATAATTGTCATGTGTGTGAAGTGCAGAACTTGCCTAGATTGCACTCACACGAGTATGGATCCATAAATAAAACAGGCGAAATTGTTTGTAATTCACATAAGCATTGCATTAACATGTATTTGCACAAAATGTGTCACATTGCATTGATGATGTTAAAGCCTGTGATCAGTAATCCCTATGCTCATGTAATTTGTAAAATTTGTAATGTGCCTGGTTGACTAGTTGTGATTGTGCAAATACATGGTAGTATATGTGTTCACTTTATTTGACATTGTATTTGAGGAAATGGGATCCAACGTGGAGCTGGTATGGCCAGAGGCAGAGGCATATTCGTCACGGATGAACAACTGCTCACATGCAAATTCATCTCTAGCTGCAAATTCATCTCTAGCTGCAATTCGAGCGAAGTTGAGTGCGGAACAATTAGAACAATTCAAGACATCATGCTTTGGCCATCTTCTGAATATAGATAAGATTCAGTTTAGCGGGCAGATTGTGCATGGGGCTGTGTTGTGTAGAGTAGCGGGGCAGGGTGTGAAAGACTTGGATGGACTGAGTTTCTTAATAGGGTGTGACGTTGCTCAGTTCACTCGTCAGGATTTCTGTTTGATCACAGGGCTTCGTTTTGGGGAAGTGCCTGAAGTTTCCAGTGGAGAGAGTGATGAAATTAGACTTTAGAAAAGATATTTTATAGACGAAGGAATTACATGCAATGCTTTAGAAGAAGCATTTCTGAGGTGCACAGAGGAAGATGACATCTACAAGCTAGCTCTTGTTTACTTTGCTGAGTTAGTGGTTTTGGGAAGGGACAAACATTTGAACATCAATCTAAATTACCTGACCCTTGTAGAGGACTTGGATGAGTTCAACAGGTATCCGTGGGGTTCGGTGTCCTTTGACAAAACCCAAGACAGTCTATTTTCTGCACCAACAAAGTATGTGAAAAGCTTTGAAAATGAAGAGGAAAGAGGGAAGGGGAAAAGTAAGGTAACGGGAATAAGCCGGAGAAATGAGAAGGGCAAGAAGGATAAGCATGGTGAAGCGCAAAGGAGTGGCTGGAGTTTTAAAGGTTTCACGTATGCTTTTCAGGTACATGGTAATAATGTTCATGTCAATTATGTTTTGTTTATCTTTAAAACATAAATAATGACTTTTGTCCTTTGAATTGTGTAGATTTGGGTATATGAATTAATTCCTAGAATGGCGGACCAGAATTACTGCAAGGTTGTTGATCCGACCGCTGTCCCGCGTATTTTGCGATGGAGAACTACTACGCCTGTTCCAGAGATGAGAAAGTTGAACAATTATTTTTTCCAGAGCAAAGAGGTTTGGTTTGCAGCCCTTGGAACTATTGATAAGATTGAATGAAATTATGAAGTAGAATGATTTAATATGACTCTTGTCTGTATTCTGAAACAGTCAGTT
>NC_047657.1:4741452-4819166 GCF_902201215.1 Prunus dulcis
TCAGAGAAATCAAACCTGCAATTAAACAAGCAAATAAAAAAAAAGACTATAATTTTAAAAACAACTTTGTCAATTTTCAGACGATGCTAGAACGACTGACGAACCGTCGTGGTCTACATATTTAACCACGTAAATGAGAAGCTACCGTCGTCTTATTTAGTTGAGGTAGTTGTCTTAAAAGTTGAAAACTTTCCCTCTTTGTCTGTATATTATATCAAACTTGGAAAGAAGTAAAATGATTTTGGCCAGAAAAAAGGTAAAAAGATTTTTCAAACAAAAAACGTATGAGCATGCAAAACAGTAACCAAAATAGTGAAAATGAAAGCTTACCTTTTGCGTGCAATGAAAGCAAGAGGAAGACGATCGATCTTTAAGTTCAGAGACGACGAAGAAGACGAGAGGAAGACGATGAAATACTCTGACAGTGCTCTGACAAGGAAAAAAGACGAAAAGTTTTCTCTGGGAGATTGAAATTTTTAATCGGGTTTGGAAACAGTGCATGTGTAAGTCAGGTAGACGAAAAGTTGCTTACATATAAAACCATTTCAAAAAAATAATACGGCGGTTACATATAACTACGACGTATAAATTACAAAATACGACGGTACATTTAACTTCGGACGTGGTAAATAAATACGACAATAGTGTTGTAGGTACCGTCGTAGTAAACTCAAAAATTAAAGTACATAAGTAATAACTCGCGTCATGGTAGATTATTTAACACGTCGTTTTTATTAATTTACCGACGTGGATTTATGTAATATACGTCGGTCATACCGACGTTGATTTTACAATTTAAACGGCGGTTTTTTTGTAAGGACCGCTGTTGGTTTTAAAAATTTATTCTATAAATTTGTCGCTTTCATTCATTTTCGGTTTACATTTAGGGGTTTAGGTTCTTCCTCTCTCAGAGACACTGTCTCTCACATCTCAAAGACAATAATTTGGATGTCTTTCTCAAAGAGAAATTGAGCTTACTCGCATCAAATCTATGTCCACAAGAAGAAGTTGTCAACTAGCCTTCTCACTTCCTTGATCAAGCCTGATAGGACACTTAGTGCTTCTGAATACTCCTTGCTGTCCCTCCACTCGCTGTCGAAGGAAAGTTCGCTTCTCAGGGAAATCTGAAGATCAGATGTGCTGGAACATAACCGTCGTTGAAAATTGTCTCTCTGATTGCAAATTTGCAACGACGTTAGGTATAATATTTGTAGATACAAAAAAGCACACACATCATCAACTTCCAAAAAATTGTCTCTCTGATTGCAAATCTGTGTCATCTGTTAAGATTATGATGTGGAACAGAGTTACATCTGGTAAGATTTCGTAACCCTTAGGATCTCAGAAAAATCTGGTTATGTCGGCGGTTTTCTATATAAACCGTCGTGGTTATTTCAATTCTTGTCTTATTAAGACGACGGTTTAAATTAAAGGTACGACGTATAAAATGAATAAATACGATGTTAAATTTTATAGTACGATTTAAAGATAACGTCGTAGAACTATACGATAATGACGTCGATATATTTATATTTTCCGTCGTTGTACATTAATTTAATACGGCGATATTTTGTATTTTAAAGCCGTGGATTTTTTTGTAATTATACGGCGTCTTATACGAAAACCTCGTCGTGTTATTTTATGAGTAAAATCGGCGGCTTTTATTGAAATCGTCGTCTTTACTTTCTACGTCGGTCGATTCATAACTTCTGCCGTTCTTTGTTGGCTTTGATTTTACACTGCGGAAATCTGTTTCAAATAGACGTCGGTTGTTTAATTAGGTACGTCGTTGTTTTTGAACAGCCATTTGAATCTCCATTTTTAGTTGTCTAAGGTGGTATTACACGACGGTGTTTTTAAAACCGTCGTCTTTTTAAAAACCACAACGGTTTTCACTTAGACCGTCGTTGTTTTCTGGTCGTCTTTTTCACTTTTTGTAGTAGTGAAGTGAAGCTTAGTAGGATTTTCCATGTACCCACTAATAAGACTCACTGCAAACATCACATTTGCCCGAGTAGCCATTAAGTACATTAATCTTCCCACAACTTGTTTGTAAAAGGTGCTATCAACCCTTCACTTCATCTTCATCTTTTGAAAGCTTACAACCAAGAACAATGGGATTATGAATTGGATTGCTTCTGTCCATTTCAAACCTCTTCAATACCTTCAGTGCATACTTCTTTTGATTAATAAATATTCCCTATGCCATTTGCATCACCTCAATACCAAGAAAAAATCTCATCATCCCAAGGTTAGTCATGTCAAATAACTCTTATGTCACTCACTTAGAGTGTCATGTGTTGAGGCCCAAATAAGTTTCCGGCCCAATATAATACTGTATTAAGAAAAGTCATATATCGGAGTACACGAAGGCTCATCATATGCAAGTCATAGTCCACATGTCATGCTAAATAAATAATTTGTCATGCCAAGGACTGAGATAATATTATAAAATACAAGCTCATGCTAAACTAGGCACCATGTCCTTCAAGGACGATAAAATTGAAGCACGCCAAGCAAGGAATTATTATTCCGCACCCAATCACGCCACAAGCTTAAGTGGGCCCCAAGCCACTCAAATACCCGGGGCTTGCTTGAGTGGGTTGTGGTATGGATGGTAATAAATTGTCATGAGGCTCATTGATGGGCCGAAAAATGAAAGTCCCGGGTTGCTTAGGAGCCTTGGGACTCAAGCCCATTTCATAGGCCCAAACATGTGGGTGAGCACAAAGAGAAAAATAGCCCATTACCTCAACCAAAAAGCCCAATGCTTGATAAGGATAGCCCACTTACTTGGTAAATCAATTTGGCCCATACAATCACAATAAAGAGCTGTAAAACCCCAGCACTTGGCCGGAAAAACAAAAGCCACGAAGGGGAAGTCTAAAGGTCCATTATACAAAGATGCTGGGAGGTTCCAGCACATGGGAAAGGAACAAGTTTCAAGCAAAAGATACCCAAGGGACCAAAGGATATTGGCACGCAGCCTGCTAAGAGAGGAATCGCGTTTTGAACTAGCATGCATACCCATTCTCTTTCCCTCATCAGACCTGGCCATGGAAGAAGGAAGAAAAGAAAAGAAAGAGATGGTTGGAAATAGAGGCATCTATGGGAAAGAGCATTGAGCTTCCAAAAATCCCTGATTATATGAGATTGGATAGAGAAGATTTTGCTAGAATAAGATAAGTCAAAGAAGGGGAGGAGAAATGAAGGAAAAAGCTTGGCCAAATTAGATAGAAAACATTAAGGTTTCTTGGAAAAAGATGGCTTCAGCAGCTATTACATGGGCCTCTTCTACCCAACCAAGGACAACCCACATTTCAAAGAGCAAGCTTCCTCTCTCACCTGCAACACCCAGAAAATTCGTGCTCTGTTCATCCTCCTTCCCATTTTTCCCCTTCTGGCAGACTGCTCTAGCATTTGACAAAGTCACTGTCAAGCTGCCTGAAATAATACTCAAGCCACCCATTCCTCTCTTTTTCCTTATTCTAAGTTAAACCTCTCTGCAAACTCTTCATTTCCTACCTTAATACCCCTTCGCCCCCCCCCCCCCAAGAACATTTAGTTTTCCCTTCAGTGCTAAACCCATGACAATTTTGCTCCCATGCCACAAGCTTCTCATGTCAAGCTAGAAAATTTATCTGTAAACTGTTGTTATTTTCATTGGTGAACGTAACCAAGGTGTTTCCAAAGGCCATACTGTCCTTTCGAAGCATACTTGGGGCTTGATCTCTGAACTCAGGCTGAAGGGGCAATTTCATCCATTTTGCTATTTACGGCAGCCCAAGCCCATAGTAGCTGCTGTAACGAAAAGGCCCCTACAACATAAAATAACTCTTATGTCACTGTCGGACAATGACACAAGAGTTGTTTAATGTCACTCTAAGTGAGTGACATAAGAGTTATTTCATGTCACTATCGAACAGTAACTGGACCGGTTTGTCCAATTTTGGAGACACTGTACCATTTTGTCTTCATGCCCTCCTATTTGTCCTTATATGATAAAGCCCCCTTTTTAATATAGGTGATTATCATTAGCGCCCCTATGCTCCCACCTTTAATTTTTTGGTAGATAGCAAAATGAATGCTTAGATGTTAACACATTTGAAGTTTTCTAGAAAAGAGAGTAAGCTTTAACTCTCGCTCTCATCTCTCATCTCTTCTTCTCTTTCTCTTCCTATATTTTCTTCTTATCTTCTCTACATCTCTAGGTTCGATTAGTGAACCCATGTTAATGGTGGTTCGATGATTGTGGTTGTGGTGGTTGATAGATTCACCAATCAAATTCGGAAGCAAGAGTAAGGGCACACTGCCTTAACCAACTGGGTTAACCCTGTTAATGTATGCATTTTGGGTTTTTCTTTTGGCTTCCCTTGACAACTTTGTAATAGGATTTCTATTGTTATTTATCAAGCTCAAGGTTAGATTGAGAATAGCTTCTCTAAGTGTTCTTAACTAACAACTATCATATGGAGGTTCATGCAAATTGGCAAAGGTAAATTGTGCATTGCATAACATTGCATTATACTGTTTTCATAAAATGATGACTAGTCATCTGTTTCTTGGATGACTAGTCATCCTTGCTCTCCAACTTGATAACCAACTTTTTTGTCCTATTCCTTTTTCTCTCTCTGCTGCCACATGGGATTCTGACATAAGGGAATTTTTTGGTCTGTATAGGCTTTGCAATTCCTGATTTGGCAGCCGTCACTTTTGGGGACAAGTTTTTGGAAAGTTTCATAGCAAACTTTCGCTTCTTCTTCCTCAAGAGTAACCTTCATATTTTTCATCTTCCTCAAGAGTAACCTTCATATTTTTCATCTTCCTCAAGAGTAACCTTCATATTTTTCATCTTTGAGTTTTCCAAATTGTTTCTTTTTGAAAATTGCATTTGAAATATGAAAACTTCATCTTGCTAGATCAAACACTCTATCATATACATCTAGGTCAGATTCAAGATTGATTTCTTCAAGAGTATGGTTTCTTGAAGAAATTGGTCATTTTCTCCATGAATCCAAATTTCATTTCTGTCTGAGTTAGAGCTTGCAAGCTAGTGCCATGGGATGAAAGAGCTGGAGAAGGAGCTGCCATTGCCATGAAGAACTGAGCTTCAAGCTTTGCTAAGTTGGAGAAGAAGATTGCACAAAGGAGGTATAGCTCATCTTCCTAAATAGACCTAGGAATTTCTTGAGCTTGCTAGTGTTCTTTGTAAGAATCTTTTTTGC
Organism: Prunus dulcis; assembly: GCF_902201215.1. NCBI lineage: Eukaryota > Viridiplantae > Streptophyta > Magnoliopsida > Rosales > Rosaceae > Prunus > Prunus dulcis. The sequence continues at coordinate 4,746,678 of NC_047657.1, forward strand.
TTAGTGGATTGCCTGGTCGGTTGATGACCCCCAGTTTTTTCCCAATGGTGGGTTTATGGGTGAACAATTTATGGTTTCCATCTCTATAAATTTTCTGGGTTTGTGTTCATGATAGTTGACTGGTCATCTGAATTTGTGCGGTTGACTAGTCATCTTTTTCTGCTGTTTGGTGTTTGCTTGATTATGTTGTCTTCACACACTTTCACCATAGTTGTTGCTAGCACAGGGGATGCCTAGATTGATGGGTCCTTCTGAGTGCCTAGGTTGTCACTAGTTATTCTCTAGGCCTTCAGGTGCATCTTGGTATGCTCTGTGTATGTTATTGTTTGGTATAATTCATATCTAACAGTTGACTAGTCATAAGAGTATTTGGTCAAGGTCCAGAGTGTGTGAAGGTTGTTGCGTTCTTGATTGAATATCTTTTAAATTTACCCCTCGTCACCTAAGTACCAATTTCAAACCCAACAAAATTTTTAACACTAAAACTTATGCTTATTGGACGGATCTAATTTTTAATTAATCTTTTTTTAGAGTCACCATTATTTATCATGGCTACAATACTACTACATTTTTATATGCCTAAGCCCTAATGTCGTATATCTTCCACACGTATGCCATGTGACAACGTGATGATTATTAACATTGTAGAAGAGATAATTACTAATTACAATATGGTAATTGATGGGGAAGTAGGAATTTATAAGTTATAGTACAAAATGAAGATGGTTTTACTGTTGGAACTTTGATACAGATTTTGTGTTCTTGAGATGTTGGGGATTTTGATTTTATTATTAAATTTGGTAAAATTTAGTGAATTGGATGAACTATATGGAAGATTTTTTGAGATTTTGCTGTGTAATTGATATTAGGATTGAAATTGGAGGAGGAAAGCATGGAATTTGGCTGGGAATTCACTGAATTCGCACCAGGGACCTGTTTGCAAAGTATTATGCAGTTTTTGGGGCAGTTTTATAATTTCTTGAAGTGTAAGCATCAAAAGCTTGGGGACATATTTCTAATTTTCAAAAATGTTGAGACATGAAGGTAAGTTTAGTAAAGCAAACGTCCTTAATGGAGTTGGAATAGAGTTAAAGCGGAACATATGCAAACGTAGAAATAAAGAAATTGTATAGAATTTAGTTATGTACGGGACAAATGGTAACACTTTTTGTTGTTGTACTAGGGACTCCAATTACCGTGATACTTATGATTGATCGTGGCATTAGTGAGGTATATCTTACACTTGCATTGAAATTGAGGTAGGTAATATATTGAAAAGGATCTTTTATGATTGATCGTGGCATTAGTGAGGTATATCTTACACTTGCATTGAAATTGAGGTAGGTAATATATTGAAAAGGATCTTTTATGTAGTCGAGTCACTCAAAAAATAAGCTCCTAATAATTTATTCACTCAAAAAAGATAATCAAACATTATAGAAACTTGGATGATACAATTATTCTTAATAAAATCAAAGTCTCAGTATAACTATATAAACTGAGATCCATGAAAGAGTAAATAAATTTCAATATTTATTTACAAGGAGGCATATAAGCAGGTGCTGGGAGCATGCTGGTATTAGTGGTGTGTCCATTTGTCACAATGAGTACAGTGGCCATTCCCCAGCTGGCGTGCCTTTCCAAATGACAGTGCATAAACCATACTCCTGAAAATAATCATCAAATAATTCATTTAAATAGTTAGTTAACCTAGCTCCATGGTTGCTCTATCTTAATTAATTTGCCTAATTACATACATTGTACACATGGCATGTTAGATGTACATTATTATTGTTAGTCAGAGTTTGGAAAGGAGAGGAGAGTGGTGTCATTGAGATTCGAACCTGACACCACTTATCTGCAGACAAATGCTCTTATCACTGAGCTATGAACCCAATCCCATGACAAGTACAGTAAGTAGGTGGCTATAGAAGTAGAACTTACCAGGATTATCAGCCTTAAATCTGACGGTTGCCCATCCATTCTTTGGTACACCAATGGTGTTTACTTCAGGTGGATCAACCAAATTGTAGGTCTTAGGGGCCTGATTAGGGTCGAAATTCCCAGAACCAGTTCCAACCAAATAGAAGCTGAAACCATGGAGATGCATTGGATGGTTCTCAGCGGCAATCATGTTGGTCCCTTGATAGATTATCTCAACTTCTTCACCATATTTAATCATTCTCACCTTCGTTCCAAAGTAAGGATATATTGTGTCGTTTCGCACATGTCCCGTGAAGTTGAAAATATAAGGTTTGTGTGGGAAATTAGCTGAGTAAACTCCATTAATTGACCTGTACATAGGCAATAAGGTCATTTAAGTTAGATATTTTTTTAATTAAAAAAAATTTCTAGTTTTGCAAAAAAAGAACAAGTAATAAGACGTGGATTAGAGAAGTAATAATACTCTCTTGCATTTGAGTCCAGAGAGTATATTAATTTAAACTATTATTTGTATTTATATTAAGTAAAACGCACGCTTTTGGCTCAGTTACCATTTTACTCTTCTACGCGACTATTCATTTCCTTTCAGTGAAGGAACTAGGACGTAGAAATATGGGATGGGATGGACTGAGTTGGACTGGGGTGAGGTGTTTAGTTGGGAAACCTTATCTACATAGAAAAATCTCATTAACGTATATACAATAATTAATTTGAGCAACTAATTCAAATTACGTTACGTACCCGTAATAGGCTTGCAGTATATCAATCGATGGAGTCACAAAACTGATGTTGTTTAAGCTTGCAGCAAGTGCATTATTATCTGGCCCATCACAAGAAGAATTGGGACAAATTCTTTCATTTATGGAAACAGAGATGAAGAGCGTGTGTGTGATGTGTAACGGGACACTAATGGGGTGGTCTTTGCTTGCCAAGGCCCTCACTTGCGTAGTGAAGTTTGAGGCAGCCGTTCCGTCGGCGAAATCAGGAAGAATCGGAGTGGGAATGGTTGAGGGGGTCGTGCTGCCGTTGTATTGAAGAATGGCAGAGGTGGTGCGGTTGTTGAATGCAACATCCCCGTCAACAAAAGCATGGGAAGCTACGTGATAGTGGCTGGGAGACTGGTTTGCAACTACCAAAATGTCCATGGTTTGGCCTGGAGTTATCATGAGGTAGGAGGTGGTTATAGGTTTTATGTATGCACCATCTTGAGCTACCACTGTGAGGTTGTGGTTGGCAATGCCGAAGAACATTTCTTCGTTCAACACCGCGTTGACTAAGCGGAGAAGATACGTCTTGCCATAATCAACCACCCAACGGTATGTTGTTTCTGCAACAGGAAATCAATCAGTTGTTAGCAAATTAATGATGTCAAAGTATGTTAGTTGTTAGAAATAAACAGTGTTCATAGTGAATCAAATATGAATAAATCAAACACTAAAGTAGAGTAATGTTTGAATGAAATAATAATGTCTTTGTAAAATAATTGTAGTTGATATAATCTTCTACAAAATAATTTTATTCGAAGGTACTTTTTAGAATTCTCTATAAATTTTATTTCAATGATCCGAACGATCTATATATACATAATTCCTAAATTATAGTTAAATATAATATTGCCCTTCATCAGGGTGACCCACCTTTAGTCTATAACTGAGATTTTGAGTCCACCTTTACAACTCACCATTATGTCGGTTAAAAGTTGTATTAAAAATGTTGACATGATTTTCTCATATTAAAAAAAGTTCACATGACATGAGCGCACTCATGAAATGTGCAACACATGAGTGCCATGTGTATCAAAAATAAAATAAAATATTTCATTTTTAAAAAGTTTAATTTAAGACCCAGCGACTTCCCTCACCAGTACCCTACTATAGCCCCATGTGGCCCCGCCCCCACTGAGATACCCAGAGGAATCCCTCCATCTGATAACATCCCCAAAGCACTTTTAAAATGAGGGGGACTTATTGTCCTACTTAATTGGTTTAATACACGTCGGTGTTATATTTTAATATTTTATTAAACAGGAATTAAAGGGGGTGGACTTGCTGTCCTACTTGGTTGGGGTTTAATACAGGTGGGTGTTATATATTAATCTTTACCAAATAGGATTCAAATCTGGAAAATCTAACATTAAAATAAAAAAATAAAAAAAAACCACTAAACAGCTATTTTCAACTTGCTTACTACCTTTGGCATGCACCACAAGTCAAAAAAGTATACCGCTTTGCATGATATTCCATAGACACCTAGAAGTTTCTTCTTTTACGCGGAAATGTTACCGTTATCCTTTATGCCAACCCCACTTAGAAAAACATTCAATTGCTTTTCTCATGTCCACATAAAATAACAACAGATAATCAAATGAGATTAGGTTTGGATATTTGATTATAATTACCATTGGAACACGCATTAACCAAATCTCCTGGCTCTCCATTGATTGTGAAGGCATCTGAAACATTTGGATCGGCACCTGTTGCGAGGGCATTTTTAATAATTTCATTCACATCTCCCTTGTACCAGGACCCTGACAACGAACCAGATGACAATGGAAAATAATTATTGAGATTCGGTGATGCAACTGTAGATGTGACACTTTCTGTTTTCATGTCTGTGGTTGTGGTATGGCTAGCAGTCCAAGTAAATTGTTAATAACTAATACATATAAATTTTTATTAAAATAAAAGTACCTAGAACCAGTGTTTCTTCTCCATCTGGTTTTGTAAAAGGATAAGTGGTGTTGAGAGTTGGTAGAATAATGATGGCACCATAGACTGTGGCACGTGTCCAATCGCTATGAGCATGCCACCATAATGTTCCTTCTTCAGTTGAGAAGATAACTTCATAAGTGAAGTTCGATCCTGCTTGAATAGGGCACTGTGTTACGTTCTCTGGTCCATCATACCATGGATTTCGTGGTTGCTTCACTCCATGCCTGAAAATCTTAAACAAGATTAAAAAGTTTGTGTGCTAGATTGATTTTCCTTTTCTTCTCACAGTGGAAAATTAATTCAAGATAGAAAAAGACTAAAGACTTCCCTACCCCACTCCCTTCCTCTGGCCTTTTATTTTTATAATCTTTATAAAGTTATTCCCACTTTCACTTTCTCTCTCTAAAAGACAAGGACCAGCTAGCAGTCATGATCTCTCTTCCGGTAAGTAAGCTATTGGAATTGGCCAGAGAGCCCATCATAAGATGGGGAAGAGAATATTCCATTCAAACACACAACTAACGATCCATAATTTTCCACCAATAAGCTTAATTATCTATCCAGCTTATCAAGCAGTTTTGGACTATTGGTCAATGCCAAAAAATAAAAAATAATAAATAAAATCTAGAGCTAAGCTAATGGGATTGGTAGTTTTTACCAATGAAGGGTAACACCGTATGAGCCTTGGTTGTGGACATTCACAAAAGCAGTGTCTCCCTTCCGGACGGTGATGGTCGGCCCCGGCAAAGTCCCATTCACAGTTAAGATGGTCTTTGTTTCGCAAAGCCTTGTAAAATTCAATTCTGTCAGCTGCAAAACATCACAAAACAAAACAAAACAAAGCAACGGTTGATGATGAACATGCGAAGGCTTTAAAAATGGTGTTAGTGTAATGCAGGAAGCACTTACAACAAAATCATAATAATGGGTATTTCCATTAGCCTTGCAAAGACCCAAGAACATAAACCCTACACAGGCTAAGACCCAACTCATTTTCTTGAACTCCATTTCCAGGTGTGTTCTTCAGGTTGCCCTCGAAGTGTTGTGCGGTTTTCGGTCTCAGGTAAAGACCTATTTATAGACAGACTTCATGGCAACTTGCTTCTATTATTAAAAATAAAATAAAATCGGTAAATAAATAATAAAAAACACGAGGAAAACGAAAAGTAAATTTATGTCTTAATCATAAAAAAACTTTCATTTTTAAAAAATGCCAATTTTTTTTCAAAAAAAACAGAAAAACTCCTTAATTTTCAAACCCAAAACATGCATATCTAAATGATTTTTGAAAAAAAATTCAAAAATAATAAAAGCATTTTTGTCCACTTTATCTTGTTTTAAAAATATTTCTCTCTCTTTTAGACTTTTTTAAAATGTCTCTGAACACGGAAAAGGTGGTCCAGTGCACGACAAAAATAAGTTCAGACACCAGTACCGCCGTGTATTAGATAAACAACTTCGTTACTAGACAAAGACAAAAGCCGTTCATGTCAAGACCACAACAGGAGAGCGTCGACCTTTCCTTAAGTCTGGTAATAGTTGCATATCCTGTCATCAAAGGGGTTTTTGTCGGCGAGAACTGTTCTAGCCACAGTGATCTGTGCCTCGATTACCAGGAAGAATAATAAAGTAACGTCAAACTAGAATTACTAGATTGATATTACAACAACTTCCAGACGCTTGATCCATTTTGTATTCTACACACATCATTGGAGTTTGGAAAAGTTACAGATTAGGTCAAGTTCCTAAAATTAATCTTAAAAACTGGGCTCAACGGGCTCAATATTTGGATGGGGTCCAACTGATGCCACCTAGTCGTTAGGTGACATCAGCTAGTTTGTTTTTTTAGTTCGAAAAAAATGATTGTTTTTTAAAATTTCATCATTTTTCATCATTTCTCACAATCTCTTTACAGACTATCCTTTATCTTTTTCTATTTAAATTAATTTTTAAGTTGTTTTTAGAGCAAGAAAAAATCTAATCATAAATCTACAGGGCTAATCACGTGGATGTCAAAAATCATATTCCAAAATATTTTTCTCTTGTAAAATGTATTTTAAATAGAATATAAATAGTAGTTTAATTAAATTAACTAATAAATTTACATCATATACTAAAAATTATTAAAATTTTAAATTTAGCCATTTGCTGTTGGAAACATTTAAAATATAGTCAGACACTATTCTTTATGAAATTATTTTTTACAAAGTTAAATGTAGTCCGGAACTAATATAGCCCTCTCCACCTAGAGATGATCTTAGTGGTCTCAGATTCAAATATTCATGGTATTTTAATAGAAGTTTGATCTACTTTGTACACTACACACATCATACAAATTTTCAAAAGATTACGAACGAATAGTCTTAGATTCGAATGGTGACTGCACTTTGGCAATATGTTTAAGAGGAAAGCTCCTCCTCAATCCATGTCCGCACGCAGTCCCACTATTCCACCCCTCTAATATGCTTGTCAGCTATATATTATTTTGACTTCCATTTTTTCATCTTTATCTCTCTCTTTGGATTCTCTCTCTCTCTCTCTCCTGCATTAAATTTTGGATTTGATGGTTGATTAGCGTTTACTTTAAAATTCACCAAAATATTGCCCAATGACAATAACAAAAGATAAAAGACAATCACGTAAAATCTTTCTTGAATAAACTACAAAAATGTTATTATGGTAAAACCGATGATCCATGATTAAAAAAAACCTCACCCAACACGAAAAAAATACTAAATATTCAAATTTTTTTACAAGTCCACTTCTATATCTGCTTTGAAATATTCCAAGCTTTTATGTTCTAGCAGCAACCTTTTTTTCTGTGAAGCTCGATTTTATGAGGGAAATTTTTTTAAAGTTGTCCTAAAACCAAAAAAAAAAACTCCAAATTAAACAAGTCAAGCAAACCTCGCAAGTCGAAAAGGCTTCAGAATAAACAAGTTAGGAATCCGTTAGTGTCGCATACTAATTAAGATAATTAATATCTAAAAATCCAATTTTGATTTGCTTTCTGTTAGCCGCCTTGACAAATTTGTCAAGGGCTAGATATAAACACAAGGAAGCGTGTGGACCTCGAGTTTTGACAATTGCTCCAAATACAGATTTTGATTTGAGATCTCCCACCACGCACTTCTAGAATGCTTAATTTTTATTCCCACGCCTAATGTCACTCCCTTTGGCTTCTGTGCGGCCATGGCTTAATTTAAGGTTTCCTTTGTTTTGAGTTGTGTGATTTAAGATACGGACTATGTTAGGTTTTGATGATTTGAGTTTTTCTGTTGCTTACGCGAATTTTGTTTGATTTAGTCTTCTTTTGATTTTAGTTTTATAATTTACGCAGATTCTATTTAATTTACTTTTACCTATTGGGTTATTTTTCCTTTCAAATTTGTAGTCGTGTTGAAATTAGTTTGCACATGTCTTTACTGTATTCTTGAAGTTTTTTAATGAATATCATTGTTTAACCCAAAAAAGAAAGGTCATGAAGGTCATGTAAAACAATAGTATTTTATCCACAAAAGCTAATGTTCGTTTTGGATGGGTTTGTTTTAAATTTACAACGTTCTTTTTTAGTCATCATTGTTTACCACGCCTACAACAATACTAAATTATAGGGGTGGCATTTTAAACCGAAAAACCGCAAAAACCAACCGATATTTTACCGCAATAAAACCGCAATCGCGGTAAACCGAACCGCAATCGCGGTATTAAGAACCGAACCGCATTTGCGGTTGCAGTTGCGGTTGCGGTATTTGATTTTCAAAATTTGCGGTTACCGCAAACCGCAAAGTATATACCAACACTTGAGTTTGTAACATTGGTGCATTGCATTTTTCCTTTTAGTTTGTAACTTTAATTAACTTTGAATTGGATTTTTCTTTTTGGTTGTAACTTTAATTCATTTTGCTTTTGGTTTGTAACTTTAAAGGATTTGGAATTGGAATGCTTGAGAAGTTTAACTTTAATTGGAATGTTTGGAATTGTAACTTTAATTTTCTTAGGTTGTGAATGCTTGAGAATTGAAATCGATTGTGAATTTATATATGCTTGAGAAATTGAGGTTATGTATTTATTTATTTAGGTTGTAAATTTATATTTTTGTGAATGCTTGAGAATTTGCGGTTTCACGGTAACCGACCGCATTTTTGCGGTTTACCGCAATGCGGTAAACCGCAAAACGCGGTCGGTTTGCGGTTTCAAAAATCACCAAACCGCAAATAGTCGGTCGGTTTGCGGTTTGAGTAAAAATTCGCGGTTACCGAACCGCAACCACCCCTACTAAATTATGTGCTTCGAGCTGCCCATGTGGTGGCATCTTTTATTACTAGAATAGGAGGGATCCATAATTGGAATAAGTGGTGGCCTGAGTGGATTTTTGATATTTTAGCCTTTGATGTTAACGTTGCAATTCGTCTTTGAATAAAATTTTCCATTCTTTGGCCAAAAAAAAGTACATATATTTTTTTTTTATACAAACAATATATCATATATGCAAAGGCGAAAACATAAATTTTTTAGTGGGTGGTGGCTAGTTAAAATTTTTAGCTAAAAATTTATTCTTACCATTGAATTTCTTGGCATCAACCGAATAAGCTTCACAAATACAAAAAGCAAAATATAAATAATTAAGTTTCATTTATATATTAGTTGTAAACATAATAATAATATAATTAGGTTAACGTATTGTTCCATATTTGAAAGATAATACAAATAAAATTAAGAAAATAATATTTCCCTAATGTGTTGTAGTTGATGATGAGCCATATAAGGTTTTCTTTTCTTTCTTCTTTTTTTTTTTTTCTTATTCAAAAACCTTTTGCCAAAGGCAACATATAATTTCCCCAAAAAAATAAAAGGCAGAGACAATTTCACCAAAAAAAAAAAAGGTAGTACATTAAAAAAAAGACACCAGACTTTGCCAAAAACGAAAAAGGTAGCATATTTAAGGTTTTTTTTTGTTTTGGGATGTGTGGTTTAAGATACAGACTATGCTAGATTTTGGTGATTTGAGCCTTTTAATTGTTTACGCGAATTTTATTCAATTTAGTTTTTTCGTGATTTAAGTTTTATAATTTACGCGAATTCTGTTTGATTTAGTTTTGCCTATTGGGTTATTTTTCCTTTTCGATTTACAGTCATGTTGAAATTGATTTGTACATGTCTTTAATATATTCCCGAAGTTTTTTAATGAATATGTTGTTTAACCCAAAAAAGAAAGGTTGTGTAAAACAATTGTATTTTATCAACAAAAGTTAATGTTTATTGGATGGGTTTATTTTACAACGTTCTTTTTTATTCATCACTATTTCCCACGTCTACAACAATACTAAATTATATACTTTATATATATTATTAATTTCTTTTTATACAAGTAATATATCGTATATAGAGAGGAGAATTCGAACATACAACATCATGCACAAAAATAACTATACTCTTAATCACTTGAGCCATAAATTTGTTTACGAAACATATATATTTTTATATGCCTGATGTATGTCTTCCTTAGTTGTGTTGTGCGATCAAAGTGAGGAGTGAAAAAGAAAAGTTCCTAATTATAATATTGTACATTATTTTAAAGGAGGAATCGAACTCCATTATTTCAAGATTAATCATACTTCCATCTTTTATTAAAGTCCGCACCGTGATCAACGTGTGACATTGTATCTTTTATTAAAGTTTTTCTTTCTTTATTTTTATTTTGGGCACAATCGGACAGATCATCACATCATTCATGGATTCTGTCCTGGTGGGTCCCATGCTTTCAATAACAAACACATTTTGTTTCGCGTTTCAAATTAATAACAATCTCTTTCATGGACCCCTCTAAGCTGTACATTTACATAATAGCTAAAGATATATAGATGATGGCCCTCTGCCACTAGCTAGCGAATTGCCCCTTAAAAGTATCGACCCACTAATTGTACGAACAATTGAATGTCTTCTCAATTTACTGTCGACAATATTGTCCCAAAATGAAAACTTGAAGCCTTAATTAGTGTTTTAAAAACCTTGGCACATAGATTATCCAAGATGTTACTACTTTTGATCTTTGTAAAAGGGGTCACGCTATACGTTCCTCCTTGTTTTCTCAAATGACGAACAATAAAAATTATTCCTCATAACGTTGAGGTAAAGGACCAATTAGTGTAGTGATTTGGAGTATTTACTCTCTCAGGCAAGGTCCTGAGTTCGAGTCCTAGCATATATATTGTGTATGTAAGTTTAATATGCTATCGCCTCTTTCAATAGGAAAGGTCCTCAAAAAAAAAAAAAACAAAAAAGCGTGTTGAGAGTATTCTCCGACAATTGAATTTTTTTTTTGGATCGCTAGTTTTAATTATAATTATATATAATGTAATTTGCATGCAAGCGGCCACTCTAAACAAAAATCTTGGGGTTCAAGAGGTTTTAACTTACAAAGTACATCTAAAGTTGAAAAAATAAAACATAAATATTTTCAACTAAAGACTTGACAGCTTTTGGTTTTAATATAATAAATATTAGTTCTTTGGCACACGCGTGATTTTCAACTAAAGACTTGACAGCTTTTGGTTTTAATATAATAAATACTAATTCTTTGGCACACGCTCACGTATGTGTCAATTGATTTTTTTAATTAAAAAAATTAAGAAAATATAATATGGGTAGTAATGTTCCATAAAAGTATGATCTATTATCTGATTTTGTTTTTAATTTTAATTTTTTTTAATATGAAAAAATGTGAATTTACCATTTGCATTTTCTGGTATTTTGAATGTTTCACTATTCTCTATCTTCTGCTTTATATCTATATAGATTTATCAGTCCCGATCTCTTGGACCACAGGAGTCCAAGAGATTGTGGTCACCCATCGTTGGATATTAATCCAATGATTCAAAAAAGTTTCTTAAAAGGAGTGTAAGAGTGAGTGAACCGTTGAATTTACATCTAACGGTGAGCGACCACAAATCTCTTGAACCTCTGTAGTCCAAGAGATCAGGACTGATAGATTCATTATCTTCTTAGGGTTTCCCTTTCTTCTGCAATTTCCCCATACAAAGCTTGATCATGCGAATNTGTGAGGCTAATTAGGCAGAAAACACTCTCACAAATTTCAATCGTGAGTTGGTATCTACTTTTGTCATGATCGGTATAATTAATTTGGATTAATTTGTTATGTAGTGAGCATCTTTAATTTTCTTAAAACTATATATATATATATATATATATTGAGGTAACATGGTCCTTATTTTCTTCCGACCAAAAATAAAATAAAATAAACAAATTTGATGATATTTGTTATACATTTTCTGTCAAAAATGATGGATATCATTTGACCACTCAATTAAATTATTGAAATTTAAATATTTTCTTAAAGCACTGCGTTCATTGATTTTGTTGATATCAATTAGATGCTTTAATGATTTTTAATTTTTATGATATTTTGCAAGGATGATCTCTAAATGAATATATGAAAAATAGATGGTTTGGACCGTTGAAAAATATTTCGTAAGGGGATCATAAAAGGTGTCCCTCAAACTCTGTAAGTCCTCAAAGAGGCCTTGATATGCCTTTGTCTTGGGATAGGATAGCCTCCCCTCCTCCTAAATTTTTTGTTACCAAAAACATGATGTTTGTTTAAATTAATTAACAATACCTAAGGAGGAACTCCTCCTTGTTGGCGTGATTTGTGACTTTCCTTGCACACCAATGATTCCCATATTAATTGTAATTGATTTCCCTTTTATTTCTAATTTCCTACCGTAAATAGAATTAGGAGTTATTACTTGGCCTTTGTACTATAAATATGACCTCCAACAAGGAGAAGAATACATAGAAAATTCTCACAAATAATATTCTCTCATAGGTTTTCATATTCTAGCATGGTATCAGAGCCCAACTCACAATTGGAAGCCCAAACGCAGTTGGAAAGCCTAAAGAGTATTTCACATCTCCTCGTCACATACACGCCACGCAGAAGCTGGGGGGGCATTTGTGGGAGCATATATTTTGGCGACCAATGAGCGGGTGACACGTGGAAAAGGGAAATTCCCTAGATCAATCAATTATTCTAATTAAATCCTATTTAATTAGGGAAATTATAATTGATTTTGTTGGGGTTGGTATGGCTGATGCTATTTTCCTGTAATTTCTTCTTTTATTCTCTATTAAAAGAGAAAAAACTGTTAGAAGTGAGGAGTGGAAAATAAGTTTTTTGGACTAGTTTCAAAAACAAAAATTAAAGTATTGTGTGATCTCTCTCATTTTTTTTACTTTAAATCTTGTTTCTCCGTTTTGTGTGATCGAAAAATTATTATAATATGGGTAGATGACATGGTTCATATTTCTTACTTTTAGTATAAATAAATATTTACTTATATTATAATATGCGGATAACTTATATTACGTGTCTGTATTCTAGTACCATCCTATACACGCAGGGCTCGTTTGGTATGTCGTACTGTATTGACTAATTTCTGTAAGATAGTATTAATCTGTTTCGGAGAGTACTGACTGTTTATCCATAATATTATAAGGCGTTTTAGTATTGTTTCGAATAAATAATCTAACTAAGTTATACAGTGTTTGGTGTTTCATCATACTATATATATATTTTTTTTAATTCTTTGATAATTTGACAGTTGCAGGAATGATGAATTGATAATGTAACCAATAAAAGACGACAAGAGAATATCCAGCTAACAGACTACAACTCAACAAAATGGCCAATCAAGAGCACATGTTTAACAAAAAAGAACTTGTGACCAATAAATCAATAACACCAAGGGCATCTGAGGGCTGGAAAACTCATTCTAGGTACTACAAATTTCAAGTTTCCAATCTCACAATGGAACTTCAAAGGGTATTGTGCTTTATAAGAGATATAGGTGCAACACATACATGTTTGGTATGCCTCACTGGATTGGACTGGGTTAAATAGCACTCGAAACCCTTGTTTGGTAAGAGACGGGACTAACTTAAATGAGACTGTATAGTCCAATAGTGAAAAAAAACGCGTCACTCGCTCGTTTAATACAGTGAGCCTGAAAAGTGGTTTTCTAAATAGCACGCTCACTAAATAGAACACGTGAGTCCGATGCCTCTCTTTAAAAAATATCATAATTTTATTTGTTTTCTTTTAATTATTGTTTTAGATCTTTGAATGAGTTTTTTTTTTTTTTTTTTGCAGCAGTTATTTAATTTAGATAAAAATTCTTAACTAAATTTAAATATTAAAATAATTATTTTGATATTGCATTTGGAAAATCAAACTACAGTAATTACAAATGTTTGATTTTTTTTTTTATATTGAAACAAGTTTAATAATTCATGATGTGATGTTTTCTTTATCGCAATCAATTTTTACCTTGTCTATTTATATTTTTCAGTTTGAAGTCAAAAGTCAAATATATAAAAATTATACATAAATATATAATTTAATTATTTTTTTACTTGGTCCCTGAAAAACCTAGAATTATATTGAGTGAGCTTAGTTCCTTTAACAATGTTTCCACCAACTAAGATTAATCTTGAGAAGCCAAAAAACAAATATCATAATTTTATTCTTCATTAAAAAAAAAAAAAGAATTTTATTTGTTTTCTTTTTATTATTGTTTTAAATCTTTTTTTGTTGTTGTTGTTGCCAGATATTGTTATAAATCTTTGAATTGGGTTTCTTTTTAGCATTTATTTAGCTTTTAGGTCAAAAACCCCAATTAAATTTAAATATTATAAGAATTATTTTTTAGTCCGACACAGTACCAAACATAGGTCTTCACTATTTTTACAATCCAGCTTCTTAGTCCGACGCAGCACCAAACGTAGGTCAATACTTAATCCAGCTTAGGCCAATCCAAGCTAATCTGAGACAACCCCAGGGTTTAGTCCAATCCATGACAGTTCGCCGTGCCAAACGACCCTGTAGAGAGATGTGCAACAGTTCGCATTATATTTGTAACACTTGAAAGAAAAAAGATAATTTAAAAAAATGAAACATGGAAAAACAAGAATCAATAACACGTACAAATTAATAATTCCCATTCAAATGGATATCAGCAGAGAAGTTGTTTGCAACTAATCCCAGTGTTCCATGCTTCTTAAATTAAACATTTGATTTTAAAAAAAATGTCAAAAAGGAAAAACTGATGACTTAATTTCTACAAAAAATTAATAAAATAGGAAGTATATAAAGAAAGAAAAGATGAAGACATAAGAAGAGAGAAGAAGCATATTATTGGAGAAGTATGAGAGAGAGAGAGAGAGAGAGAGAGAGAGATATATATATATATATACTATGAGAAGAGCGAAGAGAACAACCACTCGATAAGATAGTGGAGAAGAACCTTAGGTAGAAGAAGATAAAAATAGCATCTCTGATTTTTCACGTAGAACGTGCGTTCTTTTTCTCTAGCCTTATAATTAAGCATATATTATCTAAACTGATGTGTGTGAGTTGTATTATTTAGTCAAGTAAGGAAAGTATTAAAAGCCCAACTTATTTAAAATAGTCAGGTAATTATACAAGTTGACACTAAATAACTAACTTGGACTATTTACTCTTATCGAAAGTCTATACAGTAAACCCACTTAATTTGTTGCACTGCTCTAATTTACTTGTTATTGTGGTAGTACCTTGACATTCACTATTTTTATTGTGGTAGTACCTTGACATTCACTATTTTATTTTAAATCTTTATTCGTAGTAGTTCCTTAATTGTGTGATCAACAACCTGTATATAACCTTTTATACAGTACAAAATATTACTTCAAATCGTGCTCTATGTACTTTAATTCGTAATAGATCGCATTCAAGTTGGACAGCAAAATTGGTGGACTCAAATGCCCGAGCCCACTTGCCCACAAAGAGAGCGACGACCAAGGCTTGCCCAAAATCAAATGCATCAATCCCTGTCAGCTAGGGGTGGGCATAAAAACCGTTGAACTGGAAAATTGAACCAAGTCGAATCGAAAAAAATCGAAAAAATTGAGTTGACCAAAAAAGTTCAAACTCGAACCAAAACCGAATCGAACTAATTTGGATTGGTATTTTTTTTTTTAAGGACCTTTCCTATTTAAAGGGGCGATAGCATATTAAATTCACACACAACACAGATGCTAAGACTCGAACCCAAGACCTTGTCTCAAAGAATAAATACTCAAAACTACACACTAGTGAATCCTTTGCAATTCTAATTTTAACTTTATAAGAATCAATCCAAACCAAATTGGACTGGTTATTTAAATTAATCAATTAATTATATTTTCAGTCCACTTTTCTCCACCTTTAGCCCAATGTTCTCTCAATAAAGCCCAACTTTATATTAAAAAATCCTAAAGCCTAACAGTACTATGCATATAGCCTAGACCCAATTAATAACCCTACTTTCTGACTCTTAATAACTCATTTTCTTTACTCAAACTCCCATCTTTCTTTCATCTCTCCTTTTTTTTTTTTTTTCTCTTTACTTTTTTCTTCTTCTTCTTTTCTCTCTTCTCTGTGCCGACACTCTCTCTCTCTCTCTCTCTTCATTTTTTTTCTATCCCTCTCTTCTTCTTTCTTTTCTCTCCTCCTCTTTCTTCTTCTTCTTCCTCTTTCTGGTTCCCATTTTCTCTCTCTTTTTGTATTTTGTTTTTCTCTCTTCCCTCTTTTCCCTTTCTCTCTTCCTCTTTCTTCTTGCTCTTTCTGGTTCCGATTTTCTCTCTCTTTCTCTATTTTTTTAATGCTTCTCTCTTCCCTCCTGCTATGGAACTTTCTTCATATGCTGGCTATGAGGATCCAAGGACTATCAAGCATCAGAGTCTAATGCAAGACTATGGAAAGCTGCATGATGAAAAGAGAAGATATAACCAGTTTGCTGGTCTTTTGTTATAAATCAAATAAAACAATTTCCAATTCTTTTCTTTCCTCTTTGTGGGATTTTAGTCCATCAATTCTTTTGTACATATTTCTGTATAATATGTGAGATATGTAATTTTGGGTGGTTTACTTAGGGAAGCCAATACAGAATGTGTAAAACTTTTCATGATATGCTGAAATTTTTTTGTAGGTCTCTTTAGATACATTGTTTATTTGGATTTTGTTTATGTGGCTGCTGAGAGATCAGAGAATAAAAAGGATAAATCAAATATTTTGAAAGAAAAAAACTCAGTTGGGCTTGTTATCCGATTCAAATCGGGAAAATCAGAACCTAACCAGATATGAATCGGTCTGGGTTGTTTCGGTTGAGTAATTAATTTTTCATTAGAATCGGATAAAATCTGTCAGAATGAATAGTACTGTTCTGGATATAAATTTGACTGAGAATTAGGCCGAACAATACCGCGCCCAGCACTATTGTCAGCTACCATAGACCAACTCTCTCCAACCCAAGGTCTAAAACCCAAATAGATTTAGCAAGGAGACTATAATGAAGAGCAAAAATAAGGGATTATAATGAGGGCTTCTTTAATAGTTGTCCGATTTATTAGACTAAACCTCCTCGTTGTTGTAACATCAACATAGCTCCTCATTATAGAAGCTAGATGTAGTGCTAGTTTTGTTGCCCTCTTGAGTTTGGTGCTTTGGGTGTCTAATGAAGTTGTTCTTTGATTAAAAAAGAATAATACGACGTCTCAAATTGAAATCCAACAATCAAAATAACAAAATAAAATATCTTACCCCAAATTCTATAAATAAGCATCTATTTATAAAATAATTAACCAAAAATCCATTTCTTTCTCATATCTTTTTTTACATAAGCGATATTTAAGGGATAACATTTTTTCGCATGGGTTTGTATCGCTTGACCCTAATGCTATTTTAATCACGTACCCATATCCTCCCTTGTTTAGAGCATATATGTGTGTATGTTGTTTTAATAGATCCAATTTCTTTGGAATCATAGTTTTTCATTAAGATTTATACTCTTAACATTATAGTTTTGTAGGTATTAATTTGGCTAACTAATTCTTATTTTATATGAATGAAAATAGAATTGATTTATACTAGATTCATAACACACTTCTTTCTGGTTCAAAAAGCTTTTTTTTATTGATACTATTGTAATAGGGCACGTTCGGAAACCGATCCCCAACGAAGGTGAGAATAAGGAATTCCTGATTTGAATAATATGCGGACAGAGCCGGGGATGAAGGAAAAGCTAACCCAAACCCAATTCACCACAGTACGTGTGAGAACCTTTTTTTATTTATTAAAAAAACCACTATATATTTTATTATTTTAAAGAAATATTCATATTACATATTAATTATTTATTATGAAGACCTAAATGTTATAAAATATTGAGCCTAGTATGAGATTATTCCTTTAGGTGAAAGATGACATCATTCTTGTTTTCCACGTGTAGAGACTTGCAATTGGTTTTAATCAAATCATCATTGCCATGCTACCTTGCATGCTATAGTAACAAGTGTTGTTGTGATATCATTGGTCAAAGGGGGATGAGTCACATTATTCCCTTACTTTTCTGTCTTATTTTTTGGGAGTTTAAAATATTATATATATAAATATTAGGCTTTTTTTATATCACAAAACGTCCCTGACGTTTGCGAAACTATCAGATTGCATCCTTAAAGTTTTTTTGTATCACTCATGGTCCTTAACATTAATATAGTTGCTCTTAAATAGTCCAACTATCAAAAAAACTGTTAAATCCAGGGATATAATATATATATATATATATATATTATGTCTAGAAACCTGTAACCATAACCCGGATCGGGGAAATACAAAAAATCAAAAAATTTCGAACATCCATCGCAATTGGGCAGAGCCTAAGGAAGTCTGAAGTTGATCTGGAAATTTGACTTTTAGTGAAGAAAAATCTGAAGAACACTGTCGCAGAAAATGTTAGCCACAAAAAATCATATGAACATCCGTCGCTAAAAACTTTTGGTGACGGAAAATCTTCAAATTTCTGGGCAAAACAGCAGCTGGGTTTTTTGGGTTTTAGGTCCTTTTTTGAGCTTCAAATCGTCCTAAAACATAATGTAGGCCACCTAAGACCCCCAAACTTGGTCCAAATTCATTCTAGATATTTTGATGAAACAGAGAGTGAGAATTTATTTACGTTGGATGACTGCCAAAACCTTTGAAAGTAATAATATGTTGCACTTTGAAGTATGAAATTTTGCCACTACAAAATGATATGATGCTATTTTTTTTTCTTGTATGATATTTTATTTGGTAGTCATGTTTTGCTTTTGATTTGATATATTTTTTCTTTTTATATACATCTTAGGCATCCATTGATGCGATCAAAGAGGCTAATGGTCTTACAGGGGATACAATCTATGCTGGCAAGAAGCTTATCATTCCATGAATATGTTCCATCTGTGTTGTTTTTGCATAACTCATTTTAAGAAATTTTAGAGAAGCAATGCCGTTTTCCTTGCAATCTTGAGTCTCTTCACTTATAAGCAAAGAGCAGGCATGGCCTTGTAGTTCCGACATTTCTTGTTTTGATTATTGGTTTGGCTGTACTGGAGTTGTAAGTAGTTTTCAGAACGACATATTGTGTTGGATATCTAAATATAATTGATTTGGCAATTATATCCTTGGATTTAACAGTTTTTTTGATAGAGGGACTATTTAAAAGCACCCATATTAACGTTAGGGACCATGAGTGATACAAAAAAACTTTAAGGATGCAATCTAATAGTTTTGCAAACGTTAGGGATACGTTTTGTGATAAAAAGCCTAAATATTATTTGGTTGCATCCGTAGCCTCTCGTATAAGTATCATCCTTTCTTACTTCAATCATTCATTTCAACTCTTTAGAATAGATTTCTAACATAAAATAGTGTTTAAGAGAGAGAGAGAGAGAGAGAGAGAGAGAGAGAGAGAGAGAGAGAGAGAGAAGGAAGAAAAAGATACGAGATGAAGAACGTGTGTCTTTGTCTTGCAATGTTTCAACTTATCATGGTGAGTGGGTTATGTAATGTGTTCTAAAAGTTCTTATTTTATGATAAATGTGAAAATAAAGGATTTATTCTATTTACAAATCTCTCTCTACTTTCAAGTCAAGCATGTCTAATTTGTGCAATATTCACACAATATATATTATTTGGAGTTTTTGTGAAGTACGTACTATTCATGGAACATGAAAACTTCAATGATGGGGTATCCGAAGGATAAATGTACTAGACAGAGACATAGGGTAGTGAGGCCGATAGGGGTCACGTGCTGGATACAATTTGTGAAGGATAACCAAGATATGAAGTGATGATGTGATATAATTTGGATTATGTATATTTTTATTATAATTTCTAGAGTGTGTAAAATGACATTGCTTGACTGGCATATTACATAATCTACTCACTGAGCGGTGGTTTTCTCATCCTTCACCTATTTTATTTTTCAGATCAATTAGTGGGCAAGACAAAGATGAAATCAGAGAAGTTGGATTAGTTTGTAGTGATAAAGTTTTATTTATATCTTGTACACTTGTAAGATTATTATTATCTTTTATATAACGGAAATGTATTTTAACCAATTTTTCAGTCTTTTTATTTTATTTCATTCAGTTCGCGCACCGTGATTCTGGAATATTCTTTATTTCTGGATCTGGGCGTGACATTACCATCTCTATTAATATTGAGAGAGGGAGGATTTTGAACACATATGGATAATTGCTCTAAACCACTTAAGCCACAAGCTCCTTCCTGTATTCATTCACGAGTTTCAACTTCATATTTTGTTGTACTCATTTTTATGCAATAAATTAATTTGTTTTTAAAAGATAATTTTTAAGTTAAATTATGGGCCAAATAATTTCAATTTATAGATTTTAATGTTTACATATAAAATTGATGCAAGAAATTGTGTTCATTATAAATTTCCTAAGAAGTATACCTTTTTAATTTTTAATTTTTTTTTTTCATAAAGAGATATCATTCATAAACCAAAATAGGTATACATAGATCAGCACAAATGCAATGGCCTCGTTAAAACCTTCCTAGGAAAACCACAAGGGACAAACCCCAGCATAAGAAAGAGTACCACACATGTCATGGACTAACAAAAGAGTTCAATGCAAGGCCACTTTGAACCTTTACAAAGAACCATAATGGGAAAAACTACTTGAAACCGACATAGTAGGCCCCACAATAGAGTACATCAATGCATCCCAACTGTCAAAAGAAGCCTTCTATGATAACTCATAGTCCTTTGTACATCACAAGAGTTGTATAGAACACCAAGGGTCAGAGACACAACAGAACATATCAAGAAAGTGTAGGAAACCTTTAGAAAATCATGAGTTTCATTTGAACATCAACATAGATAAATAAAATCATGGCAACGAAAGCTTAAGCATGCATCTATGAGTTCAAAAACAAAAACTTTTCCCATAAATCTTTTAAGCCAAGTGATAGTTGTATTTTTTTTTTTAGAACATACTTCTAAGAAAATTGGAAGGAAGAGTTACCCTTGGTGCGTGCTTTTAATCCTATGATCGAATTCCACCAGAGTTGTTGAAGCTTAAATGGCTCCTTTAAAATCTCCACCTTGTTGTTCAAGCTTGAATGACTCCTTCAAAAAACTCCAACTTGAGAGGTTCTCCAAAAGTCACCAAAGTAGGTAACCTCTAAATTTCTTCCCAATTAGAGCTTGAGAAGAAGATGATGAGCTTAGTGAGAGGATGATGCTAGTAATCCTTCACAAGGTAGTATGAAATATTTTGAGAGAGTTTTTGGAAGACTAAAGCTTTTTTTCTCTCTCTTGTTTTTCACTAATGACCCTTTAGGGTTCAAAAAAATGATTGTCATCTTTTACTTGAGTCAACAAGTTGACTCTAGCAACCAAAGGCCAAACGAATGCCCATCCCTTGGAATTGGGCCTCTTAGGCTCAATTTCATTTAAGTTTTCATACAACCCAATCTCCATGTCCAATAGGATAAAGCCTAATGGGCCTAGAGTTCAACATTCCCATTAATTTTGCCTTAACCAATTAACTACGCTTAATTGATCTCCTCAATTCATCATCTCCATAACGGTTTCTCAAAACTCAAGTTTAATGGTGTGCTATCCATTAGGTTTTAATTAGTAAGGTCGTGGGTAATTTGAACTCTTCGTAATTGATTGTGAATTAAAACTCCTTTTTAATTCTCCCTATTAGTTAGCATCATAAGTCCTTTGGGATTCCACCATCCATGAGTGACACTTAGCAGTATGTCATGGATATCTAAGCTAAGTAGAATAAGCAGAGAACCTATTCAGTTGGAATTACAATGCAATACGGGCCTTTCCAATTACAATACTCTTATCTCATTACTAGGGCATGGTGCATATCAAGCCCTTAATGAGATTGTCACGTCTTATATGATTTGTATAAGTATGACTAGAACATCTTTCTAGGTCATATCGAATACTCTGATAAGAGATTTTCTTAATCATATCTTCCGAGTATTCTCCCTCTTTTATTAAAGGATAGAGATTCCATGTTGTACACTCACATGTCTCTATGAGTCAATCAAGAACCCCAACAATGCTTGTATCACATCCATGATTAGGACATGTCTTTATAGCATCATCTAAGATCCACAACCTTCCCATAAGACAACCATGGTGCCTCAGGTCTAAGGACTAATTTGCATTATTGCAACTTGGAGTTTCTTGTTTGACATATAAGTAAAATTTCCATACAAGAAGCTCTCGTTTGATCGCGTTCAGTGAACTCATTCTCTATTGAGCACCCACATACTTGTCTTACTGTCGCCACACGAATGACTTGAGACCAGTCATCCTCCCAATCGAGAAGACATAGCATGTACCGGTCTTTCCGGATTGTCAGTACCCATTTGACAATCCTATGAGGATAATAGAGGAAAAGTCTCCTAAATCTAACTTCCTTAGATTAATTTCTCTCTATCTCACATCCCTTGGACTTTTCGTTTAAGCATGTGTAACTATTAATGAGACATTTACTAATAAACGATAAACTTGGCCTTTAAGAGAATTAAACATAAGTCTAATACATGAAATATCCTTAAATATTACATCATATGATTGGCTTTTAGAGCATATTTCCAACAGAAAGAACACAAAGACGACATCAAAGAAGAACCCCATAAGAGCACATCAACTCATCCCATAATCTAATAAAGAAAACTTCCTATGGCCAACGATAATTTTTCGGATGTCGCATAGGTGAGATAATCTGCAAAGAGTCAAACAATAGAAGGAAAAAAAGAGAGGCTATGAACAAACTAGGAAAACGAATGAAGAAACCCTCAAGGAGCACACCACCGCATCCCAGAGTTGTCAAAGGAAAACTCCCATAAAAGTACCATAATCCTTTGGGCAACGCAAGAATTGAGAAGCATGCAGAGAGGCAGATAAAAAAGAGAGACATCACACTAAAACAAAAACCTAGCCTCGTCCACTTAACCTGAAAAAGCTAGACTTTAGGTAACAAAGAATTCGTCGAATGCCAAGCTTACGAATGCTCCAACTGTGCACTAAGTGTGGACCTTAGGAGATCCTACAAGACTAGTCTCCTTAGCCTTTCAGAACGGGTACAACTAAAAAATATGTTATTACCAGCTGAGTCCACAACATGAACGATTACATCACTGTTGGTAGACATATCCCTTGTAATCTTACGCTTCACACTGATATTTACAGACGCAATTTGTGAACCCTCCTCCTCGCTTTTGGATTTTCCACGACCCTTCTTCTATAGACCCTCAGAATGCTGGATAATAGGCATTAGGATTAGATAGGGACGGACCCATAATATCCCAAAAATTAGCCAAGACTGTATGGGCACCCACAGATGTTGGGTTCCTGCAAATATACCTCTTTCAAGGGAATATCCATGAGGAGAACCCCCAACTCCGATGCAGACGAGACCAGTGGAGGTGGTACCAGGGAGCGAACATCATCATCAGATAGCCCAGTCTATCGGTATAGAGACTCTACAGCCTCCAACACTTGGTGACGGCATGGCAAGGTTAGAGGTAAACATAATCCTCAAGCTCATTCCTATTTGAGCAACTAGATCACCAAGATTGATCATTAGAACGGCCCCGATCACCTTACCCATATTTGTTCTAGAAACCCTCATGGTGTAGAGAATTACCAATAAACCTATAAGGAAGGGAAATTGTCGAGGAGCGATGTGCCAGTGTGCCAATTGTTTTACCTCATAATTTTGTATCACATTCCAAAACTGAGTAAGTAAACTCGGAGTGAGAGTCCCATAGGTGGTTTAATATTTCTAAATACGCACCTGAGTAGGATGGCCAATTCTCTCACAGGAAAAGCAATATTCAGAAAGGTACTCATATTTGAACTCCACCAATTTCTCCCCAACCTCAGTAAAATTAATCGGTGTCTGATGAATGAGGGGAAGGGTGACAAAAAACCCCACAGGGATACAAATAAAGCCACCTACATAATCAGTGCATAATTACATATCATTTTGTACCCTTCTAGCTTATGATTTGGTTATGTTTTTGAGTTAAACTTGTGCTTTTAACCCTCTTTTATCTTTGTTTCAATGTATTGAGCTTTGGGACTCATTTGATGCATTTTGGAGTCAAGTTAGATCAAATTTCTGTTTGCAGATCAATCAACTTCACGGATTGGACTATACATGCTCAGTGAGAACCAAATAATGAGCCATATATCATTGGAAATATATGGAAGTCTAGTGTTTGGATCATTTTACGGTTCATGATTCTGAGTCTTCTAGAGGAAGTTATGCAAGTTTTGGCAACTGAAGGTGAAATTCTGCAGAATCTGCGTTACTGTGCCAAAAATGACATTTGAAGGCCTTTTCAATTTTTACATGAGCTGAGCTACATATGGTTGGAAAGATCAGATAAAGAGCTTCAAGACCTATATTTTTTCAGAATTGTATCAATGAAGAAACAAGCCCAAAACGAGCCTACAATCAGACTGAAATGCATTGTCATGCATGACATATGCATGAGATAATTGTTTTTGGTGGGGAAGTTAGGTAAAGTTGGTGAAGTGGGTGTTGTAGGTAGAAGCAAAACTCAATTCAGATTTTTACTTCCCTTAGGCCTATAAATAGTGAGGTTCCCTAAGCAAAACTCAAAACCCTTTTGCTAAATTTTCCTTTATGTTATTCTAAGTTGTACTTTATTTTTCATTGTAATGTAATTTCCTATTTTCAGTTTTCAAGTTTGATTAATTTTCAAGTTTCAATTACGGTTCTTGTTCTTATTCATTATGCTTATAAGTTAATATGCTTGTTTGAATGATTGATCACCATTGCAACTAGTATGTTAGCTATCTTGGTATGAATTAAGAGTAGACCCCATATGCTTTAATTCGAATTGAACTATGAATAGGAAAAATATGTATGGACATTCGACAACAGGGATTAAATACATGCTTGGTTGTTTAAAACATTCTTCTATGCTTAATAGATTTCTAATGCTTAATTTAGGTTCGACAACAGAGGATCAAATTAGGGAATTAGGAATACAAGGTTAGGACCAAACACTATGGCTTATTCAGACTTTAGCTAGAATCAATCCGTGAATCTGAATTGAACTTGTTAACTAATTTTCTTGAGTTAATTATTTTTGTCTTTTATTTACGTGTTTACTTTCGTCGTTTAAGTTTAGTTTCTGTTTTCCTTACCTAATCAAAACACCTAATTTCTATTTTGTACAAGGAATCAAATGGAATCAATCTATCATCAATCTTCGTGGGATCGACCTCGCACTTACACATGCTATACTACGCAAAGGCTTGTGCACTTTACGAGTATCACAAGTTGAGGATGCAGCTGAATCAATTTTGGTGCAACTAAACCCATAACAATAGTGCCATCTCGGTTATCCACTCACAAAACATCCCCCAGTGCGACACCAATGGCCTGGGCAACGACTACCGTCATACAAAAGCTAGGTACACCATGTAATTTTACCAAGAAAGTTCCATGCATCAATAGCATAGAGTGCATATTACCATCATCCGGGATCTCCGCTAGCAAAATCAAGGAATGGCGATATGCCTAAGGTTCAGTGTCAAGAACACTTCTCTGATCTCGAGCACCAACAAAGCTTATCTAGAACCTGTTAGAATCTATTTCCTTGATTCATACATCCTTAATACCATTCTATAGTTGCAAATAAGTTTTGATAAAGCCATCATGATTGATAGGACTTTAGCCACGAGGCTATAGGTAAAACCAAGAAAACTATCAGAGACTGTCGAAGAACCAATAACCACGCCAGCCTGTTCCCTTGGCATAAGAATAAAGTAACTCCCAAAGGAGGGCTTAATGTCGTCGATGAACACATCCCGATCGCGAATTGGAATAGACATGGCAATAAGAACAACAATATTAGGAGAACACCTGCGATCACAAGGAGGAGAATGACACGCAAACGCCACTGATGGAAGTCTTAGCCACATGACCCTAATCGCACTAGAATCCAAATGAGACAGACCCTAGTTGCACACATGAGGGGGAGGGGCGATTGGTGCGCCAAGACATAGGCTTGTGTACTTTACGAGTATCACAAGTTGAGGATGCAGCTGAATCAATTTTGGTGCAACTAAACCCATAACAATAGTGCCATCTCGGTTATCCACTCACAAAACATCCCCCAGTGCGACACCAATGGCCTGGGCAACGACTACCGTCATACAAAAGCGAGGTACACCATGTAATTTTGCCAAGAAAGTTCCATGCATCAATAGCATAGAGTGCATATTACCATCATCCGGGATCTCCGCTAGCAAAATCAAGGAACGGCGATATGCCTAAGGTTCAGTGTCAAGAACACTTCTCTGATCTCGAGCACCAACAAAGCTTATCTAGAACCTGTTAGAATCTATTTCCTTGATTCATACATCCTTAATACCATTCTATAGTTGCAAATAAGTTTTGATAAAGCCATCATGATTGATAGGACTTTAGCCACGAGGCTATAGGTAAAACCAAGAAAACTATCAGAGACTGTCGAAGAACCAATAACCACGCCAGCCTGTTCCCTTGGCATAAGAATAAAGTAACTCCCAAAGGAGGGCTTAATGTCGTCGATGAACACATCCCGATCGCGAATTGGAATAGACATGGCAATAAGAACAACAATATTAGGAGAACACCTGCGATCACAAGGAGGAGAATGACACGCAAACGCCACTGATGGAAGTCTTAGCCACATGACCCTAATCGCACTAGAATCCAAATGAGACAGACCCTAGTTGCACACATGAGGGGGAGGGGCGATTGGTGCGCCAAGACATAGGCGGTGACACTAGGGCGGAGAACGTCGGAACCCTAGCCATCACACCCCAAGTCTTCGAGTGAACCAAAGCTACATTGAACCAAACTCGAACTGCACAAGACACGGAGGGCCAAAGCAGAGGGAGTCCCGACCCAATTTTAATTATCCATTTAAATTATTTAATTTAATTAGTTGTGAAATTTTAATTTTTGTCCTCTGGGGTTGGATTATTTTGGTCACTTTTAATTAGGTCGGATTTTGAGGAAAAAATGGTACCATTGCATAGAGCGTGTCGATACGAGTTCGTAGACACGTAGTGGGCTCAAATCGGAGTTATAACAAAGAAATTACGATCAACGGAAGTACAGTGGCATAACCGTAAATATTTAGAAGTTGGATTTTAAAAACACCATATTTTTCTTCTCTCTCTCTCTCTCTCTCTCTCTCTCTCTCTCCCCCCCCCGACCTCACCACTCTCTCCTCGCGAAGAATGAACAGGCGGCCATTGTTTGGCCGGCAACCGTGCTCCACCGTCCACATTCGGCCACAAGGCCGGTACCAAAAAGACCACCTCAACTTCCTCTCCCCATCCCACTCAATCTTTGCTATAGCCGCGGTTGATATCCCCGGGAAATCGCAAAAACCCTTCCGGAATTGCTTCCAATTTTTCGTCGTCATTTTCGACGATTTCGGCCACCCTTTTTGTCGATCTAGTTGATGATTGGGTTGATATGATCGATTTTTGAGTTTTGAAACTTGATTTACACTCCAAAGTTTTAGCCGGTTTTTGGGTCGAGTTTCTGGCAAGTTCTGGCCATGTTTTGGATATGACCCAAGAACAAATGTTGCTCCACTAGTTGTCCTGGTCACATAGGTATAGGTATTGATGGGCGGTTTGAGAATTTTTCGGTTGCCAAAATTTTCTCAAGCCACCCATGTGTAGGCCATGTTTGGGTGGCCCATTTGGTCCTAAAATGTTTTCCATGTCTTCCTAAGCACAACGGTATACTCGAGTTTGAATTTGGTTATCATTTGACTGTCAATCAGATTTACACATATTAGACGTTATCCGGGTTCGATATGTTCATACTATTGAATCAACTCCATTTTCCAAATATGTTGATTTAGGTACCTCTAGGATCGTGTAGGAATTTGCGAATCAATCATAGGAGTCTCGGATGCTCTGATTCAATGATTCAAAGATTACGTAAAACGGTGACCGTCTGATCGTGCAATTGAGAACGATCCGACCGCTAGATCTGGACCAAACTTGTAGGACATGTTTAGTAAACTTTGTTGAACCCGTAGGAACTTTCGGATTGGAAATCAGAGGCCGTGGGCCCAAGTGCCCGATTGACCAAATTTGGGAAGTTTGACCTCTCGGTTGACCGAGCGTCTTCCGAGGTTATTTCACCTTTCGAAACGCGTAGTTGGACCTTAGGAACTCCTTGTTCATCATACACACACGTGGTGTTGGATTATTCAATGATTAAATTTCTATTCAAAATGGATTATTCTGACTATGAAGTTATTATATATATATATATTAATTATGGAATTTCGGTTATTTTGATATTTGAGTTTTATAGTTATTTTGAATATGGATTATGCGTGTTGAACAATTGTTATTCCCTCTGTGATTAAATAATTGGGCAAATGAATAATATGTGTTGGGGTACTTTGTTGATTGTTGTATGAATATGTGATTGCACCATGCTAAGTACCTTCCCCTGGTTACTATACCCGCACGTGGTGTTGGATTATTCAACCCGATTTCCAATCCGAAAGTTTGTACGGGTTCAACAAGGTTTAATATACATGTCCTGCAAGTTTGGTCTGAATCAAACGGTCGGATCACTGATGATCACATGATCGGACGGTTATCGTTTAAAGCAAACTTTAAGTCATTGAATTGGAGCATCCATGACTCCGATTTACGATCCACGAATTCCTACACGATCCTAGAGATGACTAGATCAACATATGTAAAAATGGAGTCAATCCAACGGTCCGAACATATCAAACCCGGATAACGCCTAATATGTGATATCCGATCGAAAGTCAAATGATAACCAAATTCATATGCGAGCATACCATCGTGCTCAGTATGACACGGAAATCATACCATCCACAAAGTGGCCCACGCACCGCCACACATCCCTGTAATGCGTGAGTGCACAAAATAAATTCCAGTGATCGGAAAATCTCCAGATTGCTGGTCAAGACCTGTACCTACATGATTAGGACAATGAGTGGAGCAACTTTTGTTCTTGAACCAAGGCTAAAAAGTGACCAGAAATTGTCAGAATCATGAGCCGAAATCGGCCAAAACTTTAAGCTAGAACACATTGAGAGGATGAAAAAGCATACATAGATTGAAGAAATTGGTAGCCGGAATCGCCCGAACGAACTCCAGGAAGTTATGGGTAAAACCGACCGAATTTTGTGATATTCCAGAGAAACGCAGCAGCAGTGGTGGCTGGGAAGGGTCGGGATGGGTTGAGGGGAGTGGCTCGGTTAGTTTGGTTCCAATCTCGTGGCGGCGGCAACCACAAAACCAACCGGCTGTTTTCGAAAAGGGGGTCTGTTGCTCCAACCAGAGAGAGAGAGAGAGAGAGAGAGAGAGAGATTTCATATTTTTAAAACCCAATTTTGAAATATTTATGGTTTTTCCATTATCGTAACTTCTTTGTTACAACTCTGATTTGAGCCCACTACGTGTCTATGGACTCATCTCGGCACGATTTTTATCATAAAACCATTCATTTCCCCAAAATCCTTCCGGATTAAAAAGTGACCAAAATACCCCTAGTCCCGGGGCAAAATTGTAATTTTGAAATTTATTAAATTAATTCAATTGACGAATAATTTAAATTTGGGTCAGGATGTTACATTTTCAAGTTGCTTGATTTCTTGAAAAGATATATATTATATTTATGTTTCTAGAATAAGTTATCAATCAGGATATTATTTTCCTGATATAATTTTAATTAGGATTTTTATTATTTTCTTATTAGTTAAGTTTCATGAATATTCTGGAACCTAAGATTTCTTTGTTTTCTATTTAAGTTGTATTAATCAGTTTTATCATGTTGTTAATCAAATTTAGATATTTTCTCTATTTTCTTGTGGATTTCAATTTATCTTTTTGAGTTTAGACATTTGTCGATCTGTAAACTCGTGCTTCCGCGCTGTATCATATATATATATATATATATATGAGTAAATTACCGTACACCCCAACCCTCGAATTAGGACCCCAATCGAACTTAAACCCCCGAACTAAAAAGTCACCCAATTGAACACCCGATTAATTAAAATGGCCAATTTAGCCATTGCCATTATGTTTTGTGAATTTTATTCAATTTTTCGTTAACTATAAAAGGAAAGTTGTAATTTCTAGTAAAATAAATTATAAAAAAAAAAGAAAAAAAGAAAAAAAAAAGAAAAACATTTATAAAAATTAAAAATTCAGCCTCATCCATCACTACTCTCTCTCTCTCTCTCTCTCTCTCTAAATTGATGAGTCCATGTTTAGTTGAAGAAGCCCAAACAATCAGCGGCAATGGAGATGTGTCTCTGAGAGGGAGCTAGATTGAAGCTTTGTCTGTAAATTTGGAAGAGGAGAGAGAGTTGTCAGAAAATATGTGCGTCACTTGAAATTCTGAGTTTTAGAGGGCTGGTTAATCTGGGTTTGGAGCGGCTGGGTTTTGGAGGGAGGAGGCTGGGGATGGGGGGGCTGGGTAATGAGAGATGGTGGTGGTTGTGGTGGTATAGTTGTAGATCTGGGATACTGCTGTTATTGGTTAATTATGTTGTGGATAATCTTCTTGGGAAGAATTGAATGAGCCCATGAGCATTTACTTCTTGATCTTTCAGCTAGGTAGATCTAGCAAGCTACTCTGTTCAAGAACCTTGGCTGAGTGTTAGAGTGGAGAGGGGAAGAGACGGGGAGAGAGAAAGTCACCTTTTTTTTCTTCTTTCATTTTCTATTTTCTAACTATTTTATTTTATAATAATAATAATAATAATAATAATAATAATAATAAAATATTAAGTCATGTGATTTTTTAAAGGGAGCTTTAGTTTTCACACATAAAATACTTTACTAATTTGAAAGATAGATATACAATTTTACTTAATTAATATAAAACCAAAGACAATAAAGTAACACCTACTTTTACTAAAATAACATTGAAGAGCACTACAATTACAACATGTGCCATTGTGATTTATTGTCAAATATAGAGTCAAAACGACATAACAAGACTCAAAACAGAACAAAAAACGACACTACTCAAATTGAATCAGTTCCAAAAACCCTTTCGCGCGACCTTTCATCTTCAACTTCAGAGTGCTTCAGCCGATAGTTCCTCACTGACCACCACCAACGACGACGACGAGCAACGACGAGCAGCAACGACGAGCAGCAACGAGAGCAGCAACGACGAGTAGCAACGACGACGAGCAGCAACGACGACGAGCAGAAACCACCACCAACAACGACAACCACTGACGACTATCGAAGCGATTTTCACTCTCTTGGGAAAAAAACAGTAAGAAAATGACCCTCTAACACAGATTTGTCTTCGATTTTAGGGATTACACATTTTTGCATGTTGTTCTTTATGCAATGCAGTTTTTGGAAAAATGGATGAATCGTTGGATTCAAAACTACTCTTCGTTTAGGTTTTGCTTTGTTTATAGGGATTAACCATTCAAAATCGTTGGATTCAAAATTTCTGGTTGTTTGTAGCAGATTTTGAACCAGAAGCTGCAATGCAGTTTCTGGTTCCATAATTCACTTTCAGAGTGCTTTTTGCTAGGGTTTATGGGAATGTTATAACTAATCATGAAGTCAAACGTGTTTTGATATTCAGTACTTTCTTTGCATTTTGATTTCTGGTTGTTTGTAGCAAATTTTGAACCAGAAACTGCAATGCAGTTTCTGGTTCCATAATTCAATTTCAGAGAGCTTTTTGCTAGGGTTTATGGGAATATTATAACTGCTCGTGAAGTCAAACTTGTTTTGATATTCAGTACTGTCTTTGCATTTTGATTTCTGGTTGTTTGTAGCAGATTTTGAACCAGAAACTGCAATGTAGTTTCTGGTTCCATAATTCAATTTCAGAGAGCTTTTTGCTAGGGTTTATGGGAATATTATAACTGCTCGTGAAGTCAAACGTGTTTTGATATTCAGTACTGTATTTGAATTTTGATTTCTGGTTGTTTGTAGCAGATTTTGAACCAGAAACTGCAATGAAGTTTCTGGTTCCATAATTCAATTTCAGAGTGCTTTTTGCTAGGGTTTATGGGAATGTTATAACTGCTCATGAAGTTAAATGTGTTTTGATATTAGTTTCAGTACTGTTTTTGCATTTTGGTTTCTTTTCACATCAAATTTTGAGCAGCAGTTTCTGGTTGTTTGTTGCAGATTTTGACCACAAACTGCAGTGCATATCACAAAATGGAACAAGAAATGTCACCACAAAAGAATGAAGCTGAAAACCAACCAAAGCGCAGAATCAAAATGATGGCTCAAAAGATTAAACCAAAGCCAAAGCCAAACTATGATCGGAAAGCAAAGCACCCGGACTATGTCCAATTTCGGTGCAATGCCTATGCTTTCAACAACATCATTAGAGACATAAAGGACAAGCTCAATGAAAGGCAGAAGAAGCTTCTCAAGAAAACCCCTTTCTGGAACTTGATCGAGCTGTTTTACCACCAAAGAATTGACATGAATAACATGAATAAGTCGGACCTTGACTTAGTACAGCTGCTCAAGACATTTGATCCGGATACAAAGTCCTTCAAATTTGGAACCAAATCATTCCAAATCACAGGCAATGCAGTGACACAGATTCTAGGACTGCCAAATGAAGGCAAATCTGTCAAACTTGTCAATGATAGGTACACTGCTACCTTCAGAACAAGGCACTTTGGAGAAAAAGGAAAACCATCAAAAAACCAGGTAGAAGCAGAATTACAAAAGACAATTGCCTTGGCAAACCAACCGAAGAAAGAAAAGGCAAAGACAGAGCAAAAGAAAAAAAATGAACAAAGGAAAAGAAAAGAAAGAAGCTGAAGAAGAAGAAGAAGAAGAAGTTGATTACGACAAGGAGGTGGTCAGCCTAATATTGATTCTGCTGTGCATGACATTCCTTTTTGCCAACTCTTCATCGACTTTGCATTGGAAATTATTTGAGCACTGTGTGAATCTAGACACACTTTCAAGCTATTCGTGGGCAAGAGCTGTTTCAGCCTACATGAATGAATCCTTGACCACAAAAGCAAAAGCAAAAGCAAAGAAGGGAGGAGAAGCCTCTATAGGAGCTGTTTCGGGTTGCACTATCCTAATATTGGTAAGTAAACAGTGGCTTATGCAATGCATTTTGAGTTTTAGGCAATGCAGTTTCCATTTAGTGCAATGCAGTTTCCATTTACTGCAATGCAGAAACGGAAACTGCAACGCAGTTTCTGTTTTATCCTATGCAGTTTCCAACCTAATTTCTGATATATCTTGTTTTTGAACTGTGCAGTTTCTATTGTGTGAGAGGACAAACATCATACAACCAATCCTTGGCAAGGAGAAAGAAACTCCTGCCATTCTTAAATGGAGTCTTGTGGAACTCCACACAAGATTCAACCAAATAAAGGACTTGAATGACATCGAGGTATGCAATTTATCGCATGTTCTGTTTTAATGTATCTTGAATGTGAATCCATGCTAAATCATTCTCATTGTACAGGGTATTTTCAAAACTCCTAAAAAGCGAAAAACTACCGGGGAAGAGGAAGACACTGTTGAGAAGGTAATTGAAATCTGTATACAGTGCATTGCAGTTTGTGTTTTCTACATTGCAGTTTGCATTTTTGCTGTGCATTGCAGTCTGTACAGCAAAAATGCAGTGCATTGCAGTCTGAACACATTTTTGCTGTGCATTGCAGTTTGTGTTTTCTACATTGCAGTGCATTGCAGTCTGTACACATTTTTGCTGTTGTTCTTTATGCAATGCAGTTTTTGGAAAAATGGATGAATCGTTGGATTCAAAACTACTCTTCGTTTAGGTTTTGCTTCGTTTATAGGGATTAACCATTCAAAATCGTTGGATTCAAAATTTCTGGTTGTTTGTAGCAGATTTTGAACCAGAAACTGCAATGCAGTTTCTGGTTCCATAATTCAATTTCAGAGTGCGTTTTGCTAGGGTTTATGGGAATGTTATAACTGCTCATGAAGTCAAACATGTTTTGATATTCAGTACTGTCTTTGCATTTTGATTTCTGGTTGTTTGTAACAGATTATCCAATGCAGTTTCTGAATCATTCAATTTCATTGTACAGGGTATTTTGAAAACATATAAAAAGAGAAAAACTACCGGAGAAGAGGGAGACCCTCTTGACAAGGTATAAGAATCTCTAAACAGTGAATTATGCATTTCGGTTTTTGTTTCCTCCAATGCAATGCAGTTTTTAATTAGTTTCTGTTCAATATGCAGAAAAAAGAAAAAGAAGATGATGAGGGACAAAAAGGAGAAGCAGAGGAAGCTGGAAAAGAACCTCTTGCAATTCAAGACCTCTTGGTGAAGTCCATGACAGACCAAATCAACTACCGCCAACAACAAGATCCTAGCTTCATTTGCCCGGAAAGATTACAACTGTGGAAGGATGAAAAAAATGAAGACAGTGAGAAGAAAATGAAGGACTTGTGGGATATATTTATCCAAGCAGAAAAGAGATCAAAGGAGCTGGAAGTGGAGTTGGCAACATACATAGAGAAATTAGATAATGAAGAATGTGTGACTGCCACATGACAGTGGAATCTACAATTCAGCTTAATGAAATACAAAATCTGAAAAGGAGGATTGCAGAATTGGAAGGCAAGGAAACTCGTATTGACATGGAGAAGATTGCCAAGAAAAAGGAGATTCAAGGAAAGTACAAGGCAGAAATTGAAAGCTTGTTGTCAGACCCAACAATCTTTGAAATGGAGATGGATCTGCCTACAAAACAACCAACACAACCAGTTGAAGAGAAAGAAGAAGAAAAGAAAGAAGAAGAGAAGCAACAAGAAGAGAGAGAAGAAGAAAATGAGAGAGAAGAAGAAAATAAAGAACAAGAGAAGCAACAAGAAGAGAGAGAAGAAGAGAAGAAGCAAGATGCTCCAACACCTGCTGTTCCTTCAAGAGTACAAAGGTTGAAGAACAGAGAAAGAAAGAGGCTTCAAGCTTCTTGCTATGTGTACGAAAAAAATAAGAAAACAAAAAAGGAGGCAAAAAAGGATGATGAAGAACTACCACAATTCAAGCTTATCTCGTCCGAGGAGGTATGCAATTACTGCAGTTCAAGCTGCTGCTTTTTTCTATTTTCTGCATTGCAGAAACAGAAACTGCAGTTTCCGTTCCTGCAATGCAGTGTGTTATCTGCTTTACAGAAACAGAAACTGCAATGCAGTTTCCAGTTCCTGCAATGCAGTGTGTTATCTGCTTTACAGAAATGGAAACTGCATTGCAGTTTCTGTTTTATCGAATGAAGTTTCTAATTAGTTTCCTTTCAATCTGCAGTTAACACAAGAGGCATCTCAGCCCGATGCCACAAATCCAATTCCCGATCCCCCAAAAGGAACGAGCCTTCATGATTCAATTCCTATAGGTCTGGAACAATCAAGTGATGAAGATGAAGGACAAAAAAAGCCAACAAAGAAAAAACTTGGATGGGGTCAGAGGAAGGTGTGGCAGAAAATTCCAAAGGCGGATAGGGAAAGAATTGAAAAACACTACTTAAGTACTCAACCTCGGTAATATCTCTATTCCAAAATAACAATTCTTTCATCTTTTAATTACAATTAAACTAAAACTAATCTTGTGAATTTCATGTATTCGAATCCGCAGTGATATCTTTTGGGCAGGACTCAATAGTGAGAAAGTGACAAACCATGATCTCAAAGATATTGTATGGGACCTGGAACTGTCACAAAACGTAAGTATTTACCAATTCTATAACACACACTGCACTGTATTTTTTTATTTGTGCTACCTATATTACCCATTTATAATTCCATTTTTCTCCAATCAATGTGAAACAGGTTATTGAGGCCTATATCCAAATAGAGGAGGATAAAATAGACCCCATGCAGACATGGAGTCCACAGTACATGTCCACATGGACTTGGGTAAGTATTATTTTGAAAATTCAAAATTGTTTAAACAGACAATGCACTGCAGTTTTCGAAAAATATATACTAACAAATTGCCATTCTATGATATCAGGCTTACATGCAAAGCTTCCAAGAGCCATTTTGGCACAGGGCCCTGTATGAACACTTACTTGAAAAACTCGGGAAATGCAGTGTTCTTTTCTTCCCGATTATTTCAAAAGAAGAGTTCCACTTCACACTTCTCACATTTCACAAAAATGAACGAAAGTGGAGACACTACAATCCACTTAGATCGTTGGGACATAGAAAAGAAGAAAGGTGCATTGACATTGCTCGAAACTTTGTAAGTGGAATGAAACTGTCTTAATTTCTCAGCACAAACACAAACAGAAACTGCATTGCAGTTTCTGTATTATACATACTGCCTAATTTCAGACCAAAACTATAATATGCAATGCACTGATTACCATTTCTTTTTCTCTTTTTTTCTTCTTCTTTAAACAGGTTAATATTGTTGAAGGGTGGCTAGAATATATAAGACCTCAAGCACGAGTGTTCATAGAAACTAAAAAAAAAACCAACAATTGTGAAGCAAAAGGAAGGGCCCCCGACACTTGTACAAAAAGATTTGACTCCAACTGAAGAACTCACTCTCAATTGGATTATGCAAAATCCATTGCAGTTTCCATTTGAGGATGACATGGAATGTGCTCAACAAACTGTATCTTCGTAAGAATTGTGTCTACTCAACTATTCATTACAGTTTGAAATCATTCAAAAGCAAAAAAAAACTAATCTCGTATTTCATTTGCAGATTGGATTGCGGCATGTTCGTCATGTTCTATATGGATAAAATAGCACAAGGACAGCCCATTCCAAAAAGCGTGGACAAGAAATTCATGAATGAATATCGAGCACAATATGTCACAAAACTCCTACACCACAAAAACTGTGTAATTAATCGTCTCTAGTGATTTGCCTTTCGTTAACTCAAGGCAATATGTATCTTAATTCTTGTGGATGTTTGTAAATATTTCTAGTTATGGTATATGAGAACATATTTCCTATACATATAAACTGTAATATAATCTTGGAACAGGATGCAACAAAACGAAAAGGAAACAAACAAACTGCACTGAATTTTCTGGTCAAAAATACTGCAACAAATTAAAATTGCAGTGCAGTTTATATAAATAAATAAAAAAAAAATCAGCTCAAAAAATGTGAAAAGAACCCAAAAGCCAAAGCCATAATCAAAGTACTAAAACTTTGTTCAAAACACATTTAAGTAGGTCAGCATTGAAATGTAGTTTCTGCTCATAATCTGCAACAAAATCTGAAATAAACAGAAACTGCAGCAATGCAGTTTCTGCAACAAAATCTGCTCAAAATCTGAAAACAAGCATTGAATGGCAGTCGAAAACGAATATCCACTCATTAAACAATTGTATAATTTTCATAATCTCAACAAATAAACAGAAACTGCACTGCAGTTTCTGCAACAAAATCTGAAATAAACAGAAACTGCAATGCAGTTTCTGCAACAAAATCTGCTCAAAATCTGANTCTCTATCTCACATCCCTTGGACTTTTCGTTTAAGCATGTGTAACTATTAATGAGACATTTACTAATAAACGATAAACTTGGCCTTTAAGAGAATTAAACATAAGTCTAATACATGAAATATCCTTAAATATTACATCATATGATTGGCTTTTAGAGCATATTTCCAACAGAAAGAACACAAAGACGACATCAAAGAAGAACCCCATAAGAGCACATCAACTCATCCCATAATCTAATAAAGAAAACTTCCTATGGCCAACGATAATTTTTCGGATGTCGCATAGGTGAGATAATCTGCAAAGAGTCAAACAATAGAAGGAAAAAAAGAGAGGCTATGAACAAACTAGGAAAACGAATGAAGAAACCCTCAAGGAGCACACCACCGCATCCCAGAGTTGTCAAAGGAAAACTCCCATAAAAGTACCATAATCCTTTGGGCAACGCAAGAATTGAGAAGCATGCAGAGAGGCAGATAAAAAAGAGAGACATCACACTAAAACAAAAACCTAGCCTCGTCCACTTAACCTGAAAAAGCTAGACTTTAGGTAACAAAGAATTCGTCGAATGCCAAGCTTACGAATGCTCCAACTGTGCACTAAGTGTGGACCTTAGGAGATCCTACAAGACTAGTCTCCTTAGCCTTTCAGAACGGGTACAACTAAAAAATATGTTATTACCAGCTGAGTCCACAACATGAACGATTACATCACTGTTGGTAGACATATCCCTTGTAATCTTACGCTTCACACTGATATTTACAGACGCAATTTGTGAACCCTCCTCCTCGCTTTTGGATTTTCCACGACCCTTCTTCTATAGACCCTCAGAATGCTGGATAATAGGCATTAGGATTAGATAGGGACGGACCCATAATATCCCAAAAATTAGCCAAGACTGTATGGGCACCCACAGATGTTGGGTTCCTGCAAATATACCTCTTTCAAGGGAATATCCATGAGGAGAACCCCCAACTCCGATGCAGACGAGACCAGTGGAGGTGGTACCAGGGAGCGAACATCATCATCAGATAGCCCAGTCTATCGGTATAGAGACTCTACAGCCTCCAACACTTGGTGACGGCATGGCAAGGTTAGAGGTAAACATAATCCTCAAGCTCATTCCTATTTGAGCAACTAGATCACCAAGATTGATCATTAGAACGGCCCCGATCACCTTACCCATATTTGTTCTAGAAACCCTCATGGTGTAGAGAATTACCAATAAACCTATAAGGAAGGGAAATTGTCGAGGAGCGATGTGCCAGTGTGCCAATTGTTTTACCTCATAATTTTGTATCACATTCCAAAACTGAGTAAGTAAACTCGGAGTGAGAGTCCCATAGGTGGTTTAATATTTCTAAATACGCACCTGAGTAGGATGGCCAATTCTCTCACAGGAAAAGCAATATTCAGAAAGGTACTCATATTTGAACTCCACCAATTTCTCCCCAACCTCAGTAAAATTAATCGGTGTCTGATGAATGAGGGGAAGGGTGACAAAAAACCCCACAGGGATACAAATAAAGCCACCTACATAATCAGTGCATAATTACATATCATTTTGTACCCTTCTAGCTTATGATTTGGTTATGTTTTTGAGTTAAACTTGTGCTTTTAACCCTCTTTTATCTTTGTTTCAATGTATTGAGCTTTGGGACTCATTTGATGCATTTTGGAGTCAAGTTAGATCAAATTTCTGTTTGCAGATCAATCAACTTCACGGATTGGACTATACATGCTCAGTGAGAACCAAATAATGAGCCATATATCATTGGAAATATATGGAAGTCTAGTGTTTGGATCATTTTACGGTTCATGATTCTGAGTCTTCTAGAGGAAGTTATGCAAGTTTTGGCAACTGAAGGTGAAATTCTGCAGAATCTGCGTTACTGTGCCAAAAATGACATTTGAAGGCCTTTTCAATTTTTACATGAGCTGAGCTACATATGGTTGGAAAGATCAGATAAAGAGCTTCAAGACCTATATTTTTTCAGAATTGTATCAATGAAGAAACAAGCCCAAAACGAGCCTACAATCAGACTGAAATGCATTGTCATGCATGACATATGCATGAGATAATTGTTTTTGGTGGGGAAGTTAGGTAAAGTTGGTGAAGTGGGTGTTGTAAACAAAACTCAATTCAGATTTTTACTTCCCTTAGGCCTATAAATAGTGAGGTTCCCTAAGCAAAACTCAAAACCCTTTTGCTAAATTTTCCTTTATGTTATTCTAAGTTGTACTTTATTTTTCATTGTAATGTAATTTCCTATTTTCAGTTTTCAAGTTTGATTAATTTTCAAGTTTCAATTACGGTTCTTGTTCTTATTCATTATGCTTATAAGTTAATATGCTTGTTTGAATGATTGATCACCATTGCAACTAGTATGTTAGCTATCTTGGTATGAATTAAGAGTAGACCCCATATGCTTTAATTCGAATTGAACTATGAATAGGAAAAATATGTATGGACATTCGACAACAGGGATTAAATACATGCTTGGTTGTTTAAAACATTCTTCTATGCTTAATAGATTTCTAATGCTTAATTTAGGTTCGACAACAGAGGATCAAATTAGGGAATTAGGAATACAAGGTTAGGACCAAACACTATGGCTTATTCAGACTTTAGCTAGAATCAATCCGTGAATCTGAATTGAACTTGTTAACTAATTTTCTTGAGTTAATTATTTTTGTCTTTTATTTACGTGTTTACTTTCGTCGTTTAAGTTTAGTTTCTGTTTTCCTTACCTAATCAAAACACCTAATTTCTATTTTGTACAAGGAATCAAATGGAATCAATCTATCATCAATCTTCGTGGGATCGACCTCGCACTTACACATGCTATACTACGCAAAGGCTTGTGCACTTTACGAGTATCACAAGTTGAGGATGCAGCTGAATCAATTTTGGTGCAACTAAACCCATAACAATAGTGCCATCTCGGTTATCCACTCACAAAACATCCCCCAGTGCGACACCAATGGCCTGGGCAACGACTACCGTCATACAAAAGCTAGGTACACCATGTAATTTTACCAAGAAAGTTCCATGCATCAATAGCATAGAGTGCATATTACCATCATCCGGGATCTCCGCTAGCAAAATCAAGGAATGGCGATATGCCTAAGGTTCAGTGTCAAGAACACTTCTCTGATCTCGAGCACCAACAAAGCTTATCTAGAACCTGTTAGAATCTATTTCCTTGATTCATACATCCTTAATACCATTCTATAGTTGCAAATAAGTTTTGATAAAGCCATCATGATTGACAGGACTTTAGCCACGAGGCTATAGGTAAAACCAAGAAAACTATCAGAGACTGTCGAAGAACCAATAACCACGCCAGCTTGTTCCCTTGGCATAAGAATAAAGTAACTCCCAAAGGAGGGCTTAATGTCGTCGATGAACACATCCCGATCGCGAATTGGAATAGACATGGCAATAAGAACAACAATATTAGGAGAACACCTGCGATCACAAGGAGGAGAATGACACGCAAACGCCACTGATGGAAGTCTTAGCCACATGACCCTAATCGCACTAGAATCCAAATGAGACAGACCCTAGTTGCACACATGAGGGGGAGGGGCGATTGGTGCGCCAAGACATAGGCGGTGACACTAGGGCGGAGAACGTCGGAACCCTAGCCATCACACCCCAAGTCTTCGAGTGAACCAAAGCTACATTGAACCAAACTCGAACTGCACAAGACACGGAGGGCCAAAGCAGAGGGAGTCCCGACCCAATTTTAATTATCCATTTAAATTATTTAATTTAATTAGTTGTGAAATTTTAAGTTTTGTCCTCGGGGGTTGGATTATTTTGGTCACTTTTAATTCGGTCGGATTTTGAGGAAAAATGGTACCATTGCATAGAGCGTGTCGATACGAGTTCGTAGACACGTAGTGGGCTCAAATCGGAGTTATAACAAAGAAATTACGATCAACGGAAGTACAGTGGCACAACCGTAAATATTTAGAAGTTGGATTTTAAAAACACCATATTTTTCTTCTCTCTCTCTCTCTCTCTCTCTCTCTCCTGAAATTTCACCGACCTCACCACTCTCTCCTCGCGAAGAATGAACAGGCGGCCATTGTTTGGCCGGCAACCGTGCTCCACCGTCCACATTCGGCCACAAGGCCGGTACCAAAAAGACCACCTCAACTTCCTCTCCCCATCCCACTCAATCTTTGCTATAGCCGCGGTTGATATCCCCGGGAAATCGCAAAAACCCTTCCGGAATTGCTTCCAATTTTTCGTCGTCATTTTCGACGATTTCGGCCACCCTTTTTGTCGATCTAGTTGATGATTGGGTTGATATGATCGATTTTTGAGTTTTGAAACTTGATTTACACTCCAAAGTTTTAGCCGGTTTTTGGGTCGAGTTTCTGGCAAGTTCTGGCCATGTTTTGGATATGACCCAAGAACAAATGTTGCTCCACTAGTTGTCCTGGTCACATAGGTATAGGTATTGATGGGCGGTTTGAGAATTTTTCGGTTGCCAAAATTTTCTCAAGCCACCCATGTGTAGGCCATGTTTGGGTGGCCCATTTGGTCCTAAAATGTTTTCCATGTCTTCCTAAGCACAACGGTATACTCGAGTTTGAATTTGGTTATCATTTGACTGTCAATCAGATTTACACATATTAGACGTTATCCGGGTTCGATATGTTCATACTATTGAATCAACTCCATTTTCCAAATATGTTGATTTAGGTACCTCTAGGATCGTGTAGGAATTTGCGAATCAATCATAGGAGTCTCGGATGCTCTGATTCAATGATTCAAAGATTACGTAAAACGGTGACCGTCTGATCGTGCAATTGAGAACGATCCGACCGCTAGATCTGGACCAAACTTGTAGGACATGTTTAGTAAACTTTGTTGAACCCGTAGGAACTTTCGGATTGGAAATCAGAGGCCGTGGGCCCAAGTGCCCGATTGACCAAATTTGGGAAGTTTGACCTCTCGGTTGACCGAGCGTCTTCCGAGGTTATTTCACCTTTCGAAACGCGTAGTTGG
Organism: Prunus dulcis; assembly: GCF_902201215.1. Taxonomy (NCBI): domain Eukaryota; kingdom Viridiplantae; phylum Streptophyta; class Magnoliopsida; order Rosales; family Rosaceae; genus Prunus; species Prunus dulcis. Next base: position 4,789,277 of record NC_047657.1, read on the forward strand.
ACCTTAGGAACTCCTTGTTCATCATACACACACGTGGTGTTGGATTATTCAATGATTAAATTTCTATTCAAAATGGATTATTCTGACTATGAAGTTATTATATATATATATATTAATTATGGAATTTCGGTTATTTTGATATTTGAGTTTTATAGTTATTTTGAATATGGATTATGCGTGTTGAACAATTGTTATTCCCTCTGTGATTAAATAATTGGGCAAATGAATAATATGTGTTGGGGTACTTTGTTGATTGTTGTATGAATATGTGATTGCACCATGCTAAGTACCTTCCCCTGGTTACTATACCCGCACGTGGTGTTGGATTATTCAACCCGATTTCCAATCCGAAAGTTTGTACGGGTTCAACAAGGTTTAATATACATGTCCTGCAAGTTTGGTCTGAATCAAACGGTCGGATCACTGATGATCACATGATCGGACGGTTATCGTTTAAAGCAAACTTTAAGTCATTGAATTGGAGCATCCATGACTCCGATTTACGATCCACGAATTCCTACACGATCCTAGAGATGACTAGATCAACATATGTAAAAATGGAGTCAATCCAACGGTCCGAACATATCAAACCCGGATAACGCCTAATATGTGATATCCGATCGAAAGTCAAATGATAACCAAATTCATATGCGAGCATACCATCGTGCTCAGGATGACACGGAAATCATACCATCCACAAAGTGGCCCACGCACCGCCACACATCCCTGTAATGCGTGAGTGCACAAAATAAATTCCAGTGATCGGAAAATCTCCAGATTGCTGGTCAAGACCTGTACCTACATGATTAGGACAATGAGTGGAGCAACTTTTGTTCTTGAACCAAGGCTAAAAAGTGACCAGAAATTGTCAGAATCATGAGCCGAAATCGGCCAAAACTTTAAGCTAGAACACATTGAGAGGATGAAAAAGCATACATAGATTGAAGAAATTGGTAGCCGGAATCGCCCGAACGAACTCCAGGAAGTTATGGGTAAAACCGGCCGAATTTTGTGATATTCCAGAGAAACGCAGCAGCAGTGGTGGCTGGGAAGGGTCGGGATGGGTTGAGGGGAGTGGCTCGGTTAGTTTGGTTCCAATCTCGTGGCGGCGGCAACCACAAAACCAACCGGCTGTTTTCGAAAAGGGGGTCTGTTGCTCCAACCAGAGAGAGAGAGAGAGAGAGAGAGAGAGAGATTTCATATTTTTAAAACCCAATTTTGAAATATTTATGGTTTTTCCATTATCGTAACTTCTTTGTTACAACTCTGATTTGAGCCCACTACGTGTCTATGGACTCATCTCGGCACGATTTTTATCATAAAACCATTCATTTCCCCAAAATCCTTCCGGATTAAAAAGTGACCAAAATACCCCTAGTCCCGGGGCAAAATTGTAATTTTGAAATTTATTAAATTAATTCAATTGACGAATAATTTAAATTTGGGTCAGGATGTTACATTTTCAAGTTGCTTGATTTCTTGAAAAGATATATATTATATTTATGTTTCTAGAATAAGTTATCAATCAGGATATTATTTTCCTGATATAATTTTAATTAGGATTTTTATTATTTTCTTATTAGTTAAGTTTCATGAATATTCTGGAACCTAAGATTTCTTTGTTTTCTATTTAAGTTGTATTAATCAGTTTTATCATGTTGTTAATCAAATTTAGATATTTTCTCTATTTTCTTGTGGATTTCAATTTATCTTTTTGAGTTTAGACATTTGTCGATCTGTAAACTCGTGCTTCCGCGCTGTATCATATATATATATATATATATATGAGTAAATTACCGTACACCCCAACCCTCGAATTAGGACCCCAATCGAACTTAAACCCCCGAACTAAAAAGTCACCCAATTGAACACCCGATTAATTAAAATGGCCAATTTAGCCATTGCCATTATGTTTTGTGAATTTTATTCAATTTTTCGTTAACTATAAAAGGAAAGTTGTAATTTCTAGTAAAATAAATTATAAAAAAAAAAGAAAAAAAGAAAAAAAAAAGAAAAACATTTATAAAAATTAAAAATTCAGCCTCATCCATCACTACTCTCTCTCTCTCTCTCTCTCTCTCTAAATTGATGAGTCCATGTTTAGTTGAAGAAGCCCAAACAATCAGCGGCAATGGAGATGTGTCTCTGAGAGGGAGCTAGATTGAAGCTTTGTCTGTAAATTTGGAAGAGGAGAGAGAGTTGTCAGAAAATATGTGCGTCACTTGAAATTCTGAGTTTTAGAGGGCTGGTTAATCTGGGTTTGGAGCGGCTGGGTTTTGGAGGGAGGAGGCTGGGGATGGGGGGGCTGGGTAATGAGAGATGGTGGTGGTTGTGGTGGTATAGTTGTAGATCTGGGATACTGCTGTTATTGGTTAATTATGTTGTGGATAATCTTCTTGGGAAGAATTGAATGAGCCCATGAGCATTTACTTCTTGATCTTTCAGCTAGGTAGATCTAGCAAGCTACTCTGTTCAAGAACCTTGGCTGAGTGTTAGAGTGGAGAGGGGAAGAGACGGGGAGAGAGAAAGTCACCTTTTTTTTCTTCTTTCATTTTCTATTTTCTAACTATTTTATTTTATAATAATAATAATAATAATAATAATAATAAAATATTAAGTCATGTGATTTTTTAAACAGAAAAATGGACGAAATTAAAAAAACTTAACAATAATGGTTAAATTAGCGATTTTAATTCATTCGAGAGCTAAATTAGCTGATTTTTTTATTTTTTATTTCAGGAATTTAATTTTTACAAAGGTCATATTTCACAAGGTAAAACGGCTGAAAATCTTTTATATATATATATATATATATATATATGACAGAAATTCGTACTACAACTTATCTACAAAATAACTACGCTTGGCATTGAACTTGCAGAATTATTCAACCAAAAAATTTTTGAAGAATTTGTTGACTTGGCTTGATCACATGAATGGTTGCCCAATCCATTGATCTTTTTTAATAAAAAAAGAAAAAGGAAAAAATTATTAAATTTTTTATAAAAAGAGAAAGAAATTTAATTAAGTTGGTACAATCTGGGCATCAAAGATGGAAAGACATTGGGTTCAAAAAGCTACCAACTGAATTTGAATTGTGCAAACTAGAAGTATATGATAGAGAGAGCACACACAGAACTTACACACTATAATGATATGTTTGATTGCATAAACGACCATCTTATCCAATTAATATTCGATCATAATAATTTTTAGGTAGTGAAAAACATAATGCCAACTTAATACTTCCAATAAGGCATAGCAATCGTTCCTTCCTTGGCCTTTTCTGCTTTTCACATATAAGTTTTTTTTCTTCTCTTAACTGTTGTTGTACCAGAACTGTTTCTGAAGATAATCAACAACCTTGTTGTCCACTTGGAAGGCCTTGGCTAGAACATCAGGATTGATGGGAGGCTTGGAGCCAAAAACTGCATTTGCAATGGTGATGACGCCTGGGTTCTGGCTGCTAAGGGCGGCAAGGGCTACAGCGTTGACGTGTCCCACATTGAGTTGGAAGTGAATTAGACCAATTGGGAACACAAACACATCTCCCTTGTTCAATACTTTAGTGAATAGGCGATTGCCATCACCGTTGGATGTAACGAAACCAACATAGAGTGTACCTTCCACGACTACAAGGATTTCAGTGCCACGAGGGTGAGTATGAGGAGGGTTTAGGCCATTTGGTCCAAAGTCTATGCGAGCCAGGGATATGCCGAGAGTGTTCAATCCGGCTATTTGGTCCACGTTCGCAGGTGTCACCGTCGAACCAACCGGATTTTGTGTGCTTCTTGGAATTTGAAACCCGGAGAGGAAGAAATCATTCGCATTGGCAAGCTTAGGATCCTTGCAGAATTTCCCATTCACAAACACCGCTATCCCATTTAGAATCACTGATTGTACAAAAAAAAGAAGAAAAATGTAATTAAACTTTAGTATTAGAGCTATTTGGATCACATATACTTCCTCTTTTTGTAACATACGTTAAATCCACATAAGTGGAACCTATTTAATCTGTTAGAGAGGTGCTCATCATGTTAGTCAGTAAATGTGGTATAGATAACATTATTCAAATATCTATAAAGATAAGTAAATAAATAAATAGATTATTGTTCATGCATGATAAGCCATGCGAAAGCATATAGTTAACAGAAAAACAATCTTCATAATATTCTTAAAGCCTTACCAAAATAATTAATGAGGAAATAATAGTAAGGTAAAATATAACATATATTGTGCATATTAATGTATATACCAGGAGATTTGGTGTCATTGATTGCTACACAGAAGTCCTGAAGAGGACTGGGATCAGAGGCTGAGGCAAGGAAGGTTGCAAATGCCAATATGGCAAGAGTGCTTATGAGAAAATGAACATCTTTCATCGTAGTGGCTTAGAGAGTTGGTTTCAGAGTGGGATGAAAATCCTTCATGGGATATAAGCCTATTTATAGATTGGAGAGAATGAACTAGTCTTGTCCTCGTACAGATATAATTCTTCTTGTGGAAGCAGGTAATTAAAGACTTGAATATAATATTTAGAAGCAGGTCAAGACTTGGAAATTGATAAAATCTTTTTTGTATTTTTTATGTCAAAGAAAAAACCATGTACGAGGTCAGGTGAGGAAGAAAAGAATATATATAATCATGATGACAAAGACCAGGTACAAGGAGTTGTACCAAAAAGAAAGAGTTGTTAAGGGAGATAATTATTTTAAAAAATTTAGGTGGTATTTAACCAATGGAGATGTTCGTTGTGCTATATCTAAGAACCCCTAAATATAACCCAATGGAATTGTTCAATGTTTTGTGCTATATGGATTCCTTCTACCAAAGAGAGAGAAATTCATGTTTCTCATGAACATTGATGGTGACAATTTGTCTCCATATAAAGTATAACAGTGCCCCAAATTGCTCCTGTCATTTCCACCTGCACCGTAGAACCTTGAGTCCATGTCTTTTTCTTCTTTTCCATTTTCCACCTTCTAGCTAGTTTGAAGCTGGTCTTGCTCTCTCTTCACTATTCTGCGATTTGGAGTTAATTTGATGGCTAAAATTCTCGCTTGCATAACAGATATGGGCTTAGCCAAATTGGTTAGAGCGGATTTACTCATCACTGTGCAGTCGAGTTCGAATCTTCCTCTCTATAGTTTAGATTAAATTAAAGTAGAATATTGTATGAATAAATTTAAAACAATTCCGCTTGTAGACTTAAAATGCCAGTTAGCACTCCCCAACCCCAACCCCAACCCCAACCCTAACTTCCCTCTACCTGAACAATACTATATAACCCTAGCTTGAGGGGGGAGGAGGTCACTGTTTCTCCTCCCCACTCCTCTCTTTCTCCCTCACTCTCCTCTCCCCTCTCCTTTCTTCCCCTAATAGTGAGTAGAAGATCATTCTCTTGGGTCCCATTTTCAGGGGCCTTCCCTCTTCCTTCCGACATTTCCCTGTTCTTTGTCTTAAGGGTTTTTTTTTTTGGGTCAGAAATATTTCCTAAGTTTGTGTTGTGTTTTGTGGGCTTGTTGCCTTCGTGTGAGTTTTATAACTCTAGTGGGCTCTATGCCTTTTGTGTTGTATTTGGTTGAGCTCACATTATGGGCTCACTTTAGTGTAACTAGATTTGACCTTGTATTTAATGAAACGTGATTTCAACCCAAAAAAAAAATATAAAGCTTAAAATGCATCCTTCGGGCTAAGATCCAAAATGCGGGCCCATAAACTGTAACAAAAATAGATGGCTGAGAATAAAAAGGAAGCGAAGTTATAACCGGGTTGGAATACTGTCCCAGTGGGTAGGAAATGAGGCACATGGCCCCTTAAATTTTTATTTTTATTTTTAAGAGCTTCAAATTTGAGGAAAAAAATAAAGCCTAAAATATACACTAAGGGCATGTTTGGCATGCCTCACTATGCCTCATTGGATTGGACTATGTTAAATAGTCCTTGAAACTTATGTTTGGTAAAGGAGGGGATTAATTTAAAGAAAAATTAGGTTTTAGACATAATTAACTTTATTAATTAGTTTGTAAGATATTGGATATTTTAGTTTTAGTTTTAATACCTAGGAAAAAACTACTATTTTGGATTAGCCCAAAGAGAGGCCCAGATTCGTTGGGTCAGGTAAAAAATAACAACTGATAAGACAATTCTACCCTTCTGATAAGACAATTCTACCCTTCTGGTACAATTCTACAATGGCACATGTAGTAATTTTAGGGTTGTTGGATGTCCTTTTGGTAAAATTAGGTGGCTTTGGTTTTATATTAATTAAGCAAAATTAATTATCTTTCTTCCAAATTAGTTAAGTTTTTTATGGGTTAAAACTAAAGAGCCAATTGTATAGTCCAAAGGGGAAAAAAAAATGGGACTCGCTTGGCTAATAGAGCGAGCCCGAAATATGGTTCTCAAAATAGCGATGGTGCTATTTTGAACATGCGAGTCCGACTGAATACCACCATCAAACACACAAGCTTGACCACCACCACCATGAGTCCACGATCATCAGACCACCACCACCATCAAACCCATAACCAGCAACACAGACCCAATCAAACCATCATCACCACCCAGTTAGTCAAACAAAGCATCAAAACCACCCATAATTAGCCACCACATACTCAGTTCAACAACCATCACCACCAAATTGAACCATCACAACTATTAATTAGTGGAACCGGAGAGAGAGGAGGGGGGGTGTTTGCAACCACCACAAACCCAGAAGTGAATCTGGCTCTCTTAAAAGTTGGGGTGAGGCATGAAGAGAGAATAAAAAGGAAGGAAGTAAGAAGAAAAGAGAAAGGAAAGAATAGGAAGAAGGAACGGCCTGGAAAGGCAGAACGCAAAAAAAAAAAGGGAGGCTTGGGAAGGCAGAAGAAAGGAGGAAGAAGGAAAAAAAAAAAAGAAAGGAACGGGCCAAGAAGGAAGGAAGAAGAAAGGAGGAAGAAGGAAAAAAAGAAGAAGAAGAAAGGAACGGGCCAAGAAGGAAGGAAGAAGAAAAGTTAATGAGGAAAAGAGGAAGGAAGAAAGAAAAGGGGAAAAAGAAAAAAGAAAAAGAAAAAAAAGAGATAAGATAGTTTAAGCCTGTTAAAAATGTTAGAATTTATTTGTTTTCTTTTTATTTATTTTTATGTCAAAAAAGCCTTAATTAAAATTAAATAATATAATTTTATTAATTAAAATTAATTATTAAAAAAATTATTTTTTAGTCCGACACAACACCAAACATAGGTCTTCACTATTTTTACAATCCAACTTCTTAGTCCGACACAGCACCAAACGTAAGTCAGTACTTAATCCAGTTTAGTCCAATTCGAGTTAATCCAAGACAGTCCTAGGATTTAGTCCAGTCCATGACAGTCCGCCGTACCAAACGACCCCTAAAACTCTATAAAAACAACTAACATTCCAATGGGTCTACAGTAACAGAAAAAACCATTGAATATCTTACATTTTACAACACTAACATCGCAATGTTATAAACACATATCAAATTTCTCACAACAAAACATAGCCCAAAACAAGCCTAATTTACTTTTTACTAAAATCAAAATGAGGCAAAGATGGGCGTAGTCAAGTTGGCTGGTGCACTTGAGTTTGAATCCCCATTTTCGTAATTTAGATTAATTTAAAGTAGATTATCATTTGTATAAAAAAAATGGAAAAAAGTCATTTTTGATCTTTCTAGTTTGGCACTTTTATCATTTTGGTCTCTGTTATTTCAATTTTGTCAATTTTGTTTATGTGATTTCAATTTGAAGCAATTCAACGACAATTCTCAATTTATATCAAATTTTTTTAACTTCTCTTAGTTGTAGAGGGGCAATTCGGTCAACAAATAATTAAAAAATTAAGACATTAAAAAAAAAATCTTAAAATTGAAAAAAAAAAAAATTTCCCACCGCACATACACATTCTCCACCCCTCCTCTCTGCACAGACACACCAAACCCTCCTACTACTCCCTACCGCCTTGTCCATCAAATCCAGAGCATTGTCACCAGCTAAAATATCGTCATGGTCCAGCTGCTTAAACAATGACAAATTGAGATTTGAGGGTTTTGGTTGGTGAATTGATTTAAGTTTTGTGAGATTGATGAAATGAGAAATTGGGAAAGACCCCAAACACATTTCAAAGGCTTCTGCTTGCTTAAACAGTTTTCGGGGTTTTCGCAATGGCCGCCGAACAGGTTTCGGGGACACCTGGCATCAAGAAAATGAGGTTCGAGACTCGGTTGGACTTCTTTTATAGCACGGCTTTAGGTCATGGGCATGAAGCTTCCATGTCCCTTAGTCCGTTGGGGATAAGAAGGGCAAGCTTGAGGGAGGAGATTGATACTTCCACGCCTTTCGAGTCGATCGAAGAGGCTGTGACCCGTTTTGGTGGTTGCGGATCTTGAAGCCACATGGACCTAGTAAAGTTTATTTTGTGGTGTTATTCTGTAGGCTTTCAAATTAGATTTGCCGAACTTTTTGAATAGAGAAGACTTTGTAAAGTGAGACTTTGGTATGCAGGAGATAGTGGAAACCAGATTTGGCGAAGTTAATCTCGACAGACTGCACGGCCCGCTGCCATGGATCGGATAAGAGGGCGTCGGAGGGTGTGGGAGTGGAGGAGGAGGTAGGGACGGATCCATGATTTTTTAAATGGATTGGACTGGATCTACCTTATAAAGAAAATCAACGGCACGAGTGAATTTAGTTGATAACAAAAAAATGATACACCTAATTAATGAGGATATAATGAGCCATATATCCTTCAAAATGCATCTAATACATAAGATAGAAGATAGTAATAAATAAATAAATGAATAAACATGCAATGCAAATACAAAATAAAATTATTTAAGTTGCATTCTTCGAATCTTTAAAGAATTAAAATTATTCAAGTTGCATTCTTCGAATCTTTAAAGAATTAAAATTATTCATTCATTATTGGTATTATCAGTTTTTTATTTTTTATTGGTTGTGTGTTAATACTACATCACATTTATAAAAAACTTGTCTTTGAAAAAAAAAAAAAAAAAACTTGAAAAAAATCCATACGAGCTATAACCCATTGTAAGGGCTTTTGCGTTCCAGCAGCTGCAAATGAGCCTGGGCTACTGTAAAGAGCAAATGGATGAAGTGTCCTTGTGCATGAGTTCAAGAATCAAGCCCCAAGAGTGCTTCGAAAAGTTCGTACAGCCTTAGGAAGCACTTTGGTTCCATTCATCAACAAGACAGACAACTGTTACATATCAATATTATGGCTTGGCTTGAGGAGCTTGTGGAATGGGAGCTAAGCCTCCATGAGTTTAGCAATAGAGAGAGAAAGCTTGGATTTCTTATGGGAAACAGAGATTCATAGAAAAGAGGGAGGGAAATTTGGGAAGATTTGATGAAGGAAAAGAGGGCGAGATGGGGATAAAAGAATGAGTGACTTGAATAGATTTTCCAGCAGCTTGACGATTGCTTGGTCGTGCTCTAGATGGGTAGGAGGTGCCTCCTTTTATAGGCACTGGAAGCCTTTTCTAGCCCAGGAACCCTAGCTAGCTTTCCCCAAATTTTTCCAAGTCTTCTCCTCCATTTCTCTTTACTTCCTTCGATTCAACCCTCTTTGGTGAAAATTCCTTAATCCAAGCACACTGGGGTAGAGCTTTTTGGGGGTTTTCCTGCAGCTGACTCCTTCCATCCTAGGTGAGGCACCTCTTGCTTTCCTCCTTATTTTCCTACACAGCTTATAGAGGAAAGAATGGGTAAGGGTGCTAGTCTAAAAGGTGTCTTACTTCCAGCAGTCCATGCATATGGGTTTCACTTGGTTTTAATGATAGCTTGGTTTTGATTTGGTTTTAATAGGGTGCTGGGGGTATTTTGGAAGGTGTTGGATATTTTTATAAGATGTTGGGCTATCTCCCTAAGGTGTTGCACTACTTCTCTAATGTCATGCGTCATTTCTCTAAGGAGTTGAACATTTTCTCTCTCATGCATGCCTATGTGATTGGGCTTAAGAAATGGGCCTGAGTTTTGGTGCTCTCAAGCAGCCCAAATCTTCCACTCTTTGGACCATCAATGTGTCACATCCCGGGATCGGCTCCGCCGTAGCACGATATTGTCCGCTTTGGGCCCCCCTCTCTGCCCGCACGGTTTTGTTTCTAAGAGCTCATGAGCAACTTCTCAGTGGGTCACCCATCCTGGGATTGCTCTAGCCCCCAACTCGCTTAACTTCGGAGTTCCTACGACTCCGAAGCCAGTGAGCTCCCAAAAGGCCTTGTGCTAGATGAATGCGGGTGTGCACATATAAGGCACATCGCCCCCTCTCTGTTGGTTGATGTGGGATCTTACACAATGGGCCTCATGAACACTCATAACCATCCATACCATAACCCACTCAGCAAGCCCTAGGCATTCATGCGGTTTGGGCCCACTTAAGCACATAGCGTGGCTTGGTGCCAAAATAAAGGTTTTTTTCGCTCGACATATCATGTTATTTGGCATGTTTGTGCTCAAGCATTTTTTGTATTGTAATGGGCTATGGCTAGGCTAAACGGTGCTTGACGGGACAATAAGCGCGGGTTCATGAAACCAGTACATTTTACAGGCTTGTTACGACTTCCTTGCATGGCGGGGTGCGTATTTGCTTGGCGCGGCACGTGGACCATGACTTTTGCAAGCGCATACGACAAATTCTTGCGTACTCCAGTTGGGCTCCTTTCTCAGTTAATTGTTGCACTGGGCTAGAAATATATTTTGGCCCAGCCTTAGATTTTTTAGGCATCAACATTAGCCCCTTGATTATTGGGGCCATGAATGCGTATTGAAATGGTCTGAATAATCAAACCCAACTAAAAATCGAATTCATGGTGGTGACGTGACCTTTCCCTCCTTTTCTTTTTCTTTTTTCTATTTTTTTTTTCTCCTTATGCATGAAAAGGGTAAGTCCCTCTCTACATCCTTTTTTTTTTTTTTTTTTTTTTTTTTTTTTTTTTCAGTAAACCTAGAGCGAGAGAGAACGACAACAAAGAAATAACAGGAGCACCCGTTTGAGGCCGTTGGAAGCCCATACTAATCTCACACCCTGTCGCTCCTTGTGTGAAGAACTTGCTCACAGCCACTGGAAGGAATCCCAAATTTCTATCCCCTTTTGGTCCGACTGAAGTTGTCTCGAGGGAGCTCTTTTCTATTTTCCTTTCTTTTGAATACTAGCTCCTCCGGTCTTTTCGTCATCATTGTATGCGTCGATGCCGTGGTTGCACGTAGAGCTGGCAATATTGTACACAACCCGTTAACATGACATGAATTCGCACGAAAAATTCAGTATTCGTGTCTAAATTATTGTGCCATGTTGAGATCTTGTTGACCCGTTACTCATTCGTGAATACACGAACTAAACCGTTAAGCGAGGGTAATTTTGTAATTTTCAATTCTAAAAAATCCCTCCTAACCCTAGCTTCTCTTCATTCCGCATCGTCTCTACGTCTCCTCTCCGCAGCTTTCTCTCCCTCAAGTCTTCATCTTCTCCTTCTTCTTGGAATCTCTCTCTCGATTTCTCTCTTCCAAAAACCTCTGTCAACAACCTCATCTTCTTCTTCTTCCTCTTGTCATGGATTACCCCATTTAGACTTTTAAGTTTCTTAACGGTAGGCCTCCTTCCAGGTCTTAGAGGAGTTAAACTATTCAACAATAGGCTCCCTGGTTCAATCCATCTTTCATTGGGTTTTTTTCTTCAGGCCGTGGGGAAAAATAACATAATGGATGGGGGGGAGCGAATGGGTCTCTCTGTGTTTATGGGTTTTTTTTTTTTTGTACTATTGCCAAATAATTCTCAGAGAATGCAGAAAAAAATAAAGAAATAGGGGAGAGAGAGAGAGAGAGAGAGAGAGAGAGAGAGAGAGAGAGAGAGAAGGGGGAAAACTACGGACAGTGCGGAGAGAGAAAGCTTCAACCCATTCACCCCACCATCCAGCTTTCAATCTCAACCATCACCTACAATCTCCCCTTCCTTCCTTTCATAACTCTCTTTTTCTTTTTCCTCCTTAATTTCTTCTCTCTCTTGTTAGTGGCTGTTTAATGGAATGTATTTGGCTCAAAAAAGAAATACCAGCTTCAAAGCATGATGGTTTTTTATTATTATTATTTTTTTACTTTTTATTTTTTAAAATTTTAAATTTTCATTTTTTTATTATTCTTAACGGATGAAACGGGTCGTGTCGTGTGATTCGCGAATTGTAACCGGTCGTGTTCATGTTTGATACTTTTCACCCGTTTTCTTAACAGGTCGTGTCTTGTCATCCGTTAAGAAAAGCGGGTTGACATGAACACTGCAAACATGACACGAATGCCAGGTCTAGCCGCTAAAAGGGGAGGTCACACAAGTGTCTCCTGGTTATCCCCTTTTGACTGGAAGAGAACTGTGAGGGAGAGCTGCGGTAAGCATCGCCCCCTTTTTGTTTTTTGCTTGTAAGGAATTCTATGAAGAAGAAGATTGAAGTTTCATGGTTCTTCTTCCTAGTTCCCTGCTGTTGTGCTCTGTTTTGCTATTGTGTGTACGTGTGTATTTTTTTATTTTTTTTCCTTGAAATAAGATAATATCCACCAATTGGGAACATTAGACACTCACTGAGTAATAGCTTGTCTTGATTGAGTGAAAAACCTGTAGAAGATGCTTAGGTAAGGTTAGAAGAGGACAAAAGTATGGCACCATCTCTGTCATATGCTTGATTTTTTTGAACCCATGTGTGTAGGGTGAATGACTTTGCTTTTTCATCTAAAAAAATAGCCAATTTGTGGTCCCGTGACATTAAGGAAATTAGCTTTGCTGTGTGGATTTCCAGGATGCTGACGAAATTGTTTTACAGGCTTGTCCTTTTCTCTTTGCTAGGTTGATTGTCTTGCGATTTGTGTTGGCTTCAAGTCCAACTTAGAAATCTAGCACCATCCCGTTCTAACATTTATCCTTATTTCGCCTTGCAGGTCGCATTTCTTTGGTGTGGGGGACTAGCTTTCGAAACCGCAGGGTGTATAGTTCTTTAGGACAGTTGACCACATTTGGGCTTGAGTTGTACCCTTTTTTTTTAAATTTTTTAGAGAGCCTAAAGCTTATGTTGTTGGAACCTTGAAACATAGCATTGTTACATACTTTTTGACAGGACCCGACCCAATTTTCGCTTTGGAATTCAAGCCAAGTCCTGTGCGTGTCCGACACTTGGCGAATGTCGGGCACAAATGACCTTTTTACCCTTCTCGTTTCAAAAGCTTTTTAAAATTTCCCTTAGACTTCTGCCGAAAATTCGGCAGAGTCTTTCGGCAGAGTCTCCCCTGTATTTTGACTAAACCCAAAGTCTTCCACCTGTCAAACAAGCTCAAATACCACACCAACTCGGTTTCTCAATTTCAACTAGGTATCAGAGCATTTCTACAAGTTTACAGAACTTTGACAACAAAATCTTACATTTCTTGGCGGTGCGGAAGCTAAGAGTGGCCCGATGGTGGATCCCTGCGCACTTCTACGGCCTGGGGGCGAAAAACAAGTTTAAAGTTGTGAGTGGACAAAAATAAGGTTCTTAAAAACAAGCTAGAACATAATAATAACCCCCGTTGTAAAATAACTTAATAAGTAAGGCTAGAGTTCAACTGTGTTTAATATAAAGTATTCCTCCAAATATATATATATATATATATATATAACTGTATGTGTATAGATTTGTAAACCTGAAAAATTATATGAAAAGATAAAACATGCACGTATATTGAGAAAACTGATATAAAATGATTGAAAACAATAGCTGCATAAAAGTGCTCAAATTACTTTAAAACTACCACCTAAGTGTACCCCTGAAAATCCGTCAATTCCCCTGGCAGGTCTCGGGCGACACGCAGTCTATCCGAGCCGCAAACTGGCAGGATACAGGGGACTAGGGTCAGCCTGATCCGCCGGCAGGTCTCGATGACACCAAGTCGACTCGAGCCGCTCTGGCAAGATACAGGGGACCGTAGTCAGCCTGATCCGCAATCTTGGCAGGTCTCGGGGACACGAAGTCAGCCGAGCCGCAAATCCTGGCAGGTCTCGGGACACCAGGTCTCGTGAGGCAAGTCAAGTGCACTGACTGAACTGTAAACAGACTGGATGTCTGTAGACATCGGTCCGTCTGAGGGTAATCACCAAATAAAAAGGCGGGTACAAGGTGGTTCTAAACAACTATTTAGAAAAAACCTGATAAGTCTCTGAAATCTGATAAATCTGAGGTAAGCTGCCATTTCTGTATCGAAATTCTCAGATTTACTGCTCAACTGAGTAATATAAAAATAGGAATGTTTTACGCTACATTTCATGCTCGGAAAACATATAATAACGCTTATTCAAGATCAGATACTGAAATTTATTCAGATAAACTCATTTATAAAAACTTATTTATATAAAATCAATATAAAATCACTTATGAAATCTTATTTATAGAAATCATCTATATAACTCATTTATATAGAATCATTCATGAAAGAAAGTCCACTCACTGCTGGTCCAAGCTAGCTGGACCTCTTGAAGGTCCCTCTTGTGGTCCTGTCGGGCCTCTGGTGCCTGATTACCCATAAAGATTAAATTAATAAACTGCTCAATAAAAGAATTTAAATTAAACACCCTACCCCCGGCTCCTAGCAATGCGTATACTTATTCCAAGTTATTCCTATGCCCACTTTAGCTTTTCGGATAGTTAAAACGGTCGTGGAAGACCCGAAGTTTTACCAAGCGATCAACCACCAGACCGGCCGATCCGGGACCCGTGGGGTCCACGATCTCCGATGGCCAATCTGGGCTTCCGCGAGTTTGGTCCGAAACGGACGGTCGGATTAGCCAAAATCGCGTTATCGCTTAAAATCCAAACCTTAGCCCCAGGGTTCGCGATTTCGGAGTATCCGGGACTCCGATTTACAATCCGTCGAATCCTACACGATCCTGATATCATGTAGACCGACATATCCAAAATTGAGTGCGATCCAACGATTTGACGACACTGCACCCAAGAATCGCGCGATATGAAAAATCCACTCGGGGCTGAAACGGACTCCAAATCGAGATCCGCAAAATCCTACGCACTCGTGACGACACGAGGGTCACAAAACTACACAGAGTCACATCACCACCCTCGCCCACGCGCCACCACACGCGCGGGCCGATTGGGTGTCCAAAGCGATTATGGGTTGTCGGAAAATCTCAAAACCAAGACTCCAAACTCCTATCTTAGGTAAAACACCCCATTTGGAGTCACTTTTGTTCTTGGACATACCCCAAAAAGTGACCGGAAACAGCCGATCACGGCGGCCGAAATTTCGACCAATTTTTAAGTCAAAAATCGAACGTTCTAGAGCAAAAATCGATCGAAACCCATACATCCATCAGTTAGAACATGAAAAATAGCTGAGAAACCATACCTTACTCGATCGATTTGGTGGAGAATTGAGGGAGAACGAGGAGCTCAAAGTTCAAACTAGAAAATCGGCAAAAATGGCAGATTCCTCGAGTGGTGGTTCGTTTGGTACCAATGGCGGAGATCGGCTCCACCTGTGGCGGCCGGGGCGACGTCGAAAGCGGGCGGAGGTCGGGCTGGCGCGCGATCGGGAGGAGCGAGAGAGAAGGGAGAAAGAGATAAAAATCTGACTTTTTGACCAAATTACCATTTTTCCCTTCGCGGTATTTTGATCGTATTTCTTCGTTACAACTCCGATTCGGGTCTACTCCGTGTCTACGGACTCGTTTCGCCGTGCTCTACGCAATGGCGCAAATGGAACTGCCAAATTCTTTCTCGATCAAAAAGTCAACTTTTTTCCTATTAAATAATGCGATGGCAAAATTGTCTTTTTTGCTAGAAGATATTAATCCTACTTTTTAGATATTTGTTACTTTTTAGATATTTTGTTTTGGGTTATTACACTTTTTGCCAAAATTTTGATTTAGAATACTTGAGATATTAAGTTTCAGCTTGTTTTATATGCTTTGCTTGATTGGAAATGATGGAATGCATTGAGATAATGAGCTCCAGCTTGGTTTGTACACTTCGCTTGGTTGGAAATGATGAAATGCATGAATTGCTTGAGATTTTAATAGATTGGATTGTGGTAGGTGCAAGGTACATGCTGTCGAAATTTTGGCAGAATCCTTAAACAAAGCCTCGACGCACTGTTTTAATGCTTTTGCAAGACCTCCTTAGATATTTAATCATGCATACCCCTCTTATCATTCTTTAGAGAAGCCAAGTCAACACATGTTTTTGAAGAGGTTCTCGTGAAATCCGAGACTTTAGTTGCCGTAAAGCTTTGAGCACCCAATTATTTTCTTGTTCTAGCACCCCAAAGCGTACACATTTTGTTGTACATTTCTTCCTAATAGCTTGGTCTTGCTCACCCCATGTAATTTTTCTTAGGCATGGTGCTTGTTATCAGTTTGGGATCCCATTTGAGTGACTTCGCTTGTATACTTACTGCTAAATGACGTTTTTCTTCTTTTTTTTTTTTTTTTTTTTTTTTTTTGGGAAATTTGCTTACGATTTTTTCTTATACATATACACACATATACTTTTTCTTTTTTCAACGAAAAGGAACTTCGAAATAAAGAAAGGGAAAAGCTTTAGAGACTGATTTTTTCAAAATACACCTTCATTTGCATTGCAAAGTCCATTTAACACCTTGGCATGATGGTGCTTTTTACAAAAGTTTTTCCAAAAGCATAAGGTAAGAATATAGAAGGAGCTCATATCTAAAACGGAAAGAAAAGCAATAACAAAAGGATAGAATGCAAGGTTAATTTAGCAGTAGTAAGGCTTGAGTCACTTCCTGTTGATGGGATCCATTAGCATGCCTTCCTTGATAAAGACCAAACGGTAGTAGCCATTGTTGTAAGCTTCTTAGACTGCGAACGGGCCTTCCATGTCTTCATCAGTGGAGGCAACAACATTGTCATTTTCCAAAAACAACCTTTGTAGTTGGGCAGTAAAGCAATGAGGGCCATACTATACAGAGATGTTCATAAGGGCTACGACAGCTGCTTACCTTGCTTGTGGTCCAAAGCCAAGTTGGTCGAAGAGTCACTTGAACTTTGGATTCCTCGAAAAACCTGTGAAGTGGTAGGCCCCTGCTTCATACCTAGGTAAAGCTCCATCACACTCGTTTCAGCTTCTGTGAAATTATGGAACATTACTCCGGTTGTTTCTTAATAATCTTACTGGCCAAATGGAGCCCCCAAGTGGCATTCTTCCGGCATGTCAAATGTGAATACTTTGCTGTTGAAACCATCCTTTCATCCATCAATAAGTGGCCATGAGGTGTTATAGCTCCAGGGTTTTGAATATTTATGCCAGTAAGGTTTCTCCATGTTTCCGCAAGGCTCCCAAATAGCCTCCGGTGGCTTTAGGTCATTCTTCCATGGGTGGCACAACTCATCATCATCAAGCAAGTCATCAAAGCATGTAATGACTGCGGCTATCTCCTTTCCTCTACGCTTTGATAAGCGTTCTTCGTCAATAGCGTGCTTCTTGGAGAATTGCTTAAGAGTTTCATTATGTATCTTGGCGTGCAAGATTTTCCTCAAAGTTTGGCAGGCAGTGGTTGGATGTCCCACAAACTGGTGGTAATGGCAGTACCTCGGATCACCCTTTTCTTCTATGGGTAAGAGTAACTTTATTTGCTACGTCCGGTCTCATAACTGCAGGCAGCTCGAGTTCTAGTTCTTTACAAGACAAATGGGAACTGTAGCTAATAAGTGTGCCCTAAGTGTAATCCTACTTAAGTGGAATCCTACTTATACTCTTTCTACTATATTAGCATGTCAGTTTCCAAGTTATTAGTAGCTAGGTAGCTAAGCCAGTAGTAGTTTAGTTCTAGTCAGGACATGACGCTACATGGGAGGTTAGATGGCACCATCAACAAACATTGTATCAAAAATGACGTGGAACTCTTCATCTTTGCACGGCAGTGGCGGGTACGTCTCCTTGTCTTTTCTTTTGTGTGAATTGTAGTCACTAGATGATTTGTCATCCATAGCTAACGTCTGTTGTGCTTTATTCTTTTCACTCCTCCAAGCATTCTGCCCAGTTGGTTTGACTGACATGCTTGTTTTCCTCACTGTTTTCAACAGTCGAGAAAATTGACTAATGCTAATATTCTCCAGATAAACTCTGTACTCTGCCACAATGTTACTTATGTAGATCTCTACAAGTGCTTCCTCATCTTTCTCATCATAATAATCCAAAGCCAAGTCTCGGAATTGGCCCATGAACTCCACAAGGTCCTCCCAATGCCTTTGGCGAGTGTTGTTGAGTTGAGTCGTAGTAACCGTTTCTTCATGCTGGAAGTACTTCTTACATAAGCTTCCTACCAAGTCCTCCCAAGAGCGGACAGAGTCTAGTTCTAGTGTTGTGTACCACGTATATGCACGGTCAATAAGGCTTTTTGAAAATTTCTGGAGACGGAGGTTATGATCACCGGCGTGTGGTCCCAAAGCGTCAATGAAGCAACTGACATGCTCCTTTGGGCTTCATTTCCTTCTGTCGAAAGGGATAAATCTTGGTGTCACATAGCCTTCAGGGTATGACTGCTAGAGTAGATTTGATGGATATGGTGGCTGAGGGACATATTTCCAATCTTCCTGGCTTCGGTTTAGTTCCTTTTCCAGTATAGCAATGACATATTCCTAGGTGACGAAAGATGGCCTCTTTTGCTTAGAACCCTTTCCAGCAGTAACGTTCTCTCGTGTTCTTTGCTTAGCTTGGAGACTGAATTTTTTAGTTCCTTGATTGTGTCCACAATCTCCTTCTGGGTTTGCCCCATAGCATAATTGGTTGAAATGAGATCTATGAGTGTATAAGCTTCCTCGCTTGCAGGCCCCTCTTCTCTACGGGAGGCTTTTTGCTTTGACTCTGAGTCATCGTGGTCCGACTTGTCTTGGGAAGCCATGTATTGCTTTTGGTCTTCTTCTTTAGAGGCATTGGTGAAGATAGTGGTCTGATCCCCAGCAAAGCCACCAATTTGTGAAGGATTTTTCATTCCAACAGCTGCAAATGGGCATGGGGTGCTCTAAAGAGCAAATGGATGAAGTTGACCATGTGCCTGAGTTCAACAATCAGACCCCAAGAGTGCTTCAAAAAGTTCATGGAGCCTTAGGATGCACTTTGGTTCCTTTCATCAACAAGACAGACAATTGTTACAGATCAATATTATGGCTTATCTTGAGAGCTTGTGGCATAAGAGCTAAGCCTTTATGAGTTTAGCAATAGAGAGAGAAAGCTTAGATTTCTTATGGGAGACAGAGGTTCAAAGCAAGGGGAGAGGGAAATTTGGGAAGATTTGATGAGAGAAGAAAGGAAGAGATGGGGATAAAAGAATGGGTGGCTTGAGTAGATTTTCCAGCAGCCAGACAATTGCTTGGTCGTGCTCTGGATGGTAGTTTTGCTGGGTAGGAGTTGCCTCCTTTTATAGGCGCTGGAAGCCTCTCCTGGCCCAGGAACGTTAGCTGGGTTTCCCCAAATTTTGCCCAGTCTTTTCCTCCATTTCTCTTCACTTCCTTTGATTCAATCCTCTTTGGTAAAAATTTCTTAATCCAAGCACACTGGGGCAGAGCTTTTTGGGTCTCCAAGGTTTTCTTGCAGCTGACTTCTTCCATCCTGGGTGAGGCGCCTCTTGCTTTTCCTCCTTGTTTTCCTACCAAATCTTGCAGAGGAAAGAATGGGTGAGGGTGCTAGTCTAAAAGGTGCCTTACGTCCAGCAGCCCGTGCACATGGGTTTCACTTGGTTTTAATGATGGCTTGGTTTTGGTTTGGTTTTAATGGGGTGCTGGGGTATTTTTCAAAGTGATGGATGTTTTTCTAAGGTGCTGGGCTATTTCTCTAAGGTGTTGGACTACTTCTTTAGGGTCATGGGCCATTTCTCTAAGGTGTTGGACAGGTTCTCTCTCATGCTTGCCTATGCGATTGGCCTCAAGAAATGGGCTTGAGTTTTAGTGCTCCCAAGCAGCTCAAAACTTCCACTCCTTTGACTATCAATGGATCTCATGAACACTCGTAACCATCCATACCACAACCCACTCAGCAAGCCCCAAGCATTAGCGTGGCTTGAGCCCACTTAAAGCTCGTAGCGTGGCTTGGTGCCAGAATAAAGATTTTTTTGGCTAGGCGTTGCGTGTGATTTGGCGTGTTTGTGCTCAAGCTTTTCCCATATTGTAATGGCCTGCGGCCGGGCTAAACGGTGCTTGACGGGACAATAAGCGCTGGTTCATGGAACCAGTACATTTTACAGGCTTGTTACAACCTCCCTGCGTGGCTGGCTGTGTATTTGCTTAGCGCGGCACGTGGACCATGACTTGTGCGAGCACATACGACAAATTCTTGCCTACTCTAGTCTAGCTTCTTTCTCGGTTAAGTGTTGTACTAGACTAGAAATATATGTGGGTCCAGCCTTATATATTTTGGGCCTCAACACCCTATAACCCCCAACATATATTCATCCTTGTTTAAGAGTGAAATTTACTATTCAATGAACTATGATATGATGACTTAACGAGTGTGGTATTTCTATGTTTCGTACTAAGTATGAGAACATACCATAAAAAAATCGAACACCAATATTAAAGATTTTAGTGAAAAATTAGTAAAATAATACCTTGTCATTTTGTAGTAATGTAGGGAAAAATACTACTAAACTATAATCTAATATAATTGGTAAAAAAAATTGGTAATGTTGTAGGAACTGAAATCATTTCCAAAATTTTGGATCATATTATTCCACTTTCATGTCATTTAGTAACCAATTTTTTGTTGATATCTCTGGTATTATTGTTGAAAGTTTGTAGGGCCTACTTCTTTAGTGGCAACCCATCTCCGTAATTTGGTCTGCCATTCCCTAGGGCGGACAAGTCTTTCTCATATCCCAAAAAATAAAAAGAACAACTTGAATTGATTGATTTCGTAATAGGTTAGCAAAAAATATATATTCGGTTTTGGTGAAACTTAAGAATTTTATTTTATTTTTATTAAAATAAATAAATAAAATAAAAAACAAGAAAACAAGAAGAAAAAGTAAAGGGCTTGTAGCAATCAAGTGGTTAAGAGTATTTACCATCATAACCGAGATCTTCGATTCGATTCTCCAATCTCTCAATATCCTTTATAAAAACAAGAAAAACATAAGATTCTCAATTAATTAACCTCAAATTCTTTTGGTCGATCTTCAACATGCATCTATTTTTTTTGGTTGTGGTCCACTATTATTTATAATAATACTTGTAAGATTCTCAATTCACCTTCTGGAATTCTTTCCAAGGTTAAATTTGACATATAACTTGATACTTCTTAATATGGTCTAATTTGCCCCTTCTTTTTCTTTTATTCTCGTTGTCTGCCTTGATTTGATCTGATATGTAGGGGTGGGCACTCAAACCGACAAACCGAAAATCCGAGCCGAACCACACCGAACCAAACCGGAAAAAAACCGAGTTGACCAAAAAGTCAAAAACCGGTCAAAAACCGAACCGGACCGGTTTGGACCGGATTCGGATCCGGTTCCATGTCTTCAAAAACCGAACCGGGCCGAACCGAACCGGTGAAACTAAAAAAATATATAATTTCAATATATATTTATATTTAATGCTATATTTTTAATTTCACTAAAAAAAACCTAATATTTATCCAAGTTCAATGTCAAAATATCTCTCTTTTCTCACTTTAATATTTATTAATTATATGAAATTGAATAATTTGTTAATTTTCAAGTAAAAAAATAATATTTTAGTTGAGAATTGTATTACAAAACAATTTAAAAAAATAATTTTTATAATCCGGTTCAAAACCGAACCGGAACCGGAACCGGACCGAAACCGGTTCAAACCGAACCGGAAAGTTTTTGAATTTTTTTAATTAAAACCGAACCGAACCAAACCGCATGAATAGTATCGGATCGGTTCTAATTTGAGGCAAAAACCGGTCCAAACCGAACCGTGCCCACCCCTACTGATATGTGTGATTTACTTTCCCTTTTCCTCTGCTCTATGTCAAATCTATCTAGGTTATAAGCTTTAGCTAATTTAATGTTGTGACTTTCTATTTTTAAGTTGAATTTTTTAAATCATGTTCCAATTTCAATCCCCGTCTCTAACGGTTTCCTAGACCAAATAAGCTTTTCTGTACACTATATAAGGACATGGATATTTACCTTATGAATCACACAAATCAAACCTAGCTAGTTTTTCTTTTTCTTGGGTTGGTGCATGAACTTTCAGGGTTCGTAAAGCCAAGGTGACGATCAATCCAAAAGAAAAGAAAACCTGATGGCCAAGACAATCAACAGAGAAGAGCTGGGCAAGGTTGAGATTATATTAGACCAAGAATTAGAGAAAGCAAAAGGTGAGATCGGTGTTGGGGACGCTATATACTTGGAGAAGCTATTATCCGAAATCAGGGATAAGTGTGACCAGGGATTGCAGAACCTCAAAGCCAAACAGAGCGAGTACAAATTATGGGCGGACATGTTGGAGCAGGAGTTTCAGCTGAAGTTGGAAAAGAAGAAGGAAAAGTTTGAGGAGAGGATGAAGAGAGAGAAGGAGAAGCACAGAGAAGAGAAGGAAAAGTGGGAGGAAGAGAGAAGTTTATTGAACGCAAAGTATGAGGCGATGCGGTGGACTTAATAAGCTGGGTTTATTGTGGGTTATATATTTTGATTATTTTGATTATGTATTACTCTTTTTCCTTATTGTTAATCAGAAGAGTTATCAATTAAGTTTTGGCCCTGTTGTTCTTGTTCTTCTGAAAATTAGCACCATCAACATTTGTTTTTGCTATAGGAATAGGATGCTCTACTTGTGTTTTGATGCTTGTATAATGCTTATGTCCAAAACAATGTTCTTTTGTGAGTTCAATGGTCTTCTGAATTTTTTTTTCCCGTTTTACAAGCGATATTTTAAAGTGAAGAAGATTCGAATCTGGGTTCAACTAGATCAGGAACGGACCTAGAATTTTAAAATTGGGCTCTACATACACATCTGCAACTGTTTCAGAATTCAAATAACAAATAAATAAAACAAACATTATTGTTCTTAATTTGGGATAATAAAGCAATTATTAATCAACAACCCACAAAATATAATAAATCACCAAGATGTTTACACGCAAAAAAAAATTCACTGTTAAGGTTAAAGATTTACTTGGTTAAATGACACAGAAGTGGGCTTGAAGTAGAATAGGTTTTAATTGGTGTTGCAAAGTGGCTGCTTTTTAGGTTTTTGTTAGTTCAAGTGATTCGGCCAGGATTAGTATATATGTTATGTCTTATGTAGATGAGATGATGGTTCCTATACAAGACTATTCTGGAATAGTCAAAGAGAATTCAAATTCTATTCTTATTCTTTGCTGATTGATTGTTTTGGCTTATCTTTTTCCTGAGTAAGGAGTATTGAAGATTCTATTAGCAAAATAAAAACCCACCTGGACTATAGTCCAGGTAAGTCCCTTCATAGGTCCTTCTCTGGGTGGAGGATGAAGTCATCCTGGGGCTGAGCTTTGGGTTGGAGTTGTGAGGAGAATGGGAGAGAGGTTTTATTATTATTTTTAATTTTTAATTTTTTAATTTTTATTTCGATTACTTTTTTTTAGAAGGAAAGCATTTTTTTAGTCATTTGTGGACCAAATTGCCCCTCCACAACTAACAGAAGTAAAAAAAAATTTGACAGAAATTGAGGATTGTACTTGAATTGCTTCAAATTGAAACCACAAAGATAAAATTGACCAAATTGAAATAACATGGACCAAAGTGATAAAAGTGATAAATTACAAAGACCAAAAATAAATTTTTGCCTAAAAAATTTCCCAAAATTATATCATTCCACTTTTTACGAAAAAACGCTGCAAAAACAAAAAAATTAAACACCCACACCCAAGGCATCGTCCATGATGCATTGCCTTCCCATATCGAGCTCTGAGAAATCAAATGGCCAAAACAAACCACCATAACCGCTGCAAACCTCCACAAACTTCCACTAACCACTATTCATTCGAATCTGCATCAACAACATAAAATCACCACGAAGCAACAACACTAAATCACGAAGCAAAAGCATTTCAAGAAACCTACCTAGCTTTGACAACAAAGGTATATAATCTGAAAACCATATACTATATTTTTTTTTTCTTTGAAATATGTCTTAGATTCAAGTTACTAACATGCAATAACAGTTAAGCATACTAAAGAAACCGATGAATACGCAAAGAAAAACATTTAGGGGCGTTTGGTATTCTATTCAAATGGGGAACTCAAAAACCTTGATTTTTCATAAAAATAAGGAGTTCTTAAATCTATTTTTATGATTCAAAAACTTATTTGGTATGCAACTTGAAAACTATTTTCAAATCTTAAAATTTTGAGAACTTGTGGGTTGTTAGAACAAAACTGAAAAAACAGATATTTTTTATTCTTAATAATTGGGGTGTTTTTTAGTTGTTCTTGAGTTTGAGTTTTTAAAAATAGGGTACCAAACAGGTTTTCTTTGTTTTGGACTCAAATTCTGTTTTTGAGTTTAAAAAGTTGGATTCAAGTTAAAGACTCGACCACTTTTAAGATAAACCCACTTTTTACAATTTTAAAATTGTCTCCAAGTAAAAACGAAATAGTCAAGAGATAGTTGATCCGGGGGGTTTGCCTCTGTATCTTGTTCGATCTTTGGGGTTATTCGACTTTTGGTGGATGTATGTCAATCTACTTTTCTTTTGCAGACATATTGCCTCAAATCTAGGTAGCTTTGGTTGTTCCTCATCTTACGAGGGTGCTCTTTGAGGTGTTGTAGCTTAGTCATGGTAGATCCACTACTCATTAATGCATTGAGATCTTAGAGTAATTAGGTGACGCTCTCTATGTCATGTCCTAAAGAAAGATTAGCAGTCATTAGTTTTCCTTTTGTTGGCATTGTTTTAGTTTTTTTGTATTGGTTTAGTTTGTTAAATAAAGTCAAGAAACTTTATCAGTTTTTGTGTTTTTTCTCTCATGATTCCAAAAACTTGGTTGAGTTTGTTGTGTGTTCTTAGTCTCTTTAGGAGAGTCATGCCAGTTAGCTGCTACTTTTTGTCATTGATGTCATTGGACTGTATTCGAAAAAATTATGGCAATTGAAAAGGGTTATAGGAAAGTGATTTTCAAGAGAAATTCTCTCCAGATCGTTTCAAATTTTTGGCTAACTCAGATCTTTAACTTAGTTCCACTAGGGAAGTTTTAGTTCACACTCAACCTTCTGGGGAAAATAATGAAAAAGAAAAGATTTTATAATAGATTGGAGAGTTCAGATGATGCTTACATAGTTTCAAAATCTTTGACTCAGTTCCACTATTTGGTGTTTCAGTAATCTACCCTTTGTAAGGCGCTATTAGGGTTGTTTAATACGATTGAAGTCAAGTGAGGAAGAAAATATATGTATAATAATGATGACAAAGAACAGGTATTAAACCAAGAAGAGTTAGTTCAGTTGGTAAGGGTTATGTATTGTGTCCATTAGTGTTTGAGTCTCGTTACCAACCATCCTTGTTGGTGTGCGATATGTAATTTCATACATAAATCCATATTGATAGCAGCTGGCAGCTAGGTGTCAAGCGTAAGGCCTTCGAGCTTGAGGTTGTAGATTTGATGAGAGTAGCCAATTTCCCCCTAAACTTTATTTCAAAAAAAAAAAAAAAAAAACAAGTATTAAGAGTTGTTCCAAAAACCAGGGTTGGTTTAAACCATTATGAGTAGTTTGTTTTGTTTGGGGTTTTATCCCCTCATTTAACACCAACAACAACAACAACAACAAAAAAGCAGGGTCGGTCTAAATTACATATTTCTATCAACTAAGAATTGGTGTTTCGTTATTATTTATAATCAACTAATCATTAGAATTTTTTGAGAAAATATTTATCCAAGGATAGACTTTGACTAATACCTTCTTCCTTTTCTTTCTTTTTTCGTTGTCTTTTTAGATTTTCAGAGAGTTGTTTATTTTTTAATAAATACAAGCAACAACAATAAAAATAAACTAAATATATGATCAATCAGCACGCAACGCAAGTATGAAAGATTGGAAAACCTACCCGTTCTCTCTCTGTGCTCGCTTGGCAATACCCGAATGGAGTGATTAAAATCAATACCGACGAGTGCAGAAAAGATGAGGATGGATGCATTGCTGGTGGTGGTGTACTAAGATATAGTTCTGGGTAGTGGATTAGAGGCTTTGTTGTTAATCTTGGTGTAGGACAAGTCTTGGAAGCTGAGTTATGGGGCATCTATCTTGGACTGAAAATTTCCTGGGATATGGGTTGCAGTGCAGTTGTGCTTGAGTTTGACTCAGCAATTGCGGTACACCTGCTTAATAAAGATGTGGAAGACTTTCATCCTCTTGCTGCTATGTTGTGGGGATGCCAAGACTATATAGACAAAAACTGAGTATGTTCTATTCATCATGTATGTCGTGAGTGCAATATGGTGGCAAATAGATATTAGCTGAATTAGGTTCATATCTTGAGTTGGGTCTGTCATCATGTCTTGAGTTGGGTCTGTCATCATGTCTTGAGTTGGATCCTCCTGATAGTATTAGGTCTTTTCTTAATGAAGATTTACTTGGAGTATGTAGGCCTCGAGCCATTGTTTAATTTTTCTGTTGGGCGTTAGCCCCGTTTCTTCACCAAAAAAAAGAAAGATTGGAACTTTAACAATAATTTAACTAATGAACAAAGACCAATAAAACCTAGGTTGTGAACTTTTTTTCAAATAATTAAAACTTAAAACTTCGATTTTCCAATTGCAAATAACAAGAATTCCTGCCAAGTGAAAATTAACTTGAGTCAATTAATTCTTTAAAGTCGTCAAGGGAGAGTTGACCAAGATAACCTCAATTCCAACCCTCTAAACATCCAAAGCCACATAAATATTAAATAATAAACAAAACTAACAAAGTAAATCGACAAAACTAAACTGAGCATACATTGTGACGTCCCTAAAAACTTGTTAAAGATTGGCTCACCATTGATGTGGGGAAGTAAACAAGTAGAAGAAAACAACAAAAGGAGGTTGCTAGATCATCATGATGCAATTGCAGGGAGACCGGTCCGCAATTGCCAACTAACCGGTTGGTATTCTCGAGAGAGCGCCATTGCCAGGCTACTGGTCAGCAATTGCTCGCCAACCGATCGGTTTTCGCAGATTTTGCTGACCTGTTGCGTTTTAAGCCTATTTTGATAGGGTTTTTGTTGTTTTTTTGTTTCCTAATTAAAGTACACTTGTAACCCAAGTCCTATAGGATATAAATAGGACTTTGGGGCAAGGTTAATTCTAACAGCGAGAGGGAATTACTAAAGGTGAGAGTTTACGAGGGCATCAAAAGGTTTGAGGAAGGGTGTATCTTTCATGTTTATAAATGTTATTGTTCAGGGACTCAAAATAAAAGAAAATATTGCCTTTC
This sequence comes from Prunus dulcis, assembly GCF_902201215.1. Lineage (NCBI taxonomy): Eukaryota > Viridiplantae > Streptophyta > Magnoliopsida > Rosales > Rosaceae > Prunus > Prunus dulcis. Next base: position 4,816,706 of record NC_047657.1, read on the forward strand.
ATGTTTATATCCAAACGATTTTAGTCCTTCAGTTTCGAGGCATTAATTGTGTTTGGGCTTAATTTTGTTGAGAGCCAAAATGTGGCTATCATTGAATTTATTAAATAATAGATCTAATGAGACTTTGAGCTATTAAATAAGTGAAGCCCAATTTTCCAGATTCTTTATATATCCATATATATTAGGTATTAGACAGAACAATCCCTACGAATTAAGATTTGAGACATAGAATATTTCTGTTTCAGTTTTAATATCTGTGAATCAAATTTGTTTTGAATTTGGCTAAAGAAGAGGCCCAAATTCATTGAGCATGTCTAAATTAGAAAGGTAAAATATAATTTTACTCTTTTTGTTTAAAAGCCTGGCCAAAATCTGATCTCATCCTTCCCCTCTCTCCAGGGGCAGAGCCACATGTAGGCCTGCCATGGCCAGGGCCCCCCCAAACTCCATGAAACCCCAATTCTTTCTTATGCATCAACTACAATATTAGTTAAAATATAGCTCTATATAATCTTGCATTTATGGTACTGGCCCCCCCCACAGATTAGCTTCTAGCTCCGCCACTGCCTCTCTCTCTCTTGACTGGAAAATAGGACAGCCACATTCCCAATTTCACAGCGATGTTCCATCACCATAACGACCTTAAGCGATATTGGGAAAGGGTTTGAGAAATGATGAGAGAGAGATTAAGGCCTAGGGTTTAGAAATGGGCAAAGGGGGTTCTTCTTGTAACCAAAGTTGTTCTTTTTGACCAGTGAGATTTCTTAAGGTGATCACCAAAGACGTCAATATAAATTGTCAAACCTTGTTAAATTGTTTTGTTCTCGTGGTTTGCTTTATTTTGCGTGTAGTGTTGGTTTATCAATTTTTGCCAGTTTAGGTGTGTGTGCTCATCACAGTCCATTGCTAACAAGATCTCAGCGTGTTTTTACACTAGTCAAAAGCTCCTATGGTTGAGTAGAGTTTTTATATGCTTTCAGATATTTAGATTTTATTTTCATTTGCTCAAGTTATTTACCTACCAATAGTAAGATTTGTCATTAAATTTTGATTCAGACTAGATTTATGCTCTATAACCAGTTCATCGTACTTCATTGTTTTCATTCTTTAATATAGTTTAGTTCATGTTTTTATATTGCACTAGATATAAATTGTGAATCCATTTCGCCATTGAAGGCGTAGAAAAAGATCGAAAATGAACAAATTCATTTCTCAAAGCACAGTGGCTTGGTTTGAAGTCAGGTTCCTGAAAACGTAAGACTTATTAATGAGTCATTTTGCAGTACTAATAGTCGCACGTTTGCATTTAAGACAGTTTTGGAGACTTTCCTTTGGCTAGACAGATTTGGAGTAAATACGGTTTTTTTTCTTTGTCGGAAAAATAAGTAGGCAATGCTTCTGGTGGCAGGTGAGCAAGAGCAAGTTGATCCTGGCAGAATATAAATCCTAGCGTACGTGTTAAAAACACAACTTTACTTCAATTTGACATGTTGCAAGTAACTTGTAAAACTTTGCTGAGAACAGTTTGCTGCCTATCAAATAAACGGGTTCTCAAAATCTATGCATGCCACTGCTAACTAAAATTATGCATTTCATTCTAGAGACAAAGTTGAGTTCTGTCAAATATAGTCTTTCAAGTTACACCCACAACCACACAGTCCAGTACCTCATACAAACTCAAAAGCATACAAAAACAAATGGAGAAAATAAAGAGGAAAAAGTGGGGAAAAAAAGAGAGGTAACCTATGGATATGTCATTAATAGGCTTGTTGACCCACATCATAGGCCTATTAATTGATCTGCCCACCTTCCCCCGTGGTTATTGGTGGTCTAACAACCCTTGAGCTTGCAGCAACTTCCTGTACATAAAAACACATATATATACATGTGCATTAACTTTGAACATATATGTCGTATTTAATGTACCCAGTATCAGCTGAAGTTTATCTTCTGGTATTTGTTTTCTTAATCATGGAAGAGGTTTCAAGTACGAATCACCTTTCGGTGGTGCTCAATAATAAATAATAATAAAAAGAACTTGATGTCTGCAAAGTGTGTGTGTGTGTGAGAGAGAGAGAGAGAGAGAGAGAGAGAGAGAGAGAGAGACTAACGGAGGTTTGTGTAGTAGTTGAAGATGGAGCTGGATCAGCTTCTGTTGTGTCTGTTGCTGTGACTGATGGATCTGCAGCATCACCTTGTAGCTCTGCTTGGGAGGTTGAAGGAGCAATTTTATTAGGGTTTGTTTGAGTGTCTTTTTGCCCATCATCTTTTTCCTCCTGTGCTCTATTCTCTATACCCAAACACTTGAAAAAGGCCCTAACTGCTTCTTCAAGGAAGTGGCATGGGTGTAAGTAGAAATTATAGGAAACACCTCTCTTCTCTTTCACCTCCGCCTCCCCATCATCAGTTGATACTTGTGAGTACTCCATTTCAACAAAGTCCTCTTTTTCTTCTTCTTCTT
>NC_047657.1:4819266-4905097 GCF_902201215.1 Prunus dulcis
ATTATGACCTTATCAGCCCCCCATAGTAGGATACACATCTGTGTCAACGATCCGTAAAACTTTGTAAAGAGGTTCAAACACTTGGCACACATGTTCTGATTGAGTCCAAAAAGAATGATCAAGCACTATACTTTCCACCATACGACCTGCATTTGAGCGGCTGAAATTGTGGTTGGCCCAATCTTCACTAGTGAATAGTTGCTTTAACCCTGATTTCTTTTTAAGTAGGCTGTCTAATGCAATATAGTTTGTGGCGAATCGAGTGGTAGCTGGACGAATAATTTCTCCTTTGCAAAATTCACGCATCTTTGCCAACAACCAACCGTGATTGTAAATATAATTTGTGATCGTTCTAGCTCTTTTTATGACATTGGAAATATTCTCTCTCTTCCCCATTGCCTCAAACATGAGATCAATACAATGTGCTGCACATGATGTCCAAAATACATTATGATGCTTCATTAACTTTTTTCCGGCTTTGACAAATGCAGAACCGTTGTCGGTCACGACTTGGACAACATTATGCTCTCCCACCTCCATGATCACATCCCTCAATAGTTTGTAAATATACTTGTAGTTCTTTATATGGTCTGAAGCATCAACAGACTTCAAAAAAATTGTCTTTCCCTTTGAGTATACCATGAAGTTTATGATAGACAATCTGGTCGGGCCAGTCCATCCGTCACACATGATTGTGCAACCATTAGTTTCCCACTTTGACCTCAACTTGTTGACATACTCGCTAATGTCTTTATACTCCATTTCCAAATATTTGTTTCTTACCTCATAGGGAGTAGGAGGTTGTACTCCAACACTGGCCTGTTGACATCCCAATACCATATTTTTGAAATGATGTGATGATGCCTTCTCAGCAGGGACATTGTCATAGATAAAGAACTTGCTAATTAGACGCCCCATTCCTCCTTCACATTACCTCCAGTGAAATAACTCCAAACACTCTTTTGGCGTGCTTTGGATGATTTATATAAACTTGGGGCCATTGGTGGTGTTGGTTGTGATTCCCTAACACTTGCTCCCCGTCTTATCTGTGCACCACCACTTGTCCCGGAAACTTGTGCTCTATTAGGAAGTTTGTGGAGGTGTTCTCTTTCCCATGCTGACTGTTTGGAGGCACGTAATGCTTGTTTAAAATTGCGTCGCTCTTCAGGTCCCATGTCATCATCACATTCATCCTCATCCTCATCGTCATCACTGTCAACCGCTTGGCCAATGACTTCTCCTCGTAGTCCAGCTCGAATATTTTCCATTCCATGTGTTTTCTTTTCCTTCTGGTGTTGTTTATTTTTTAGCAATGTGGTGATGAATGCCTTCACTTCTGGGGGAACACTATCGCATCGTTGGACATTATGTGCTGGATCTAATCCACTAAGATGATACTTAAGTCGTGTCACTCCACCACTCTTCATTACCCGACCACAATATTTGCAAATTGAGCCATTTTTGTTTCCGTCTATTGGGTCTCCATGTTCCCAAGCTGGATCACGTTTAACAACTCCACTAGACATCTTAAACGTGCCTATATTTATTTGTCATAGAAATTATGTAATTATTTTTGGCCAAAAAATATAATAGTGACAGTTATATAAGAGAACCTAAATAATAAAGTTATTCTACGGAAGAATTAAATAGGAAGCAAGGAAAATGATTGTAGGAATTTAAGTAATTACGAAAATAATATTGAATAATAAAACCTAATAATGAATAATAATCCAATTCAGTAATAAAATAATAAATAACATTAAACATATTAAAATTATCCTAGAGAATAATTATACAACATTACTTAATTACTTCAAAGAATTAACGTGCAAGTATTATTTGGTTCTCATATCACATGCACCAGTTCACACAAATTTTTTGTTGTTGTATAAATTACAATAACATATATATAAGTTTGTAAACTTACCTTAAATATGAAACTCTTTGTGTAAAGGCCAAATAGAATATGCATGGACCAACAAGAAAACAATAATGAAACAAGTGTAACAAAATGTGATGGAAGCATATAAAGTCTTTAATAATGAATTTAGAGACAATAAATACACATGTAAGTGACCAAATAAAGAATAGAAAAATTAAAAACCACATGTCATTGACTAAGTAAGTAATTGACACAATTTAAAATATAATACCACCCTTAAATTTGGAATAGATAATAATAAACATGCAAATTAAATAACAATAATGAATGAGAATAACTTACTATGAACTTGTCGGGAAATTGAGGTTGATAGATGTTGAGAAAAATATGAGCATTATGTTTTGTTTTGGAGAGATGTTGAGAAACAAGAGACGGCATGGGACCATTTGATTTTATTTGTATATATAGAAATAGGATTACCTAACTATATGTATAGAAATATGACTACAACTAATTAGTTAGGTGTGTGGTTGAATGGTGGGGTGAATGAGTAAGTTGAAACGTGGTGAATAGTTGAAAAGTTGAAACTTGAAAACCAGCTCGCAAGTAGTGTATTATATATATTAGATTACATAGATTATAATCACAAACTTATGACTAGTGTGGTGGTTAAGATGCTGCAATTTTCGGAGGGGAGCTGGGTTCGAGCCCCAGCGTGCGCAAGAGGGTGAGTTTAATTGTTTAATTTTTGAAAGTTCATATCGCGATATTATCGATAATATCGCGATATATTGACCATTTGAAGTTGCCAATTGAACGAAAATATCGTAGCCGAAATATCGTCGAAATTATCGAGGAAATTATCGATATATTGACGATATATGGAAGGATTTGTGCGAAAATATCGCTGGACAAAAAAAATGATAATTTCGCCGATATTTCGGCGAAATTATCGATATTTAATACTGTGGATAGGATATCAAACAGGCACTAAGATACCAATTGTGACATGACGACAAAGGACTGGTTCTGAAGGGTACGTACTATTGTAAAAAGGGGTAATTACAATTTTGGTTACTCGGGTTAGGGTCGAATTTAATTTTGCTCACCCAACTTTCAATTTTCTTATTATGGTCATCACACTTTGCATCGTCAGCAAATCAAGTCCAATTGGGGTATTCTATCAGTTTCAACACACGTGTTGCGTACGTGCAAGTGCAATATTGCTCTTTTTCCCTCAAACCTACGTCTCTCTCTACAACTTCTCCACCCATTCAACCTCTCATTTTCTCCCTCTCCTAATCATACCCCCCACACTCTCTCAATCTTCAGAGCACCCCCACCTATTGGACTTGATTTGTTAGAGGTCCTCTCAATCAATCCCCATAAAAAGCTTTCCCTCTTCTTTCCGCACACCCCACATCCCAAATTCCATATATATAGATTCAAGATTTAACTTTGGTGGTTTTTGCATCAATGATAAGGTGGCCGGCACTTGAGGGACTTAGAGAATCGAGTAGAGGAGGACTCACCGGAGTGGCGGTTGACGAACGAGTGAGAGTGGGGAAAGGAGTCGTTGTGTAAAATTCCAACCTAAAATAAATATTAAATTAAAATTTTAATTAAGGAATTACATTTTTACCCTTAAGGGTAAGGGTAAATTGGTCACTTTTAATTTGGAAAGGATTTTGGGTAATTGAGTTGTGCCGTTGCATAGAGCTTGTTGATACAAGTTTGTGGACAGGCGCTATGCTCAATTCTGAGTTATGACGGTTGAATAAGAGTCTAAAAACAAAAAAGGACAATTTGGTCTTTTCAAAAAAAACTTTGTTTTAAAAAACTAGAAATCAGGTTTTGCCCCCAAAAACCTTCATGCGTCCTTTCCCTCTCTCCTCCCTCGTGACAAACCCTAACCCGTCACTGTGCAACCAACGATTGTTGACGCCCGACTAGCTCAAGCTACAAGACCAGTCCCAAGCGACTTGCCTCCACCTACTCGTCTCATCCCACCTCATATCCTGGGCGAAAAAAGCCAGGAACGCCGTCTGGATAGAAGGAAAAATCGCTCAAAACCAGTCCTCTTCGCCGGCTACAACTCCGATAACTTTAGGCTGCTCCATCACCTGGAAAAGGTAGTTCTCCTCTCCCTTAGTCTTTCCCGTAAGGTCTGCGACGTCTTTTGTCGATGTAGCTACCATATCGAGGTCAGGAAATTCAGGCCAAAACCCTCACGGGTTTGTGCTCGATTGACCCTATTCCAGCCACTTTTTGGCCATGGTCCAAGACCAAAATTTGTCCCCCATGGTGTGTTGGTTCCATAGGTATGGGTATTGACCGGCGGTTTAGGATTTTTCCGATCGTCGGAGATTACTCAAGACACCCATGCGCTGCAGGCTCATGGGACCCATTGTGTCCGCTCTTAAGGTTCCAAAATAATCTCCATATCATCCCAGGCACGACAGTATGCCCGGATTAGCAATAGGTTATTGTTTGACTATCAAACGAAACTTTACATATTATGTGATATCTGGGTTCGATAAGTTCGGACAATCCGATCGGTTTTATTTTTAAATTTGTTTTTCCTCGTATCCCTAGGATAGTGTAAGAATTGGTTGATTGGGAATCGGAGTCTCGGATACTTCGATTCAAGGAGATTAGGGTTGGGTAACCGATAATCGTCCCATTGTGCGATTGAGAGCAATCCGACGGCTCGATTGAGACCAAACTTTCGGGACATGTTATTTGTTTGAGTTGGACCTTTAGGAACTCTTGGTTTGGAAATTAGAGGTCGTGGGCCCCTTGAGCCTGGGTTGACCAAAAAGGGGAAGTCGACCAAACTGTTGACCTTGGACCTATCGAGACCATCTTAACAAAAATTATGTATTAAATCCCGGGAATTAGGGTTTTCTTTTGTTTGAAATACAATTTTTAATATATCTTGGTATTTTTGCAATAGGTGTTCAAGCTAGCCTGTAAGCGGGACCCCCACCCCGCCATGCCAGCTTGGACTTTCTGTGAGTGGACTTTGTTTTAAATAAGCATTGTTTTAAAGTACAAATTGCATGCATAAAAAGAGGTTTTCAAATTTATATTTGTTTTTGCTTATATTTGGGAAATATGGGAAGTTTATGCATGTTTGCATGCAGAAATTACAAGGTTTTTATGGTATTGAATGAAAGTAATAAGGGATTGAATTATGATATATGCATGCGGTATATATTGATGGTGGATTTGTTTTGTGTATATGTTTACCATAGTATGTATCTCCTCCATTACTATTACTCTATATATTTTTGACACGCAGTAACTCTACGGAAGTGTGTCGAGAACCGGGCACCCTTAACCGGGTGTACCTAAGGCCTTGACGAGCTGTCTGCACGTGTATGACTCATTTCAACCGTACGTGTATTGAGGATTCTACAGTGCATGCTTGGGGAGCAATAGTCCCCCATAGGGATGGCAACGGGTCGGGTAGGGGCCGGGTATGACAGTACCATCCCCATCCCCGCTCTCCATCCCCGCCCCCATCCCCGAACCCATCCCCGTTTATTAGGTTTCGGGGAATCCCCGTCCCCGTCCCCGTCGGGGGACTACCCCTTATACCCGCCCCGAATCCCCGATTTTTTTGCATAAAAAAATATTTATCATACATTTTAACATTAAGTTTCATATTAACTTATCATTCAACACATCCAAATTAACTATAAAGTTCAACTCAACTATTTAAAATCACATCAATATGAAATTCCATAGAAAATTAGGAAGAATTAGGAGAGGGAAGTTAACTTAGGGTTAAACATAAATATTATAATCATATATTTATTTATTTAAATATAAACATATATATTTTCGGGCCGGGTTCGGGGATGGGGATGCCAATACCATCCCCTCCCCATACCCGTCAGGAATTTTTCAAGTTTGGGGATCCCCGTATTCGATACCCATTTAGACCCGAAATCTCCCCCCGTTAGGGTCGGAGACCCGACGAGGACCGGCCCCTACGGGGATTTTTGCCATCCCTAGTCCCCCAGTTGGACTTCTCATTCCCTAGCCACATGAATATTGAGGATTCTGCCATATGGTCTAGTAAAACAATCCTCGCATTGGATTGTTTTCCCCTGGTACATAGCTATGGATGTGCGTGTGTTTATATGTATAAAAAGGGATTTATGGGATTAAATAGGTTTTTACATGCATGACTTTCGGGCAAATGTTTTCAAAAAGGCGGGGTTAGTATGTTTGTTATAATTATGTTTAAACTTTATTTTCGTCCACTCACATTTTTACGGTTTTGCACTCCCAACACCCCCCACCCCTCCTCCCCCCCAAGCCGTGACTTGAGGAGCGAAACAACCAAGTTCATAACTCCTTCTCCGCCCGATCGTCGCCATAGTAGGACTTTCTTTTTGTGACTTTTCTACTGTTTTCGACTTGTAAACTAACGAAATTCTTACTATGCTCTGAAGACTCCCATGTAGGGTTGGATTTATGGCCAGAGGCTGATTGTAAACTGTGTATACTGGCGCTTAGGTACTTTAACTATGCTTTTATTGCAGGTGTAAATTTTGGGAATGTTCGTTTTTCAGGGGAGACTTTACCGAAATTTTGGTAGAAGTCTTGACCCTTTTATGCTTCTAAGGTGGGAAAAAGGTTTTAAATTAGTAAATGGGCCCGGCATCCTATGGGTGTTGGAAGGGAGGCAAGATTTGACACAGCTTCCAAGGGGAATTTGGGTCCTGTCACGATGAGGCTGAGTTGGCTATCAGAATAGCGCACCATCGATGAAGAATCGCCTAGAAAGTCTTCGAGCTTCACTCCACACCCACCACCACACGAAGCTCATAATATTTAAACCAAAGAGAAGTTGTACGAGCTATAATCTGAAATGACTGCTAAATGCAGATTGGTGACAACCATTCATATTTCCACAACATAAAAAATTTAAAACCCAGAAGATATTTCAAATTAGTGGTGCTGATATTCTCCTTGGTCTTGAGAACAAACCCAGCTTGTCTATCATTTCATTGCACTTCTCCAAATCCTTGCATCCCTTCTCAACACCTCCTAATACCCAAACGACCACAAAAGCAATCGAATCACTCAAATCAATTACACAAGAAAAAGTTGGCCTCTTTGCCGGATCCATGAAGACCCAGCCGTGCATCCACGAAGACCCACCCCGTTGCCGGATTTGAAATTGGGACTCATCTGATTATTACGCACATGCAGTTGAGATAAAACATTTATTTTCACCTCAAACAAAAAAAAAATTTCTTGTATTTTTCTCAAATTCGCCTCCTCTAAGCTCAAACTCTGTTTCTTGCTGGGTTGAGAAGTTGTAGAGAGGGAAAGAGTTGCAGAGAAAAGGAGATAGAGAGCTGGGTTGGGATAAAAAGGCAATATTGCCCTTGCAAGCACGTAGCACATGCATTGAAATTGACGGAATATTTCAATTGGACTTGATTTGCTGACGATGCCATGTGTGATAACTAAAATCAGAAAATTAATAGTTAAGTGACCAAAATTAAATTCGACCATAATCCCAATGACCAAAATTATAATTACCCCTTATTAAAAAGTGATGATGCCATCTACTTAATTTCGAAATCTAGTCGTAACTGTTGTGTCAACTCATTAAACAATGAAGTAGAAGTTGGGCAATGGAGCACTTGAAGATGGTTATTATTATTTTTTTTTAATATTTTAATAATTACTTAATTTTTTGTCCACATGGCGTGACATGACTGAATCATTAACCCATACCATTATAAGTTGGTATGAAAGTGGTTCAAAACTCATGCAAGTGGGGATGGTTGGATCTTGATAAGGAATTCTAGTGTGTGAAAAGTTAAATGCCATCATTTGAATTGTAAGTGCTATATAATTAAGGCTCAACCTAGTAAATGTTATGATTTTGTGGTACAAACCGCATTAAAATCCCTCTTTTTCCTTATTATTTAGCAAAGTTATGATTTTGTTTTTTTGTTTTTTTGTTTTTTTTGTCTTGGATGATCTAGCAAAGTTCTCTTCTTCCACTTATATGTGCTTATGCTTTTAGTCCTTTTTTCATAGATATATATAATATTCCATTTTATAAAATATAGTTTGTATTGTTAGTTTTGTCATAAATTATTAGTGGAAGTATTATCTTTCTGTTTCTTAATATTATCTTCTTCTTAAAAAAATTTCAAGACTTTTACACTATAACCCTATGAGGTCACAATCCTATGTCCGCCACTGGGCTCGCCTACTTTAGAATTCAAAAGTTGTTGAAGAGGCTGTTGGAGATGCTCATGATCATCGTTGTACTTACGGAGCTTTCTTGGGTTATTTCAACGGCAGGAGCATCAGCTTCTGGGATTGGTACTGTTGTTGTGGCTGCAGGTTAACTCTCACCACCAAAACAATTAAAAAGAGCTCTTATTGCTGCTTCAAAGTTGCTCACTTTAAACCCATCGAATACAACATTTGCTCATCATCGCCTCTTCTCCTGATATTGCTGCTGCTGATGAAGACTTTTCCATTTTATGATATATATATCCTTAATTTCCTTTAGTTTCTTCTTCCCTCCCCTCCCCTCCCCTCCCATTACATTAAATAGATGGATTCCTCTCTCCCTTCAAAATAAATTTAATTGGACCAAAATAATAATAATAATAATTGGTTTCTTTGTGTTGGTTGACTTGTACTTAATTACAAATTTAAAATAACAATTGAGTTAAAATATAACATGTGTTTAAGAAAATTAAAATTAGTTATTGAATTTAGAGTCGGTATCATATTTTAACTAGACTAGACTGTTCTACAACAACATTCGAAACTCCATTTTAACTAGACTAGACTGTTCTACAACAACATTCGAAACTCCACATGAGTTTTTCTCATTATTAGTCACTCTTCTCACTATCTAGAAGGTTATACATAATTCCTAGCCTAAATTTGACAGTGATTATAAATTTCTCTTTAATTATTAATGCATAATAAGACTTTGAGTACGTATTCAACTGGAAAATTGAAGGGCATGTCAGTTTTTTTTTTCTTTTAACCCTAAACCCTTTTATGGGTTTAAATTTCTCAAACATTTCTAATAGGGGAGGGGGCTAATGTAGTCATTTTTGTTGAGGGTAGGCATATGGGTCATTTTCTATCTTAGTCAAAGCAAAATTATAACCAGCGTGGGAACTAAAATCAGGCTAAAATAAAACGACTTGTATATAATGCATGTGTTACGAGGCAAAGTAACAGCTATGCAAAAACCTACTCTATTGAAGAAGGAATATGTCGGATGAATGGTATTAATCCATTGACTATTGGTTAGTGGTCATTTACCTAATCTCATATTATATAAATTAAGCTTCTCTATCATCACAGCTAATTAGACTTCAATCTAATTAAGTACTCAAATTGAAGTGATCAATGTCGCTATTAAAAATATTTTAACAAATTGACATTGTATACATGATTCCAGTTAATAAGAGACTTTGAAATAATTAAGCATTTAAATTGAAGTGATTGTCAGATATGGGCTTAGCAAGTTAAGTTGGCTAGAACGGATGTGCTTCCTACTCTGCATCCGAGTTTGAATCATCCTCTTCGTAATTTAGAATATATTTTCCATGTACCTTGATTGAGTACAAAAAATTTGAAATTAAAAAAATAAAATCAATTTCCAACGTCCAATTTGTGAAGATCTGTTTTTCTAATATTATAAATTAGTTATTTCTTTATTACAAAAGCTGGCCCATTGTTTAAGCTAGCCCAGATTTTCTTAAAAGCCCAAAAAAAACAAATCAACTATCTTCTTCTCCGGCTACAGCAAACGAGAGTTTTCATCTTTTAAAAAAGCCCCCCGTCTTCTTCTTCTTTTCCTTGGTCTATTTTTGCCAGCGATATTGCTGAGTGATCTCACAAACATAGTTAAATGCGTATTTAAACAACCTAAGAAATCAGATTGTTCTTCTGTCTCCCTCCATAAATAGGAGTGTAGGCATCAAAATTCCAGTAGTTTATGATTTAAAGTTTGACAATTTGACTAGTCAAAGCTGACTCAACCGAATTATGGATCCACACGAAATATACGTAGCACATGATTCACCAAGACAAAAATGGACATTGGATATGACACATGTCAGCATACGGAAAGCATCATCACTCAAATCAAATCTTATGTAAAAAAGAGAGAATCCTTAATTGGTTATTTTCCTAAATCATCAGTTAATTTCCTTAAATTATAAGAATTTTGACTTAGCAGACTTGGTGAGCTGAGACGGGCCAAGCTTTTATTTTATTTTATTTTATTTTTTTCTAAGTCTTTTAAATTTTTTTGTTACAAATTTTTAGATAATATTGAAAAAATTAATTTCAATCATAACAGGCAGGCCTCATCATTTGGCCCGCGGGCTTGTGGGCCGATGTGAGCCAGCCCGGCCTAGCCCGTTATGGGCTTTGAGATTGCCCGGCCCGTGTTGGGCAGGTCTAGACTTCGGCTTGGGTGTCTGAAGCCCGGGCCAGTCCGATTAAACCCAAGAAAGCCCGGCTCTGCCCGCCCACAAAAGCCCGGCCCGTTAGGCCCGCATACATATATAATTATGTATAAATAAGAGTTTAGGTTTAGGATTATATCACTTAAATCACATATATAATTTGTTTCATTTCATTTACTTTTCTTTACTCATTCTTAGTTTATAATTGGATGATTAGCACATTAATTTGTGTCAATTATTAATTCAACAATTATATATATATATATATATATATATATATAAGATGAACAACATATCACATCACCAAATATAATCATATCACGAAACATAATCATACCACCAAATATAATCATGCTTTTCTTGAACACATCACCAAATATTTGCATATTTATTCATACCATCCTTTAAAAAAATATTTTTTTGATACTTATTATTTTTAAAAATTATTTCTTCAAACGTAGTATGATCTAATTATGTAATAACCTCAAAAATAATACTTGGTTTTATTATTTTTGTGGAAAATCTTATAAGTTGTGTGACTTTATTGGGTGTTTTATGAATTTAGTTTGATGTGAAAATATTAGAATTAAGTGAGTTTAATATCAAATTTGGACTAAAATGCCCTTATGATTAAGTTTATGATTTTTTTTAATGAAGTAGAGCCCGTTTAGGCCCGGCCCGGCCCGATGGGCTTTCTCAAGCCCAGCTCATGGGTCGGGCTTGGGCTTTAAATTTTATAAAAAAGCCCGACCTGATATTTTCTCTCTCCTCTTTAAAGTCCACCCCGGCCTAATCCATTGACGAACCCTAATAAAAGATGTAAAACAAAATAAAAAATTAATTAATTCATAGTACATGTTACATTATTTCAATCAAGTCCACATAAATATTACATATTTCATTTCAATTACATTGTTACAAATACATAATAAATAAAGTGGTTTATTGTTCTATTTCTATTAATTTCATTTCTATACCATTGTTACATTGATATTTCATTTCTACATTATTGGGGCAATTTTATTGTTCTATTGATTATTTATTTTATTTATGGGTGGGCCTAATTTTTCTTGCTCTGTATTTATAAATACAGTCCTAATTTAGGTTCTTTTTCTATACCCAATTTGTGTAGAGGCTTAGCATCATTTGAGGTGTATGTAAATACAAGGAAAAATTGTCATTTGTGGTAGATACCATTTTCCATGAGTATCAGATAGCTAAGAAAAAGGTTCTATGATATCTTCTATAGAGGGAGATTTCCCACACACACACAAAGACAATTATGATATCATGGGGATTTGAACATAAGACCTTTGGTCTCCAAGTTAAGGCCATTTTTCACTGGGCTAGACCCCATTGGTTTTTGTTTTTAATGTTCTCTAAATACTTTTTATGTCTAGACATGGATTGAAAGAGAAAGAGGAAGATTGTGACAACTCTAGTTGCAATAGAATTAGAGAAACAGGAGCAAGAAATCTATTATGATCCCCTCAATGAGAACAATGTAGATCATGGCAATATTGATACCTTTGTCGCATCCGATTAATAGCCTACATGGAGGAATAATTTGACTATTGAGATGTTTAATGACTGGATGTCAAATAGAGCAACATGTTAAGAATATTTATTATTCTATTTATTATGTTTATGTTTATCTGGTTAAGTTGTGGAAGTCCTATTCTTTAGGGACTTGGTTGTTTAGTTGCTAGTTAATATGAGAGTCCAAGATGTCATAGAGTCATGGTTTAGTCGTGCAGTAGTTGTTCCTATTATTTAGCTAGTTGCTTTGTTAGTTTGCTCTTTAAGTTGTATTCAGTATTCAAGTTTAATGTGAAGAGAAGTTTGAATTCTACAAATATGTTCTTGGTTCTTCACTTGTTTCCTTATTTTGCATAATCTGGTATCAGAACCCCCACTGGGCTTGACGTATAAATTTTCAAAGAGTAGCATCACCGTTTCTTGCCCTAGCAAGTGTCAAGGATGTCTGATAAAGCACCTGAGAATTTTGTGCAGCCAGCAATCCCTTGTTTTGATGGTCATTACGATCATTGGAGCATGCTCATGGAGAATTTTCTGAGATCCAAGAAATATTGGGATCTAGTGGGAACATGCATTGTCAAACCAAAAGGCGAGCTGACACAAGCATAGCAAAAGAAGATAGATGGCCTAAAGTTGAAGGACCTGAAGGTGAAAAATTACTTGTTTCAAGCCATTGATCGAGCAATTTTGGAGACCATTCTCAGATACTTCAAAGCAAATTTGGGACTCAATGAAGAGGAAGTTCCAAGGCTCAACTAGAGTGAAGCGTGCATAGCTTCAAGCTTTGAGGAGGGATTTTGAGACCCTTCAAATGAAAAATGGAGAGTATGTGACAGATTATTTTGCAAGAACCATGGGGATTGCAAATAAGATGCAAATCCATGGTGAAGCGATAGAAGATGTAGTCATTGTTGAGAAGATCCTACGTTCTCTGGCACCCAAATTTGATTATATTGTTTGTTCAATCAAAGAATCACATGACTATAGAGCTCCTTGCTAGTCCATGAACATAAATTCAACAGAAGCACGACAAAAGAGCACGCGTCAACCCAAGCTACTGGGATGACTAGTCATACTAAAACCATAGGTTCAAGAGTAAGAGGTCGTGGCAGAGGCAGATGACAAGGATATAGAGGAAATCGAGATGGAAACAAACAAAATGGAGCAACTGCTAAGAAGTCTAATGATCAACAATCCTTAAACTCTCATATTAGAGGGAGAGGACGCAAACAACAGAATATTAATCGTCAACAGAATGACAAGGCCAACGTTCAATGTTTCAGGTGCCACAATTTTGGTGACTACCGTTCATAATATTATACAAGGCTAACAAGGTCAACGTTCAGTGTTTCAGGTGCCACAATTTATGATCCTGCAAGAGGTGCGATTGCACAGGTTGAGATGACAACTAACAGGTTGTTTCAGTTACAAATCAAGAATATCCATGCTGGTTTGGTGGCCAAGGTGACTGATCTGACATGGCTTTGGCACTTTAGCTATGGCCATTTAAATTTCAATGGACTTAAGACACTTTATCATAAGCATATGGTGACTAGTATACCTCTGGTCACTCCTCTCGCCAAAGTATGTGAAGAGTGTGTTGTTGGCAAATAACATTGTGATCAATTTCTCAAAGGCAAGGCATGGAGAGTTGAGAAGCTGCTGGAGCTGATACACTATGGTTTATATGGTCCCATTAACCCAACATAATAGGAAAAATAAATACTTTATTTCTTTTATTCATGATTTTAATCGGAAAACCTGGTATATTTTTTGCATGTGAAATCTGAGACTTTTAAAGCATTTAAAAGTTTCAAGGTTCATGTTGAAATTGAAGTTGGGAGAGCCGTTAAGACACTTCTTACATATCATAGAGGAGAGTTCTGTTCAAAAGAGTTTGAAGTTTTTTGTGACAAGCAAGGCATCCAAAGGCAACTGACAGTAGCCTATACACCCCAACAAAATGGGGTGTCAGAGATTTTTAAAAATAAAAAAAAATAAATAAAAACCATTCTCAAAATGTTGAGAAGCATGCTAGCGAAAGGGAAATTTCTAAAAAATTTCTAGCATGAAGCAGTGAATTGGAGTGTTCATGTATGGAACAGTTTCTGTCCCATTTTTTCTGTTCAAAACATGACACCAAAAGAAGCTTGGAATGGACAAAGACCGTTTGTAGATCACTTCAAAAATTTTGATTGCATTGCATATGCACATGTACCTAATGAGAAGAGGAAGAAATTTGATGACAAGGGCGAAAAATGTGTTTTTCTTTGCATAAGTGACCATTCCAAATCCTATAGGTTATTCAATCCAATCACCAAGAAGATTGTCATCAACCGAGATGTAATTTTTGATAAGGAAAACACGTGGAACTGGATTGAAAGTTTCTCATAGCAACAACTCATTCCTGTAATTTTTTATGAAGAAGAAGAAAAGAAGGTTGACCCATCATACATACATCATGACCAATCAAACATGCAACTGCAACAATTAGCCCAACAGCAACAACTGTCAATTAATTCCAGCGAAAATCATCAAGGCGAGGCATCTAGCCTATGGTCCCGACGCTTGAGGAAGAGGCCAACATGGATAATAGACTATGAGGTCAGTGGTGTTGTTCAATCTGATGATGACGATTACACGATTGCACATTTTGCCTTGTTTTCATATTGTGATCCAATAAGTTTTCAAGAAGCTGTGAACGAACCAAAGTGGCAAAAAGGTATGGACGCAGAAATCAGGGCCATTTAGAAAAATGAAACATGGGTTCTGACAGACCTTCAAAATAGGCAGAAAAAGATTGAAGTGAAATGGGTTTTTAAAACCAAGCTAAATGAAAAGGGTGAGATAAACAAGCACATGGCTCATTTGGTGGCAAAGGGCTACAAGCATGAGTTTGGTGTTGGCTACAAGCATGAGTTTGGTGTTGACTACAAGGAGGTGTTTGCACTAGTTGCAAGGATGGATACAATTTGCCATGTTCTTTCCATGGTTGCTCAAAACTCGTGGCTAATTTTTCAATTGGATGTAAAGTCAGCATTTTTGCATAGGGAGTTGGAAGAAGAGGTGTATGTTGAGCAACCTCCTGGATACAAGCAACATTGGAAGGAGAAAAAGGTATATAGATTGAACAAATCACTCTATGGGCTGAAACAAGCACCTAGAGCTTAGTACAACCGCATAGATGCTTATTTTGCTAACCAAGGCTTTCACAAGTGTTCATATGAACATACTCTCTATATTAAAGTTGGGAAAAATGGAAAGATTCTTATTGTATGTTTATATGTTGATAATTTGATCTACACAGAGAGTGATAAGGCTATGTTGATCAGTTTAAAAATTCCATGATGACTGAGTTTGACATGTCAAACGTTGGGTTAA
Organism: Prunus dulcis; assembly: GCF_902201215.1. Taxonomy (NCBI): domain Eukaryota; kingdom Viridiplantae; phylum Streptophyta; class Magnoliopsida; order Rosales; family Rosaceae; genus Prunus; species Prunus dulcis. The sequence goes on from NC_047657.1 coordinate 4,834,552, forward strand.
TGCACTAATTTTTGGGCATTGAAGTGAATCAATCCACTGCCGGAATTTTAATCTCACAAAAGAAGTATGTTCAAGAAGTTTTGGACATGTTTCATATGAATGTGAAATCATGATATGAAGTATGTCCTAAGGATGATGTTATTGATCTGATTTATTGTAAAAGTGAGGACCAAATTGTTGATATTTTTACCAAGCCTCTCAAGTTGCCACCTGTGTACGTGAAATTGAGAAATATATTGGGAGTTAGTTCTTCGAAGGATGTTGCTCGTTGCCCCTGAAGGTTGAAGAATTGAAGTTTTACCTTTAAACTGATTGTCTGCAGAACACTTTAAGGGAGGTTGTTAAGAATATTTATTATTCTATTTATTATGTTTATGTTTATATGGTTAAGTTATGGAAGTCCTATTCTTTAGGGACTTGGTTGTTTAGTTGCTAGTTAATAGGAGAGTCCAAGATGTCATGGAGTCATGGTTAGTGACTGAATGTCATCGTTTAGTTGTGCAGTAGTTGTTTCTATTATTTAGCTTAGTGGCTTTGTTAGTTTGCTATTTAAGTTGTATTCAGTATTCAAGTTTAATGTGAAGAGAAGTTTGAATTCCACAAACACATTTTTGGTTGTTCACCTATGTCCTTATTTTTCAACATCTTACCAAATTCCACAAATACGTTATTGGTTCTTCACCTGTTTCCTTATTTTTCAACATCAACATAAGTATTTGGTGATCATTTGAATTATGTGTTTATTATTAATTTTGTGAAGTTTTGGACAATTTTTATGGATGTATCTTATTTTTAAATTTGTGTGGATGTTTTTTTAAAATTTAGTTATTTATGATATTAAAAAAAAATCTAACATTAAAATTAATTTTAATATAAAATAATTTTGAAGTCCAACACTTGTACCAAACAACGAACTTGATTAAGTCCAGTGTAGTCTGCCCAACTTAAATGTGCAAACAACTTATTAAAGTCTAGCACAACCTAAGCTAACCCAGTCCAACACTCAAAAATCTTATCATAACCAGTTCAATTCGGCTACCAAATGGGGCCTAATATCATAAATTAAATTAATTAAGAGGTAGTTGATCCCATACTCATTCATTCTCTCTATTAAAAGTCATACTCCAACCCAAACTATTTTTATCTTTTCTTCATATCCTTATCTCTTGACATTCCTATCAAAACTATTTTTTAAGCCGATATCATTCAACATAAACTCATCATTTTTGGTGACCAGGTTTGGATTGGATTAAGAGGTAGGATTAGATTACAATAGATTACATTGGATTGGAAATGATAAGTGTCTTTCATTAGCACTACTGGCCCGGGTTTGTGTTGCAGCTCCTGATATTGAATCCAAAGTCAAGGGGTTGGAGGAGTGGATTATGTATTCCACTTTCTTAGTATGATAAGTCATCTTACAAAAATACACATAACGAAATTATAGTGGGATTACCTTTTATCCTATCCGCATCCATTCTTTTAGCACCAAACATAGTATTGAATTAAGCTAATCCAATCCTTCTACTTATCTTACCTACAAAAACAAAGCCTATGTGAGTGGACTATGAGCTAAAGTTTTATCCTGCTAATTATTTCTAAAGCAATGCTTTTAGGATAAACATGGTCAAAAGTGAGCAAAACCAATGAGAAAGAATATGTTTCGCATGCAATTCGTTTGACTGTCTTATTTTCCTCATACTATTTGTTTTATCGTTGAAAGCCAATTTATACTTTTATCTTTGGTATGTTAAAATCAAGATAGCCACTGCTTTTTGCACAAAGAGGCGTAGAGCATAATAAATCAAATGTGCATACACACAATACAAAAGTGTACAGAAAACTAAAATCCAGAAGAAAATAAAAAAAAAATAAAAATAAAAGGCAGTGTCGTAATCAAATAAAATTATGTTTGTAAACTACTTTACTACTTGGCTTCATTATCAGGAGACTCCAAGATTGGGACCCACAAAACGGAATGCTGGATGTTGTAGTTTGGATTTTTTATTATTATTATTATTTCATTAATTTTTTATAAAAAATAGAATAAACAATTATTAAGTTATTTAATTGTTTAATTAAAATATAAAGTGGAAGGGGAAGAAGTTGGACCGAATCTGAGGTCTCTAATGGTGTGGGCCCCCACGTACTCAAGCCCAGGATTTGACTGAAAACGGGGCTGCCCAGGGTCACGTCCCTTTCCACGTTGTAGCGCCAAGGCGTTTTGACTGCGTCCGGGCAGCGGTCAGCACCGTTCGGGCACCTCTCTCTCTCCTTTTTGCACTCTCACTCCACTCTCTCACTCTTCTCTCTGTGCGCGCACGCCTCACTCGAAAAAAGCGAAAATTAAAAAAATTAAAAACAAATTAAAAACTGCAAGAGATATAACTATTAAGAATCCCACGCAAATGCTCAGACACAGAGAGAGAAAGTGAGGAAGAGCAAAAGGGTAAGTTTGGCGAAAAGGGTAGCAGAGAAAGAGAATAAAATGGTTGAAAATTTGTAGGTGTTTTTTTTACATGTGTTCTTTTAGCTGGTGAGATCAGGCTTTCTTATTTATAAAAAAAAAAAAAAACCATTTTTGATTTTGGTTTTGGTTGAGTGGGTGAAATTTTGGATTTTGGAAAGTGAGTAATGGTGGGTTTGTTAGGGTGAGATTTCTGAGCTGGGATTTTGGTAATCTGAGTTGGGTTTTGGGGGGTGGTTGTGGGTTTTCTGTGATGGTGTGTTTGGGTGTAAGATACCATTTGGATCTGAGACTTGAAAAAAGCAAGTGAGATGGAGAGCAAGGTAGGGAATTCACTTTGTCTCTGGTTGATCTTAGTGGCTCATCCACTATGGATGACAATGGTGCTAGCTAATATGGAAGGTATGTAGTTGTTTGCCTTGTTGAGCTAGCTCACTTTGGTTGATTTTTGTTTCTTCATTCTCTTTTCCTTTTCCTTTCGCTTTCTTTTTTGTCTTTTTTGAAAATTATATTTTTGTTTACTGGTTTCATGAATTTCTGGAAATGGGGTTCTGTTAACTTTTGTTGTAAAGATTTATGGGTTAATGGAATTTAGTATGCTCATTTAAACTTACTTACCTTGTACTGAGTATTGAAAGACATTTATGAATCTTGAATATTGGAGTTTTTTATGTTTTTGATTTGTTTACAAAGCTCTTAAATTTAATGAAATGGAAGCTGAACTTTGGTGTGACAAAGCCATGATGAATTGTACAATTTTATGGCTACTGTTGGTGTTTTGGTTGCTATAACTCAACCGGTACTTGATATTAAGTGCTATTATTTGGTTCTCTGAATATGACTTTATGATGTGTGTTGGTTGGATAGACCTCTATTTATTTGTCAAAAGTTATGAGTCAATAAGACTTTGAGGGTAATAGTTTCTTTCTATTGGCCTTCTTATTTTAAAATCATATCTACTATAGTCAAGGAAGTGAACCCTCAGAACTTTATGATTGAAAACCTGACATCCACCATTTGTTTCTGCTTGTGAACAATTGTGCAAGCACGAGATTGATGGGCTTTATTTTATTTTATTTGTAATTCAAGTCTGCCAAATTCCTCAAACGCAAAAGCACAATGGTTTTTAAGCTCAATGGTCTATGACCTTTTAAGCATCATATGTGCTGATTTAAGTTCTCATGCAATCTGGCCTTCCTGCATAATGGTTTTGTATCTGTTTCTGGAAATTCTAGAGAAGCATGCTTTGCAAAATTCAAACATCGTTGTCTGATATGCTATGTCAAGTGTGTTAATCGTTTATATAGGAAGCAACTAATGGCTTTTCCTTTCTTTTCTTTTTTTTTTCCAAACAGGTGATGCTTTGCATAGTCTAAGGACCAACTTGGAGGACCCTAACAATGTCCTGCAAAGTTGGGATCCTACCCTTGTCAACCCTTGTACATGGTTTCATGTCACATGCAACAATGAAAATAGCGTCATAAGAGTGTATGTTGTCTCTCTGACATCTACAAAGAATATGCTCTTGTATCCTCTCGGGAAGAATTCAATTGACAATGCTTTGTTTTGTGTTTAATTCCAGTGATCTCGGAAATGCACTCTTGTCGGGTCAACTTGTTCCACAGCTCGGCCTTCTTAAGAATTTACAATATTTGTAAGTTACTTTGTGCTTCGATTCTATGCTGTTAGCTATCATTCTTTTCTAAGTGTTGTTAGTCCTAATGGAGTTACTCTGGTTGCTTTTTTATTTTATTTTTTATTTCATGCATAGTCATTTGATTGTTATGCATATGAAATAAATATATTTAGCAGCTTAGTACCAAGGCATTGCCTAGGCTATGGCTCAAGTGAGTAATATCAGGTTGGTGTGGGATACTTAACTGAAACACAAATACTATGAACATTAACATTGTGGTATGTTAGAAAACAACATTTGAGGCAGGATAGTATGAGGAATATGATGGCAGATACATTAAATTCCTGGAAGAAACAATTAGTTTGTATAATGTAACTAAAGCACGTGGATAGGTTTAAAGAACTTAGTGTACACTGTGTATCTATTTTGCCGGTTTTGTTGGAACTTAGAAATACTGGTATCTAGTTGAAGGAAAGGACATAAGGTTATGAAATACAAGAAGTATTAGTGGCAAGTGGCAGACCGTTTTGTCTATGAGGTAGGTGGTGGGTTGGGGCCTACTTTAGGGTTTAGGGTTTAGACTGCATGAATGGATAAAAATATATATGACCTTCTTTAATCAAGTTGGAATCAGTATAGATAACCCTAAACGTAATCTACTTATTGATTGGAATTTTGTTGAGAGACTACTTTTTGTAGCAATCTTCTGTAAGAAGGTTCTCTGTTTATGGTGTTGTATGTCAAGCTTTGGAAGTTATATGTAGCCACAGGTCTGGTAGAACACCATTTGTGAACAATGAGATGTGGCTCATTGTAGAGATTTTTCCTTGAATGTTAGTCAAGTTTTTTTCAGTTCACAATTTTTAAGTGTATCATATGTATTTGTGGGAATGTTCTCAAAATGTCATCTGACTTTCGTTCAGTGTTCCTGAAATATGTTAACTGGCTTTTTTGGTTGCTTCTGGTCCAGAACCCAAATAGTCTATCAGAAGCTGAATGAAAAAAAATTGTTAAATTGTTACAATGGAAAAGTTTTGCACACTTTTATTTATGCCCAACAGTGGAAATCATTTTTGAACCATATGTTTCATCTGGCATGTTCATGTTTTGGCCATTCGCCAAGATATTCATTTGGAAAAACATAATGTAATGACACCTTTTGCACGCCCAAATCCCAAATAAAGTGTTTGGTGCATATCAAATTATCAGGAATTCACTTATTAATATTATCTACACTGTTATCTTTACTTAGACATACATGCTTTCAGGTCATAAACTAGATTTTCCCAAAAAGTGTGGTAACTTAAAGTTTTGATGTTAAATATGTCCATGCTGATTTGTTTTCTGAAAATGAGATCTACCAGTGTCTTATGATTTTCCCCGAGTCATCTGATATTATTGCAAACTTTTCCAGAGCTATCTATTAAATTTTTTTCCCCCTTAAATGACAGGGAACTCTACAGTAATAACATAAGTGGACCAATTCCTAGTGAACTGGGGAACCTAACCAGCTTGGTGAGCTTGGATCTTTATTTGAATAGTTTTGCGGGTCTAATCCCAGACACCTTGGGCAAGCTGTCAAAACTGCGATTCCTGTGGGTATACTTGTCTTTTACCTTGTTTCTTTAATGTCCACATTCTAGACACACATGCCCGTGATATTTGGCTAGTTTTCTAAAACCTGAGGGCCTAACAAAGAGAGCATATATTCATGAACTACTGAGACTAAGAGGAAAGAAAACAAGATTGAAAGAAGTATTTATTTGCATAGAAAAACACAAATTTATTTTATAACCTTACCATATTTTTTGATTTTGGGAAATGGAAGAAAGTAAAAGAATATATGTCATAGTACTTTGACTATCAAGTGTGTAACAAACATATAAGAAATTTGCTGCTCCATGTTTAAGATTGTAAAGGATTTGAAAAGCTACATATTATATTCATAAAGTAAAAGTTCCATTCACTTCATTGGTAGATAGTTGAAAAGAAACTCTGTAATTGTAGAAGCCTATACACGTATTTGATATAAAAGTAACATCAATAAAATATAGGCTGCCCTCCTTGAACTTCCAAAACCACAGCAATGTTGATGGCACAAAGGAGACTAAGTTCAGTATTTTTGTGTTGTCAACATGACACACATATATAAAATCAAGTGGCTTTATAATATCATTGTAATTATATTACACACATGTCAAACATTTCATTCCAAAGAATAAATATGTATAAAACATTTTGCTCGTGCCTTTCTAACAGACTAGCATAAATAGTCTATGATATTGTTGTTTTCTAATGATTCAAATGAGTAATATTATTTGATTGATTGTTGATGTTAACATCTATTTTCTTGAAAACTTTTCTGTAAGGATAGCCGACTTAACAACAACAGCTTGGTGGGTCCGATCCCTATGTCATTGACTAATATCTCCTCACTTCAAGTACTGTGAGTGAAAATTTTTATTTCAATCTCTCTCTCTCTCACGCTCATGTCTCATGTGTGGTATTTGTTCATTGCAAGAATTATATGCTCTGATGTATTTCTAAATGTAGGGATCTGTCAAATAATCACCTCTCTGGAGAAGTTCCGGACAATGGCTCCTTCTCTTTATTCACTCCCATAAGGTTTCTTGTTAATGTTGAAATTATCTTGCATTTTCTGACTCTGATGTTGATGATATGCTGAGGTGTTCTCTGTCGTTTGCAGTTTTGCTAACAACTTGAATCTATGTGGCCCAGTAACTGGTCGCCCCTGCCCAGGATCTCCTCCATTTTCACCTCCCCCACCTTTTGTCCCACCACCCCCAATTTCAACACCAGGTGATTGATCTTCTTATTTCTATTAAACCTCCAGGGTTTTAGGTGATGGTTATATATAGCACATCTTCCTCCATGGTCCTGGACTCCTATGATTTCACATCTTGGTTATGATATGATTTCACATCTTGGTTATGATACTTAAGTTCATTGCTTCTCTATTGTCTTTGGGAAGTGTTATTTATGTAGTAGTTGTACTTTTATTGATTACTCGGCCAATACGGACAGTCTTTTCTTATTCTTTTGCTGTACCTTTTTTTTTTTTTTTTTTCTTCCTCTTGCTATTCTTCCCTGGTTACTACTCAATAGTGAACTACAGCGAGCTTTATTGCATCCTTTATCTGCAAAGGCAACTATGTGTTAAATTTGGTAGGCAGGTTTCTTCATTTTAGTTCGGGTTTTGTAGTTTCACTCTTCCAGAATATGAATGAACTGCATTATCCTTCTGAAATTTAATTTTGATGAAGTGTTGGCAAGTTTTTGTTGGTGCACTTCCAAGTTTTTGATGGGCATGGTGTTTGGGAGATGTGCTGTCATGGCAATCTTTTGGGTGGTATGGATACAGAGGAATAGAAGAATTTTTCAGGGAGAAAGGGATGAGCAGGTGGATCTTCTATGCGATAGAGTTCGTTTTTGGGGTTCTCTTTGGGCGTTGGTATCTTCAGAATTTAGGATAGTTCTTTTCAACCTTTATTGTATTATTGGAATTCTGCTGTATACTAGGTTTTTTTAGGTCTGCTGCCATGTATCTTTATTGCCTAGCTTTGTTTCGCAGTCTTTGTGGTTGTATTTAGCTATAATGAAATTATGTTTCTTGTCAGAAAAAGAAAAAGAAAGTTGAAGTGTTGGCAAGTATACTTTTCATTGGCTTTAAAACTTTGAGTATGTAGTATCTAATCTTTATTTTTTTCATAATACAGGAGGGAGTAGTGCCACTGGGGCTATTGCTGGGGGAGTTGCTGCTGGTGCTGCTTTACTATTTGCTGCCCCTGCAATTGCATTTGCATGGTGGCGACGGAGAAAGCCGCAAGAATTTTTCTTTGATGTACCTGGTTAGTAATTCAACTTAAATATGGGTCAGTTTCAGCGTAATTGTTTGTTTAAAATATTATCTACATCTCTTTGTAGCTGAGGAGGATCCTGAAGTACATCTTGGGCAGCTTAAGAGGTTTTCTTTGCGAGAATTACAAGTTGCAACAGATAGTTTTAGCAACAAAAACATTCTGGGGAGAGGTGGGTTTGGTAAGGTCTATAAAGGGCGACTAGCAGATGGTTCACTGGTCGCTGTGAAAAGACTGAAAGAAGAGCGCACCCCTGGTGGGGAGTTGCAGTTTCAAACAGAAGTAGAGATGATCAGCATGGCCGTGCATCGAAATCTTCTTCGGTTACGTGGGTTCTGTATGACACCAACTGAGCGATTACTTGTTTATCCTTATATGGCTAATGGCAGTGTTGCCTCATGTTTAAGAGGTAGAGCTTCAACACATTTTGATACACTTTCAGGATGATACTTTATTGCTTCAGAAGCTTACTTTATCTCATTCAATTTGTGCTTTCAAGGTCTAATCCTGTTTGTTATTTCCTTATAGCTTCCTTAGTGTACATTTCTTCCATGATATGTTCAACTTTGCAAATTTACAAAAGGAATGAATTTTCTGTGTCCAATCCTTTATTCATGCCTTAATTTATGCTTTTTTTTTTCTAGAACGCCCACCATCCCAACCACCTCTTGATTGGCCAACTCGGAAGCGAATTGCATTGGGATCTGCAAGGGGTCTTTCTTATTTGCATGATCATTGTGACCCGAAGATTATCCACCGTGATGTGAAAGCTGCAAACATTTTGCTGGATGAGGAGTTTGAGGCTGTGGTTGGAGACTTTGGGTTGGCTAAACTTATGGACTACAAAGACACCCACGTCACTACTGCCGTACGTGGCACAATTGGTCATATAGCTCCAGAGTACCTGTCTACTGGGAAGTCTTCTGAGAAAACTGATGTTTTCGGTTACGGCATTATGCTTCTGGAGCTTATTACTGGTCAGAGGGCTTTTGATCTTGCTCGGCTTGCCAATGATGATGATGTCATGTTGCTTGATTGGGTATGCATCTGTTCCATTATTATTCATGTTCATGGATTTGTTTTACTTCTATCATTATTTTTTATTAGTTAATGCTGCCAGTGAACAATCTCTTGGACTGTAGCTGTGAAGTCGCATTGTACCTTTTTTACTCTCTATGTTGTATCCCTGAAGTAATCCCTAGAAACCAATAGCTCTTTCTTGATTTTGATATCCAACCTTAGAATGAAGGTCAGGGTTATTGAGAGTATCAACCTTCTGAGGTAGGGCAGGAATGCTTATCAACTTTGCTTCTGTATAACCAACAAAATATAGATGTTGAGACAACACAAATGTGAATTACTAGGTGAAGATTCTGTTGGGATTTTTTAATACTTTCTGGGTAGGTTCCCTTTCCCCCTCCCTCGTAATCACCTTTTTACATGTATATATATTTTACGTTCCCGGACCTGAAGCTTTGCTAGAGCAAAAAAATTGTTTATTCGTCTTGTCCTCATTATATATTTGGATGAAGTCAAGAAACTCTTGAGAACTGCAGTTTGGATTGTTTTCCTCATATTTTTTATATGTGTGTGTGTGTAAACATACGTGACGTCAATAAATGGGATCAAAGTTGAATAAAATAGAGTACAAGTGAGGTTTTCTCAACACATCTTATCTTAAAGATGGGACATCTTGTATAGAGAATCTCTGATATTTGGTTGCTGCTGTGATATTTGGTTGTTTTTCCCCTATGTAGATACTTGTCTTGTTTAACTCCTGTCTTTAGATTTAAGAGAGCAATGATCAACAATCTAGTGCCTGGGGTTTCTCTGGATTGTGAGGAAACTGAGATATGAAATGTCTACAAGATCTCATACATCTGAGTGCTTTTCCAGGTGAAAGGACTACTCAAAGAGAAAAAGCTAGAAATGCTGGTTGATCCTGATCTCCAGAACAATTATGTAGAAGCTGAGGTAGAGCAGCTAATTCAAGTTGCACTGCTCTGCACACAAGGTTCTCCAATGGACCGGCCTAAGATGTCAGAAGTGGTGAGAATGCTAGAAGGTGATGGCTTAGCAGAGCGATGGGATGAGTGGCAAAAGGTCGAAGTACTCCGCCAGGAAGTGGAGTTAGCTCCTCACCCAAATTCTGATTGGATTGTTGACTCAACAGAAAATTTGCATGCAGTTGAATTATCTGGTCCAAGGTGACCTTGGCATGGTAGAAGTGAAAAAAGAAAGGGGGGAATTATTTTCAACTTAATTTTTTAACTATATATATTTTTTCTTTAATGACCATATCCTGATTAATGTATCTTGTAAGTCCATTCTGCATTTTATTCGTTACACTTGTGCATATGAGTTGCTTTACTAAGGTGCAATTTGTATCATCTGCTGCAGTTTGACAAAGCCATAATTTTATATATAAGAAGCTGTGGCAGTTTTAATCTTTCATGCTCTGCATGTATATGCCAGGTCAAATTTTTTTTTTATCTCATCTGTTTATTCATGGGAGGCCTCATCTTTGAATGAAATCAAATCCTGCAGTTAGAGATCAGTTTCCAAATTTGCTCATTCATGTTGGCAAGTTAAATTTTCACCAAGTTTCGTCTTGAGGTCTACAAGAGGTTATGCTATTGAAATTTCAAGGGTTAATCGTTTTATTAATCCCTGAATTTATACATGATTTGCATTTGAGTACCTCAATTTTCAAAATGGTTCCCATGGTCCTTTAACTTTAGTTTCGTTTGCACAAATGATCCTGCTGTCAAGTTTGTTAATTTTTTCTGTTAAATGCGGGAGCAAAATTGTATTTTTATATTAAAATAAATAAATAAATAAATAATCATATCTTTAAAATAACAATAAAAGAAAATTAAATAAAAAAATCAATCAAAAAAAGATCAAGTTTTGGGGGAGTAGAAATCAAGTTTGGAGTTTAAAAATTCGGGGTATTCAATCAGGATCTTTATAAAAGTACGGATGTATTCAATTCAGACTTTTATGGACTTTTATAAAATCATACAAACAATTTTGGCGGTAGCATGTATTGTTGGTGGTGCTACTGGCGGTAGTGGCTTTCTGCAGTTCTACTGGCTGAGTGGCCGTAGTGTGTGGTTGATTATTGGTGGGGAACCAGTAATCATGGGTGAGTCAAGGAACTGATGTGGTGGTAAAGACTGGCCTTCAAATATTTTCCTTATTGTTTTCCTTTGAAAAATCTTCATATCCTTCAAAACAATGTGAAAAAATTCTTCAATTTTTTTTTTTCCGGGAGGATTTGAACGTATAACCTCTTATATTATTGGGAAAAGAAATATCATTAGATTAAGAACTAAGCGCTAATTGCTATCTTAATTACAAACTAATGTTGACTCAATTGTCCCTAGTTCAACATGTTTTCATCTTAATAGTAAATTAGTTATATGTTGTCGGGGCAAATTTTGGGTTCTTGATTTCAACATTAGATTCCACTCTGTCGACCCTTCCATGTTGGTAGATTTTGTGTTCATTTTGGTGCATTGGCGGGCCCCATTTTGGTGGAGTTGTTGTTTATCGTGTGGATGTTTTTGTGCTTCTGTTTTTTCTGTTTGGTGAAGATTTATTGGTTTTTGTGGCGGATCTGTGGGTATTGGCCTTGTTGTAGTGTGTTTTTATGTGGTGGCAGGTTCTCCTTCTCAACTTTGGCTATAGTGGTGTGCCGCTCCTGTATTCCTGGAGGCACTGACGGCTATGGTGCTTTTGTTCTAGGCTTTGGTTGGGACTTATGTCTCTCGGGAGCTAACTGTCTGGATTACCCAAAAAGAATTATGCATAGATCTCTCATTTTATTATATGATTATTTTTGTTTTAAATTTGCATACCTCCAAACATAAAAATAAAATAAATGATGACATTACTTCAATTTTGCAAGACTCTTAATAATTTGAAGGTTCTTTAAATAAATTTATTTGAGAGACACCATTTAGAGCCCACTAAGAATTTTATTTCAAGAATTCGAACCCTTTTTTTTTTCAAGTATTCATTCATAGATCGTTAAAAAAAAAAAAAGAGACAAATTGGAAATTGTTTTTTTTTTCAAGTATTTAAATTTATCTTCAAAATACAGAAACCCAAAATCACTCTCACAAAATCAAAAGAAATAGGGCGGCAAGCAACCGCTGGAATTGTTTCCTGGTTGAAGTTGGATTTCAAGTTTTAGATTAGGTTTAGATTTTCAAGAGCCTATTTGGATTGGGTATCCATAAATATTTACTAATACTCCTCCTTGTACCACTCGGATTAGGACTACGTAGGCTATATATATGCATTACCAAAATCCCATTTTCTTCATTCTTGGTCTCTCCATTCATAATCTCTAGTTACCATGTCCATCGTTAGGTACTTTGACACCCTCGTTTGGCAAAGAACAAAACCCGACATCAACCAATCCCATCTTCCACCCGACGTTCTTCACATCGTATTCAAACTCTACAAGTCAACCATAAGAGCTTGGTGCCCTCGAGAAGATGATCATGATGTTCCAATAGTGGTTCCATATTCACGAAGAAACCTCGTATTTATAACTCAAGAAACCATCAAGGTCCCTCGTACCATGCTAAAATCTTCTAGTGCTACTTCCCTCGTGGTTGATATTCTCTCCAGCATGCTTGTCCCCGAGCATGAACATCCAGCTCTTATCGAAAAAATATTTCGTGTGCTTGTCGAAAAATATTCATCCGACAATACCAACACCATGCTCCCCATTGTTGTGGGCATTAATGATGCGACTTACATAACCACCATCGGCGACGACGGTCAAACAAGCGACGAAGTTCTTGATAGGGTTACGAGGGAATCCACGCAAACATATGAGCCCAAGCCTATCCCTGCAGATAAATTGATCATTGAGCAATTGGAGAAGCTGAGGCTTGATGACTTGGAAGAAATTACCGGACAGATGGCGTGCACCATTTGCATGGAGGACTTTGAGGGCGGTGTTGAAGTTAGTCGCTTGCCTTGCTTGCATCTTTACCATGGAGATTGTATTGTTCAGTGGTTGGAGACGAGTCACTTGTGTCCTTTGTGTCGATATCCAATGCCTCCTGCTCATTGATTTTTTATTTTACTTGCTAGATATTATATCATGTTGTAATGGAAGATTAAGCAAATAAAGGATCTGATAATCAATGAGCAATGAGATACTTTTTTGGATAACTCTTAATAGTTATCTTGAATTTTGATCAGCCTTTTGTTTGGGCTCAAAGTTCCTTTTCTTTTTTTTTATATCTCCTGGTTAAGTTTTCTATCTTGTTCGATAAGAAATTATTTGACCTAGGATAACTCTAGTTTTAGTAATTTATTGTAATTAGAAGATTAATCATCAGTCTTGAGTGAGTTGAACTTAAAATAATAAAACCCTATTCTTCTAATATGGGTGAAATTGTGTTGGGAGATTTTTCCTTACAATTTTCCCTCAACAATCCTGTCAGTTGCATCCATGCCCTGGCTTTGGCTAAGCTCAAAAGATTTAACAAGGTTGTAATGGAAACTGATAACTTGTATGAGGGCGTTAAAGTTTGTTGCGGAGATAAGGCCTTTGAGAGAAAGTTTGATTGTGTTGAATGGAATTGGGTCATTCCGATGGGCTCCCTTGCCCCCCCTAGTTTGTAACTTTTTATGTTCTAGTTTTGGTAGTGAAACTGTCTCAACTTCTTGTGCTGAGCTTAGCTTTCCTTCCTATTTGGTTGGAGGTTGCTTTTGATTAGACAAATTGTTCATTTTGCATAGAGCCCCTAATAGAGAGCTCAAAACCAAAGGTTATCCTTGCTTGGAAATGAATGTTCAAGCTTTGCCCTTTGTCATGGACGACCTGCCTCCTATTTAAAGAGATTTCCACTGTGGATAGTGAAGGATTAGGATACATCCTCCAGAATCTCATCTTCTTGCCAAAGGCCTCCTTTCTAATTTTTTTTCTTCTTCTTTTAATTGTAGAACTAGGTTAAAAACAAAATAAAGGATTAAATTATTATTTTAAAAAAAACACACAATTACTGAAAGAAAATTTAAACATTCATTAAGCATAAAAAAAATATATGAACATTCAAAATTGCCTCCATCATTTGTAATTCCAAAACCACAAAGAGGAGTAAAATTTCCCCAACAAGAAAACATACATTATATATTCAACCGTGGTTTTACACATTACACCATACCCAAAAAAAATAATCAAAATAAAATAAAATTAAAAAAGAAGAAATCAAAATAGCAAATGGGCAGTTATAAATTGAGCTTAATATCACCCAAATCAAGCTCCGCAGCGATCTCCTCAAGCTGCTTCTTCACGCTCAAATCGATAAGCTTCGACCCAGAGTTGCCATATCTCACAGTGAACCCGGCCACCAAACTTGGATCAATCTCCGTCTTGATCCTCACGTTCTTCGCCCCCGTCAGCTTCTGCACCTGCTTCGCTATCTGCGCCAGGTGCTGCGACTCCAGCTTCACCACCGAGGTCACGATGGCCAGCTCCGTGTCCGTGATTTTGTTGAAAACCACCTCGAACTCCTTTACGATGTCCTTTATGAGGTCGATTCGCTTGGCGTCGACGAGGATGTTGAGGAAATTGACGGTGTGGGGCTGGAGGGTGGAGGAGTTGGCGATTTCGTCGAGGACCTTGCGCTTCTTGTCGAGGTCGATGGTGGGGTTGATGAAGAAGTCGAAGACCGACGGCTCGCCGAAGAACTTCTCGATCTTCTCCACGTCGCCGGCCGTGGTTTCGAGGGTGTTGTTGGATTTGGCCACGTCGGCCAACGCCGTGGCGTAGCTGGCGGCGGCGGAGGCGTTCATTCTGGAGCCGAGGGCTCCGCCACCGTTTCGGCGGAGGGTGACGAGGGCGGCGGCGGAGGAGGAGAACTTGAGGGGGATGGGGGTGAAGGTGGAGGAGAAGGAGAAGGAGAGGGTGGAGGTTCTGGGGGTGAGGGTGGAGGAGAGTTGTGGTGGGGATGATGGGTTTTGGGATTGGAGAGAGATTGGGGTGTGTTGGAGGGCGGCCATTGGTCAATTGGGTGGCTCTCTTTCTCACTCTCACTCTTGGTTTGATGATGCGAAGAGAGAGTTTGTGGAACTGAAAGGAAGTGGTATGTTTGAAGGTTTTGGGGATTGATTGATATGGAGGGGGAAGGGGTGGACGGTTAGGATGGTGAGTAGGGAAGGGGGGTGGGACGGTGGGGATTTGATGGGTTTTTATCCTTGTTTGAGTGTTAGTAGCCACTGATATCTTAAGGAGATAATGGATTTGACGCGTGGATAGGTTTCATAGGATAAGGTATATTTTTCATATTTTATAGAAGAAAGTCTTCCTTCACCATTTGTAAATTAGTGGCGGTGGTGATACTTATTCGAAGCTATGAAGCTGTGAAGAAAAAGCCTGAAAAAAATATTTATTTCCAGCAGCAAAGTGATTGGTACATTGCCATCTCAAATGCTCACCAACAGAAGTTCCCAACAACAGAAGCAAAAAGCACAAACTCAGCCATTGAAGTTACATATCAAGTGTACACTATACAAATAACCTAAGACACCATATAACACAAGTTCTATGTTCTACGATAGTGTATAAACATATCCACTTTACCAGCAATGGGAAAATAAAATTGAGTAGAGGCGTCATAGTATAAATATTCCAACTCAGCGTCCATGCGAAGGAAAAGAGTCATCTGTAGAAGAATGAGCACCGGATCCGACATTTGAGTTTTGTGATGTAAATAAGTTTGGGTATGAGAAGTACGGATCATCTTCCATTGAACTCATTCTCTGAGGCTCATGTTCAAAAGCATGATCATTGGGAAGTGAGGAATCCAAATCCGCATTAAGTGGCCCCATAGTGACAGAATTAAGATCTGATACCTTGGCTCCATGGCCATATTCATTGACTTGATGCGGTCCCGGAGAATGTATAGCACCATCGGAATCACCATTGCGGATAGGATGATCAAAATCTGGTTTTTCTCTAGTATCTGACTCACTAGGGATGTCTACGTGAAATGGGTTCTCACCGCTATTTTCAGGGACTTCTTCAGTGTTTTTCTTGGTAAGCTCGTTAATTCTAACTTGTGCAAGACTAGCTGCTGAGCGTGCTGCTGCTGCTGCACGTTCTGCAGAGTCTGCAGCAGCCTGAGCAGCAGCTAACACATCCTGAAAATCCACATTGGCGTCACTTCTTGTTCTTGAAAGAGAGGGTGGTGGATTGCTTCGTCTTGTAGAAAATGATGCAGACGAAAGTGACGGGGGAGAAATAAATGGCAAGAACTGTTTATCTTCCACACCATCAACTGAAACATGAGACTGTTCGTGTCTGTTAGCCACTGATCTTGCTTGCATCACTTCTTCAGACTCAAAGGATGGCTCTTCGGACGAATTTTCAATGGCCCCAGAATCTTTTGACAATCCATGATCAACTTCAGGGTGTGGCGGAGTTGGTAAAGGTGGAGGCATCGCAGGTGCTGAGGCTGGATTCGCAATTGGTCGTAGTGATACCGTAGGCACTTCAGGAAAGTCTAATGATTCCAAACCATCATCAGAATCAGACTGTTCTTTCTGAGATTGATCTGGGGCGCAGTACGATGGTTCGTCATGTTTTTCTTTGGGGAGGGGCAGTTTAGACCCACTGACAAACTGTGTTGGACCATTCTGACAAAGAGAGGACAGATTTATAGCAGACAGGTGAAAAAGGAAAAAGGAAAAGGGAAAAAGGACAAAAGAAAATGAGTCAGAGTATTGTGTTTACCAATAAATCTTCATGTGGTTTGAAAATTTCAGCTTCAGATGCAGCAGGATCCCAATCCAGCTCATGCTCTTCGGCAATTTCTTTCAGTAGCTTCAGTTTTTTCTCAGGCGAAGGAGCACGAACAGATAGCAGTTCTATCAACTGCAGTTAAAATCCAGAGTC
Organism: Prunus dulcis; assembly: GCF_902201215.1. Lineage (NCBI taxonomy): Eukaryota > Viridiplantae > Streptophyta > Magnoliopsida > Rosales > Rosaceae > Prunus > Prunus dulcis. Next base: position 4,851,459 of record NC_047657.1, read on the forward strand.
ACAAACACAAAGTAGGAACCTAAATAGCTTGAAGAATAGCGTTACAATTCTAGTGCACTAAAAGATGAATATCATGGGGGGAAAAGGTTGCACTACAAAAAGAAAGTTCATAAAACCTGGCGATTGACACCACAATCTGGAATGAGTTCTGTTGCAGCTGATACAAATTCTTTCCCATATTTTGAAGCAAATAGCATTTGAACTTGTAGCAACTCTGACAGATCAGCACATCTTGGCGCAGCAAAACACACACTGGATATTGCTTCTTTTAAGTCTAGAGGACATTCCCTGTATCAAAAAATTTAGTTTTTAAGTTTTTAAGGACTGGGTGAATTTTAACCTATACGTAACTACAAAAACTTAGCATACTAACTTTTTGTGTCAAAATTTCAAGAAACTTAAATGCCAACTAAGTAAATCAAATAGCAGACTTAAAAATATGAAGACATATAATTTTACAAAAACAAAGGTTGAGTGGAAAGATGAGAAAATCAACCACATGACTAACAAAGATAATAAACTAACAAAGATGATAAGCTAAGTGATGCAAGAGGTGTACAAAGCATTTCACAAACTACCACATAAAGTAACTTGGTGGCTTATGCGGCAATGCCATGTGAGTTAATGAAATTTCCCCATGATACATGAGGATAATGGCAGTACAAATACGTGGCATGCCATCTCCGTTGTCACACCCACAACGGTTTGTAAAAGCATGATCCATCAAGGATAAAGTAAAGTGAAACCCATAAAAAATTCCTAAAACTGATACTACTGTACTCCCTATTCCAGAACCGCCTGACTCAACAACTGGGTGGAGAACAGAGACCATGCTCCCCACTAGCATTTAATGGGTTTTGTGACTCAATTGCAATTTTCCTATGACAAGCTCTGCTTAGTTTTAAGTATCAATAGAAAGTGGTATTAGATTTTTTAATTGCAAGAATTTGGAAGCGAAGTACAAACCTAATACAACTGTCCAACTTAGCTGAAGTGCTAATGTTCCAGAAGAAGATACACCAATCACAAGTTCTCAACCTTTCTTTTTTCCTTTGTTTTCTCTCCCGAAACATTTCAGTAACCAAATTAACTATGTCTGAAACTAGAAAGCAGGAACATCCTAAAAGAGAGAAAGTGCAGTAGTGAAACTAGAAAGCACGTATTCTATTGAATTGCAAAAGTGGGCCTTTCTCTTTCATGAATATCTATTTCACAGGGCTCCAAACAAGTCAACTAAATGATTGATTCCTAAATGTTTCAGTCCCTACTTTAACAGCTGAAGCATCTCATATCTATTTTAATATAAACTGCAGTAGTCTTATTTCTCCACCATTGGAAAAAAGAGACTGGTGTACAAGCTTAGCCAATTACTAAAATGTTAAGTTTTACACCGGAAATTTCAAGCTTTGCAGATCAAGCCACAGAATGTCTGATTAAAAAAAGAATGAAGTCTTGCTTTAACTAAAATGTTCTGACTTGTATTCTAAGTCTCACGTCCTTGTATGTAAGAATGTATATATGCCAATCACTTCTTATATTTCTAGTCTCTTTTTCTTATCTGTTATTTTCTCTTAATCATTTTTTCTCTGCATCCATGGATGTCATTGTCTCAAAACTATGTGTGTGTTTGTGAATGTGCACTTTTGTCTTGGTCTAAAGAGGAGTGTCCCGAGAAGATTGAAGTGTTTCTGGTGTTTCTGTGAAGAAAAACCAGTCACATCAATCTATTGCAAAGTTGCAAACAACAACTAACAGAAGTTTAGTTGGTCATGGAAAGAATACTGGTAACCTTTCATTTTGATTAAGAGAGAGTTATTCTTTATTATATAAACAATGGTCTACTCCTTCCATTCCACCCTCTCCCCACAAGGAAAAGGAACAAGGAGTACACATGGACTAAGGATTATCAGAATAATTAATATTTTCAACAGTTCATATCAACCTGAGATATTTGTTTTCAATCACATTTCAGCAATGCATTTCATTTTTTTTCTTTCCTAAATCATAATCTGTTCATGATTTCAGAAATACATGCATGCTACTAAATCCATGAAATCCATCCTAGAACACCCCAGAGTTTTCACCTCACAAGTTTAGAAGAATTACAACGAATCAATTGCTTTTTTAAAAATAAGAGTCCGCGAAGTAATGCATAAATGAAGAAAAAATAATATTCTTTGTTTTAACAAAGAACAAACAGTCGTTCTTTCACCATACCAGGATATGCATGAAGGTTTACAAAATTTTCCATATGTAGCCATTAAAAAAGATAGCAGGAATTGCTGCATGCATTATAACCCATGAACCGCAGATCATCTTAGTTTTTTTCCGTCTATGAAATATTTATCAGTACTGAAAACGTTGCAGTTGCAGAGAGAATTTGAGATATTACATCATTTTAGCTTAGGATTCTGACAAATCAAAACTAAAAATTGCATGCCAGATTATTGGAACAAACAGAAGCATGGTACAAGAAAATCACCAGTTTAGAGATTAACCTTTGTGATTCAATAATTGGAAGGCGGACAGCAATAAGCTCACAAAATAGCTCAAGAATCTCGTGAGCTGCCATCATATTCTCTTCTCTAATAATATGCTCTACCTGAAATGTAAATATCAATAACACCATTATGAAATGAACATGAGAAAAATTCTCAGTAAAATTTTTCTTAATACTTTCTAATTAAATTAACTAGTTCATACTTTGTGATAGAAAAATTGAATCGTAAAAACATAAATGGAAAAGAGATGTATTACCCGAATCCTAGCAGTAGCCTCTTGGCCAGTCTCAAGAAGCTTGGCAATGTCACGGCGCATCTGTTTAATCTGAATTTCTCTCCTGTTCCTCAACAACTTTATCCGCGGAATAGTCAATTTCAGCAGGGTTTTGCTGCACACAAAAAGCACAAACTTACATGAAATCACCCGAAACCAAACTAAAAACAAATTTGCATTGCACATCTACAGAACACAAATAATTCAAAACCCATGTCCTCAAAATATTCAGTTGGCCCTAAATTGGTTATAATCTGATTATTTCATTTCTTGCAATGTTAAGATTAACTCAACTAAGTTAGGTTTCTGCACTTATTCGCAACATTTACTACTTCCTCGACAGCCAAACATCAATAGAAACTCGATCAAAGTTTTCGATCTCATGAAACTCACAAACCCAGAAAAGACCCAGAAAGTAAAAAAACAAAATCGGAAACGGAAACACAACTGAGAGATCAGAGGAGCAAATAACAGTTGGGGAGATCAATGATGGTACCATTTGGCCGCTTTGAAGCCCTTGTTGAAGAACGAATCGAGCATCGACATGCTGACGACGAAAATCCAAATCCCTAATTCCAAACAAAGTCAAAGATTTGCTTTTTCTTTTTGGTAGCTCTTATAAGTGTCACAAAGATTCAATCTTGGTGATGTTGCAGAAACAGAGAAGGAGATGGATGATGGCAAGAGAGACTGCCTGCTACGTAAAAGAAAGAAACACAGAGGCCAAAGCCAAATGCCGACCTAAGAAGGGACGCTTGCGGGAGACTTTCGAGTTTCCCGATAGGTCGATGTACAACCGAAAGGTGAATGCTTTACCAAACTCGTGTACAACTCCCTTTCCTTGTTGTCATTGATTTCGCTTATTACATGCTTGGTTTCCTAAATTCTTTCTCCACAGCTCCCCCTGACCAAAGAAACAAAAAACCAGAAAGCCAAGATCTCTATAAAGCGAGGGAAAGAATACAGATGTACAGCAGAGAAGGAAGAAAGACGAATGCTATGAGAGCTTAGACGGAATAAGGTCTAGGGGAGACCGCCCATTTATCACATGGGAGGAGAAGACTAGTCAAACATTCGAGCTGTAAACTCGCAATATAGACTTGAAAAAAAGAAAGATATTGAGACGGAATATGAATGAAGGATTGAAGCATCTGACCGGGCTCCGGAGATGAATACCGAAAGAGCTTACCGGATGCACCATCGACCTCAGACAGCTCGACCGGGCGGGGGAAGAACTAAAAAGAAAAAAACGTAGTCGGTGAGCAAAAAGCAAATACCAATGAAGACCAGACCTGGAATTTCAAACAAGAAAACGTAGTAGCCTAGCCGGGGAGGGAGATTCTCCAGCTCCACTCCTTGTTATATATATAGTAGAAAATAGAGTGGAAAACTACGCTTCAAAATCAAGCCCAAAAAACGATCCTTTTGAAAGGTCCTATCTTGACCCATTCAAGCCATGAAAGTGACCTTTTGGATTAGAAAACATGGCCTCTGGTACTCTTTCCTGGGTTGATCGAAGAGCTGCTAACAAAAAGGCGAAGGCAGGATTCACAATAAAATAACCGTGGACGGATTGAGCCAATGTTTTCAAAAATTCCAATACCATAAGCGGATTCCACATCTATTTTTTATAGATTTTGCACCTTCAAAAGAGATCTCGAAGGGAAGGTATATTGAATTACAGAAATCGATTCACGTGTACTTCTTGCTGCTACAAGGCAAGAAAGATAGAGGAACTAATTCAAGAAAGTCATTTGTGGACGGGAAGAGTACGAAATATTCCAGGGACCGATCTATCTCATTAAAGGATTTTGTGGACAGGGCACAGACCTCAGACCGATCGATTAAACCAATTATTGTAGAGTTTCCGGGGGAAGTATTGAATTAAAGTCATTCATGTGTGCCGATTTCCTTATGGTTGACTTAACAATTGGGATACTGGTTTCACCGTACTTATAATCCATCTTTCATTATATGCTAATTTCAGTCTATTAGTTCATAGCGAAGCTCAGCTGGGCTGGAGGGACACATACACTGTATGTAGGGCTTATACACACCTTTAGTAGTTCCCTCCAAAACCCCTGTCTTCTGCCTACCAATGGGAGAGAGAGCTTGTTGGACGGATAGAGTGAATGCGGGAATGGCATAGAGGAATGGGATACTACTCAAAAAAAGTAAGAAACACGGGAGCCTGTGGTTGATATAAGAAGTACTTACTATCTTTCCCAAACCCCCCCCCCTGTTCTGCCTACCGACCTTAACTTCTCTTTCTAGCCCCTCTACGCTTATCAACGCCTGCATTCCTTTGATTGCTTGTTGTACTCCTTCTACCATATTCCTCTGTCTTTGCATCTCAGTCCCGGATCGACTATAAGTCTTCTTTGCTATAGCTTGAATCCGTGATCGACCTAAAATATATTATAAAAAGTCTTTTGTTTGCTGGCTTGAGTCCGCGTGATTTATTTCTCTTATTATAAGCGCCGAATCCCTAACTCTCTTCTTGTTGCTAGCAAATGGGAAAAGACTACTTCTTGGACTGTGGCCGACACCAGAGAAGACTAATTAGAGATTTGCTAAGCGAACGAGCCCTAGCTTGATCTAAGTCTTATACATTAATTAAGCAGCCTGACTTATATGCTCCTCTTACCTTGCTTTATTACACCGTGCAGATGAAGCGAAGGACATCTATTATCTATAACAAAAATTCCTTACTCTAACAAGTAAGCAAGTAAACTGCCTTGAGAGAAGACCGATTTCTACACAAACCCTAGCTGCGTTGGGGCGTGAGACAAGCTTCGTAGGACCATCAAGGGTCAGGCCAATTCCGAAAAAAGAGACGATAGAAAAGAGGCGAAACTCAAAGAAGAAGACAATAGGCAGATGGGGTCGCGAGACCCAAATAGGCGCATGCATTGGATCACCATTGCGGAGACGGAAATCATGGCTCCAGCGGAAAACCCTAAGCATCAATCCCTCAATCAAAAACTTCTCTTTTTTGGTGCATATCTTCTTTGTTCGAGAGCTTGATGAAGACGTGCCTTGGATCTAACAGAGTGATCGAAAGATCCCCCCTCTTTCGAGCAAAGAGTTGGGTTAGCCGTCCCGTCCCGTTTTTCCTCTCTTGATCTACAAGCTGCTTTGCGATAACTCTCTTATGTTCTTTCTCAACTTCATGCATTAAATTAAAGGTTAAACTATCTTGTGCTAATTCTAGTTACCAATGGTTCATCCGAAGCGATAGCTAAGAGGAATAAAGAAGCTGTGCTGAAGACAGAGTCTTGAGAATAGAGTTCCGAAGCGAGGCGAAGCAGAAGAGAGAGGTGAAACCAACACCCTTTGAACAGATGGAAGTCAACCCGAAGGCAAATATTAAATAACAGAACTTCCAGGTGATCAAAGTAGATTGGTTTTTTCATTCACTTAGATGGTGCATCTCATATGATGGCTCTTCCCTTGGCTGAGACTGACTCTCGGAAGTTACAGAATGGAATGATGGATGAACTTTACCCCTACATAACATAGATCATGAATCACATGTTTCCCATTTTCCTGACCTACATGAACAGAGAACAAGCACACCTTTCTCATCCTTTATACTAATGTGATATATGATCTTGGCTTTTATTTTAGAGATGTTTGGATTGAATGATGTGATGCGCCCATTGCGCTTGACCTCTTTCCTTGTTACTGATGGTTTGGGCTTTCTAGCCAAACACAAATACTCGTAGAAAGCTTTGCCGAGCCAGGGTTTTTCTTTTGTTTAAAGTACCCCTATTCCGCACATCAGACAGATCAAAGGGGCCTTTTTATATGTCTGATTTGGCTATGGAATCAGTCTCATTTTAGGAATTGAATTTCGATGTCAACGAGAGAGATTCGAAAAAGCTTTATCCACCCTTATAAAAATAGGTATCTCCACTAATAGAAATCCTATAAGGTATGTGAGAAGATGGCAAAAAGTGGTGCTTCCCTTCAGGGAAATCATTGAAGAGACCAGCACAATTCAAAACCTATGAAATCGGGCAATAAGAGGCCTAAAAATAGTTCAATCAACGAGAAAGTAGCTTAGCCCACACACAGAATAGAGAAGAGTTATGAGCGGTCAAACCTCATCAAGTGCCATCCACGGGAGTCCCTAGGGTTCCACTTACCGAATCACAAGGTGAGGCGCAGCAAATCATTACTACCTTAGCCACCCGGCACCCTATTTTACTCTCAAAAGACTGCACTTCTCTCGTTCCTCTTGGACGATTTTTTTTTTGTCAGTAGCCGTACACTTACCTAATTGTATAATCTATCTTTCCAAGAGAATGAATGTAAAGATCAGACTTTCGTTCTTCAGGACCTGCAAGCAGTAATTCATAGGTGTTAACGGGACGGAGTAATGTGGGGCGTATTTTCCCTAATTATGAAAGATTGAATGTGTTATATCATGTTCTTGGCTGCTGAAAGACGAGTTTTTTCAAAACCTGCTTCTCGCCTTGAGCTGAGCCCTACCACATGAATACATTTTAGGACTAGCAGATTGACTTGTTTAGCCCTTTTTTATTGGTTTTGTGAATCCCACCATTACTGAGCACGACCTGATTGAGGCACGAATCCGTCTTTTACCTTTTATTATTGTATTTTTTTGGGAAAGGGACTTGAAGGAATGCAATCTATCTAATATTAGGAAGCAGGTAGCGAGGTAGTTAGGGACCTACTGACTGCAGTGGAAATGAGGTCACACTTATGTGTTACGCAATTTCTCTTTCTTTCTTTTAGATATATGCATTAAAAAAAACTATCATTGCTATAGCTTGTTGTTTTGCTATTTTTTTTTTTTTTAAATTTTTTTTTTTTATGGCTATGCATTTGTCTATTTTGTGGATTGTTGGCCAAGTTTGATTGTAGTTATCACTTTTTATTAATTTAAATGTTGTACATCCTAACTCTTTAGATTCATATGTTTACTTTCTTGACAAATCGACGTGTTCTTGGAGGCTTAAATGACGAAGACTGTCTTAGGCTCATAAAGTGTTAGGGAAAGTCCAGCTTCTAAGTGAGAAGTTGTGTAATACTACATAGCTTGGTTTATTTAAGCATTTTTCATGTGTTTTTAAAATCATTTGTGTAGATATAGTTAACAGCTTATAACTTTTTTGTAGTTTGAACATTTGTTTCTAAGTATTCTATTTAGTGGATGTGAAATTTCAGTTCTTTTTTAATATATTCAATTTGGTACTAAATTCTTTCTTGGCAACTTTAGTTGGTTAGGATTTTTTATTTTTAAATATCAGTTATATTTTTCTTGACGACTAAAAATCGTCATTTAAATGTCAGAAAATATATTTGTTAATATGTACGAAGCGACAAGAAAAGTACTCTCTGACTGTTTTTAAATGATCCGTGACATTTTTTATGTGTCGGGAAATATTATTCCTTGATGGATAATAAGGATCAAGAATCGCGATACCCTTTCCTGACACTGGTATTGCTGTTCCATACCATCAACTAATGGCTATAATGACCTTTTTTAGTTGTCAGTAAAGGGGTTTTTTTCTTGTAGTGTTAATGGCATTGTTCTAGCATGATATGTTTGAAACCCTCTATGCACTCTTACAACCACATAATGTGAGCTTTTGAGCCTTGTGCTTCAATTCATGAGTGTTACACATACTCTTATTTTCTTGTCATCTAAGTTGTTTGATCTCATTATTCATTGATTTGCTTGAGCACTTAAAAGTCTTTCACTCTTATGCAATTTGATTACATAATATCTAGGAAATGATATTAAGGCCCCCTTTGGATCACTTGTGCCTTTTCAAGCCTTATACATGCTTAAGCATGATTTTCCATTGTTAACCACTTTAAGCCTACCTGTAAGCCTTTTCTTTCAATATACCAATTATATTTCCTCACCTTAGCCTGAAAAATAATAATTTACATTTCTAGGGAACTCATGAGTGTTAATTTGGATGTGTTTTTCATGCTAAGTTTGAGAAGCGATGTTACATATTGTGTAAATAAAAAAAATAAAAAAACAAAAGAGAAAAGTCGCTCAATTTGTGAAAGAAAACGTTGTGGTTAGTTGTTGTTTGATTGAAATTTCATATTTGAGTTCTCTTTATTGGGCCTAAAAGTAAATTGGTGGTTATTCAATTGAATGAAAGGAGTCTGAATCAATATAAATGGAGTATAAGGCTTTATGGTCTACTTGATCATTAAAAAAAAAAACATAAGCTTGATGATTCTAAGTCATGTGATTTGTTCCTATATGCTCTTTGAGTTCCTTGGACTTTGTATTATCCATACCTTTCATTTCTTACTCACCTTATACCCTTGGCCTCATTACAACCTATGCTAAGACCTAAATTGATCCTAAATATCATGTGGTTGAATTGTTTTTATCTTTCTATACTTTTAAGTGTTTGGCATCCTTCTTCATATCATATTTATGCATGTTCTTCATTTTCTTATTGCTAGTTAAGTCCTTTATGGGTTAACTCAATTCTCATGTTTATAACTGAGTGAGGCATTTTAACCCTCTTTTAAGTGATTCATTCATGAGAGTACAACTTTGTGAGATTAAAAGTTGATTTTGTGTTTGGTTTGATATTCGAAGTTGTGCGGAAACTTAGATTGGGAATGAGTTGCAATTGGCTATCACACTACTACACCTTGAGCATGTTGTGTTTTGAGCTTTGCCGCATTGTGAATGATATCTAAAAACTGAGTTTTTATTGTGAAAACTTTTAAGTAATGTGCATCAGTCGCCCTCTCCTCGGAAAATGTTCGGAAAGATTGTTTTAAGTTTTGTTTAGTTTCTGTTTTGCTTGAGGACTAGTAAAAGATAAGTTTGGAAAGTTTGTTGGGTTTATTTTTGTACATGATTTATCATGTTATTCACCAATGTTTTGAGTTAATTCTTGGATTAAAATATTAATAAAGTAATTAAAACTTAAAGCAAAATATTATACAAATCAAAAAATTATAACAATTTTAGAGAAACACATCTTGCAATTGAGGGGTTTCCAATTTTCCATAGACTTAGAAACCTAAGTAAGAGGTAGCATACCCAATTCTTGTTCCAACATGAACAACGCAATGTCATGGAATGATGAGGAGAGTGATTAATCACAATCACAGAAAAACCGATGATGGAGTTAGCAAGAGAAAGCTGGGCAATGCTAAACCTCCAAGAAAATAGCATCACCAGTGGAATATGGGAAATGAAATAACAAAGATGTGGACTTTGACGCATCAAGGCCCTCTCTGTCTATGTTGAAAGCAAGGATTAAAGCTTCTGGTGAAGGAAAGTTGTTCCTAGAGTTCTTACCATTCTTCTACAATCCGAATTATGCACCCAAGTTCAAAATTGAGCTCCTTAGAAGGAAACATCCATGAATAATGAACTCTAATGGGGACTTTTACTTTCATTAAGTTGGGTCCCTTCAGAATGAACAAAGGAAGCATCTTTGTTGCGACCATTTGAACAATGATAGTGCAAAAGCAATAAGACGATGATTCCTTTGGTCCAATTAGGACTCAATTTAACCTTAGCAAGATTCTATTTCTCACCCCGCCATAGGCACAACCCAAATTCCATTCCTTATCCTGTCATTCATTATTGCTATTTATTGTATTTTAATTCACTTTAATGCACAAAATGTAGGTTAAGTTGATAAGGGTGGGAAGAGAGAGACATAAGACATAGATGCCCAATTTTTACTCGTCAATGCCCTATAGAGATGTCCATAATGGTTTACTCGTTAGTGCACTCGTCGCATGCCCAGTATGAGTTAGGTGGAGTTAGGATTGGAGTGGTGGTGGTGAGTGGTAGGGTTCGTCATCGGGTCAGGCCAGTCCTAAAATTTTTGGCCCAAGGCACCCATTGCCTTTTTTGTTTTTGCCTTGCCTTATTTCCATTCCAAACATTTAAGTAAATGACTTGTCTTTTTTACTTTAATTTATTTGTATACTATCCATTTAGTGCCCTTTTGGCATGCTTATTTGAGGTAATAAGTGATTTTATAAAAAAAAATAAAATTGGGAAGCCCAGCCCGTTTGGTAAACTATGAAAAAATCACTTATTGTTTAAAATTGATGTGAGAGAAAGCTATAAGGGAAATCAACTAATAAGATGCTTTCATTTTCTAATTATGAGGAAATCAGTTTGGAAGAGGCACTAGGTTTAATGAAATTTACAAACTTCCAAAAATACCCCAATCTATTTTCACGCAATCTCTTCTCTTTGTGCGTCTTCTCCTTCGAATCCCTTTGTTTCTTCACGCCATCTCTTTCACAAAGTTCTCATTCTCTTGAATCTCCTCTATTCTTCATTTTTTTTTAATCAATTGAAGCACACTCCTAAGAAGCCACAAGACTCAGGTAAGAGACATATTATGTTTATTTCACCACGACTGAAAATGTTGCAAATGGCTCCCGAAAATTGTCAGCATTGATGCACAACAAGAAGATGGTCCTATAGAACAAGAAAGGGAGGCATTGAGAAATTATATAGCCTCAAGTTTAATGAGTTCATCAACTTAGAAATGTATCTGATTGCTTGATTATGAGTAGTTTAGTTTTTGTTATGACCATATTATTGACAGAATATTTATTTGTAATTGAATATATTGGATTTAACTTGAAACATTAGTTCAGAGCATTTGGATACAAATATTTAATTTTCAACATAATACTTTATTTATTTTATAATTAAAATAATTTTTAGGGTGTGATGGAAACATATTTAATACAAACTAGCCCTAAAGTTTACAATGTAAATAAAGAACTACCTCCATTTGGATTCAATTAAAAATGCTAGAAAATTAAATTTCCAACAAATCAAAATATGAAAATCTAATTTTAGTATAAGAGACAATTTATACCAATATTGATACCTCAATAAGTCAATGTATACTTTATACTAAAATCTCATAAAATCATGTTTGCTTATTTAAGATGTAAGGAATATAAACCGCCAAAAATATCATTGAAAACAGTAGTATTTCAAAAGTCCATTTTTCATACTTAGTCAAATTTTGAGAGAAAACAGTTTTTCAAGTAGATGTGTACTAATCTATATTATTGTGCATCAAAATTTGACTACATATCATACATGAAATAAGGCAATATAAGGCAAAATAAAAAACAAAATGAGGCAAATGGGTGGGCCTATTTTGGCCGAGCCATGGGCAGGTCTGGCTGAGGGCGGACCAGAGGTTTTAAAATCTAAGTTCAATTCCCATCCAACCTTAGAACAGGCTGGCCCAAAGAGACCTAACTATCGGGTCAAACCAAGCTTTGACCCATCGGACCTCGAGCTACCTACTTCGGCTTGCGAGCTGCAAACCACATGATGACCCCTAGTGAGTGGTGAGTGGTGAGTGGTGACAATACTTTTTTAATATTTTAGTTCATATGGACAGGTTTACCCCTCAATTTAATGGTAAAATTGACAGACTTTGATAGTATGACCAATTTAATACTGAATGAAGAGTTAGAAGACGATTGAAATGAAAAAATTAGTTGATGGACAAAAATGATACTGGTAAGAGGTCACTCTTCCCACAACCTCCCCGTCACCAATAAATATTATAAAAGTAAAAAAATAATAATAATAAATAATTTATAAAAAAATAAAAATAAAAATAAAAAAACTAACCTAAGAACTCACTCTCCCCACGACCTCCCCGTCACCGCTCAACCCACACACACACAACACAACCTTACCCAGCAACACCCGCTGCCGTCCGCTCCCACCAGTGGTGGATCTAGGATTCTCGGTCTAGAGAGATTATAGAGTAGTACAGTACTACCACATCAGCATATGATACTTCCATTCAAAATTTGCCATGTGTCCCATTTAAAAGAAAATTAAAAATACTTATACAGCTGGACTTTGACCTCCAATTTTACCCTTCAAAATAACATTAGAAAAAAAATTAAAATAAAAGAATACTCCAGCCAATCTCGGCGGTAACCCTACCCTGCCTCCTCCACCGCCTCTTTCCCTTATCTCTGCCAATTGAAGTCTTCTTCTTTTTGTTTTTTTTTTCTTGACAATATCATTGAATCCATCTTCCTTTTATACAGTCCACCCTCCATCTCTCTCCCTCTCCCTCATCAGCTACCACTTTATTTTATAGTTAGTTTTAAATTCACATCCCAAAAGAACTTCTTAGGGTTTTTATTTCAGTTTGCTTTTCTGTAGAGTTTTCCCCTCATGGTAATCCTCAGAGTGTGATGGTTAGAATACAAAGTAATAAGAAATTGGAACATGAGGTTTTGAGGCGAGGAAGACAACTCCATGGAGAAACTGAAGGATGGGGAGAAGATGAAAGAAGTTGACAGACGATACACTACGAAGAGTTGGGTGGGTTGGTGGGGATCTTGGACTTGTAAAAAGATTGGTCGATAGAGAAATTTGTGCTGTTTGTAGAGATAGAATTGCAGGTAGTAAAATTAGCAGGAGGAGACGTTTGAGCTGTGGGTTTCTTTCCTTCAATGTAGAAAAGCAGAGGAATTTGAAAAGGAAAAGAGAGGAATAACAAAGATTGGGGGTGGAGGAGGACTCCGAGTTGAAGGATTTTTATTTTTTATTTTCTTCTTTTCTAATTTTATTCCAAAGGGTAAAATTGGAAGTCAAACTCCAGTTGTATAAATAGTTTTAATTTTCTTTTAAATATGACACATGGCAAATTTTGAATGGGAGTATCATATGCTGACGTGGTAATACCGTACTATTCTATAATTTCTCCTCGGTCTAAGTGGTCAAAAAGTAAAAGTGTTGAAATTTTTTTAATTTAAAAAAAAAACACTAAAAAGCATAAAGATAGAACATTTATTTAATTCTCCAAAAATTAGGATATGAGTACGTATACGAAAATTAAAATAATATATTTATTAATTTTGATAAATTGCTATTGTACTAATATATTGGTTAAATATATCACTGGGTATAGACTAAAAGGTTTAATTAAAAAACATTTGGGCCAAACCTTTTAAAAAGACCTACAGGTTATTAATAAACATTTGGGCCAGACTTATACATGGCCCAGACTTTTTTTAAAAACCTACAACTTGTGAAACGGTGAGTTTGACACATGGCGTTGTCTCATTGGCTTAAATAAGAACTTTGGGTGGGTTTGCTTGCACTATATCAGAACCTCTCTAAAGTTTTAATTTATTATTTTTTCACTAACCCTCTCAGACTCACTCACGAAACCCACTATTTCTCTCCCGATCTGAGACTAACCCTACCTCATCGGCCGCCATCTCTATCGCGCGCTCTCTCTGTCTCTCTGTCAACTCGTCTCTATCGCGCTCGCTCTCTCTCTCTCTCTCTCTCTCTCTCTCTTAGTCACATCTTTAAGTCTCTTAGAGACGCGAGACTCATTCTCTTTCTCCAAACCTAACCAAACATCAATCCAATATCATTGGTTTTTGGAGCGAATCCTTGTAAATTTTGGAGGGCTCTGGTTCATTCTAAGGTAATTTGTATGTATTTGGTTTGGATTCTTAGTTGTTTTCATTTTCCCTAATTTAGTAGATTATTAGGGTTTCGAAATTTTGGTATTCTGTTGAAATTAACGCAATTTTTTCTTAATTTTGCAGTTGTTGTGCTTAGTCTCTGTGGGTTTGGATTAATAGGCAAAATTGAAGGTATAAATATTTCTATCTCAATCTCTGTGTGTGGCTTAAAAGGAATGGGAGAATTAGAATTATATATTTTTAAATCATCAGCTCCACATGGCTTTACTTTAGATCTATGGATTTTTGGTATTTTCTTTCTTTATGTGAATATGATCTGACCTTCAATTTTAATCTTCCTGTGTTCTGTTTGTTCTGCAGATTGTTGCGTTGCAGCTTTCTGGTAAGCACTCTTATACTATGACATTTTCATGTCAATGATTTCATTGTATACTCTGTTCAATTTTTCTGTACTCAGTGTTGTGAATTATCTAATTTGTTCTTTGTAACATGATCACAGTGGTCCGAATTGCCTCGAATTGTGTCTTTGGACTGAGGTATCGTATTAATATAATTGATTTCGATGTGATAAAATTTATGAATAAATTAGCAATGTGGTTTTCATCAATTTGAAAGATGAAATTCAGGCTTAGCTTTGCCCTTCTGCACTCTATTACTACATTTTCCTAGACGTAGACATACATGGAATTTAGTTTTGTTTATGTTTGGATGCTTTCTTTATTGTTTTCAGATTTAATTTCTGATTTTTTTATCTGTGTATTTTAGGTTCGATTGTTAGCCTTGAATCTGTTTCAATTTATTTAATTGAGTTGTCTTGAATCTGTATTTTTGGCATGAATCTACTTAACTTGTTGTTGATTAAATGCATTCATTCTTTTATTTGTTTTCTCCCTTTTTTCCTTATGTAGCATGTTTGTGTTAGTATCTTATTGATGAATGAATGCTAATATTTGGGTTAATTAGTTTTTTTATTGAATAATTATTTATTGATTGAATGACTGGTCTATATTTGTTTTTCAAAGGTTTAGATTCTGTCATTTTGTGCTGAACTAATCATTTCCTGCTCTGATATTCTATAGTTGTGATATTTGATCAGGATGCAGGTTTGACACTTTGTCGAATTGGAACAATGATGATGGAGAAGCCATGGGAGCTGCAAAACATGTTTTGTTTGCAGCTCCCTTAACTGATACAAGTGAATATATTTGGTGCTTTACCTTTTTTTTTTTTTTTTTGGTCATGGGTTTTAAAATTTAATTTCGTAGTTTTATGATGATTGTGAAATTTAATTTGATAGTTTAGATACTTTTTTTTTAAAAAAAAAAAACAGGTTATAGTTGAATTTACATAATTTGGGCAAGGAAAACCTTTAATTGATGGGCTGCTTGAAAAACTGGTATTGTTAAAAAAATAAACAATATTGGGCTTTTGAAAATTCAACAATATTGGGCTTTTGGAAAGAAAAAAAAAATTGATTTTGGGCTCAACCCAGAACCGAACCTTGTATGTTCGGGTCGGCCCAACTTCGGGTTTCATTTTTGACTCGATCCAACCCGAGAACCGCAGTATTGGTCGGTTTGGCCCACGGGTTAGTCAAAATTTGACCCGACCCGAACCGTGCCCAGGCCTAGTGCTGCCAGATTCGAGCAGCTGCGTCTGGAAAAAGTTTAGAGAGCAGCGCAAGGCAAGCCCACAGGGGACTTTCATCGAGCACCTTGCACACAAGGGGTCGCTCAGATAACGGCCAAGGGGTCGCTGGTGGAGTCCACGGCTAGATTTCCGGCATTCCAAGGGGTCGTGTGACCCCTCTTGTCCCAACGTGCGTCCGCCACTGGCTCCCACCAAAACTCCTTGACACCCGCCCGCACCCAATCCCTTTCTCCTCCTCCCCCTCCTGCTGCTACGTCAAAGCCCCTTGTAGAGGACAGGGAACTAAGAACAGCGCCAGGACTTTGAACGGTAAGAAGCTTACTATTACCTGCTGGAAATTTAGAAAAAGAAAGAAAGAATGATACATATAGTTTTACTGGGTTAGATTTAAAAAATACTTCAGTGGCTACTTTTCGAAGGAACTCAACCCTCATTAAACCTCTCTGTGTATTAGAGACCACAAGAGAAAGAAAATGACCAATCCAGTTCAGGATTTTCATGAAGAAGAAGAAGATGACCAGGGTGAGGTTTATCTTGATGAAGCTGACATTATTGGCGAAGTCGATGTTGATGATGAAGGTCCTTAGTCGACTCTCTCTCTCTCTCTCTCTCTCTCTCTCTCTCTCTCTCTATTATGCATATAATATATGGAAGTTTTATTAATTTCTTGGTCATTTGGTGTGGACTGCAGATCTTCCTGATGCAGATGATGAAATTATTGGTATGCTACTTCACTAGAACCCATCACTTTGAAACTTCTTTCATTATTTATGATATGGGTTTTGTTTTCCCTTCCCCTTGAATTAATTCGATTGATTGGTATGGTATTATGCTTTATGGTGGTTTCAGATGAGCCTGATGACTCCATGCACATATTCACTGGTCATACTGGTAAGTGATTCCCTTGCTTTTTTAATTTTATTTATTTATTATTTATGCATTTCACCTGTTACCCGCATATTATGTATTCTTAATCGTCAATAAGCTTTGCTACGAGTTGTTCAAATTGAAAATTACATTTGGAAATTTGTTATTTCCAAAATTCAAATTGTTACTTCAAGCACTATATGCATATGGTGGCCGTACCTTATACATTCTTTAAATAGCAATTTTACCTTTGGAAAATAAACATCTCCTGTACATTTGTGCCTATTGTATTATATGTTGGCGCCATAACGCTAGATGCAAAATAGCTAGAGCGTTAGAGGAAATATTCTTTGTTCTTGTGTTATTACAAACTTACTATGTTAGAGGGATTTCCAGAATCTTATACTGAAGCGACTTTCCAGAATCTTGACTTTTATTTCACTCTCGAGCCCCATTGATTTGAAACTGTAGATTGGTATGTCTCTCAATGGAGTTCTTGACAGTTGCTTGCTTGTATTTAGGTTAGGAAATGAAATCTATATGACCTTTTATTGTTACTTTATCTGTCATATGCACATACACTGATTATCTTTGATTGTATTATAGAATTGGAGTGCAAAATAGCTTCGGCTTCAGTTTGATGCTTTTCTGCTGAGCTAGGCCTATGCCATGACTTGTATTACTTAAAAATTTGGGGTTTCAACTATTTTTCTTTCCCTTTCTGGAACAGGTGAGCTTTACACGGTTGTCTGCAGCCCAACAGATCCTACATTAGTTGCAACTGGGGGTGGAGATGACAGAGGGTTTCTTTGGAAAATTGGACAAGGAGATTGGGCGTTTGAGCTCCAAGGTTGGTGATAAGAGAACAGCTACATACTTTACGTACTTTGTTGTCCATAATTATTCACTTTAGTGCTTTTGTCTGAACCCAATTTTATCTTAGATCCCTAGCTCCAAAATTAGTGAACTACGGATTTATTAGATTTAATGTTCACTTTTCTCCAATTTAACTTCTTGAACACTACTCTGCAGGTCATAAGGATTCTGTTTCTAGTTTAGCATTTAGTACTGATGGACAATTGCTTGCATCCGGAAGCTTGGATGGAATTATTCAAATTTGGGATATCACATCACAAAATCTGAAATGCACTCTTGAAGGTCCTGGGGGGGGCATTGAGGTAAAACTTTTAAGCTGTATTTTTACTGCCATTCTACTGTAATTTATCAAGGATTTAATTTGGATTATGTGACTTCTCAGTGGGTCAGGTGGCATCCTAGGGGGCATCTGGTCCTGGCTGGTACAGAGGACTCTATTGTTTGGATGTGGAATGCTGACAAAGGTTCCTATCTTAATTCGTTTTCAGGCCATGGTGGTAGCGTGAGTTGTGGTGATTTTACCCCCGATGGTAACTTTCTTCATCTTGGTGCTTCTGTCTGTCTCTCTCTCATCCTCCCTCTCTTTTTTTGTAAACTGTTGTTATTATGCATTTCATTTATTTAAACTGATTTGAAAAGTATTTTGTTGTTTTTTTAATACCACTATTGATTTAATTTTCTCATGTCTTTTGCTGGTTTCTTAAGGTAAAACAATATGCACTGGTTCTGCTGATGCAACTTTGAGAATATGGAATCCAAAAAGTGGCGAAAACATTCATGTGGTACAAGGTATCTGTTCAAATTGTCATATAAATTTCCTATGTTCATCTTCCAAGTTAGTTGAAGTTTTGGAGCAAAAAGCAATATAGAAAAGGTAGTATAACCTTAAATCCAAATCATTGTATGATTTATATCGCCGATTATTTGGGGCTAGTAGTATTGTTTAACTTTTTAAAACCATTAGGATGGTGTGAAGATGCTTGATCTCTTTGCTTATTTCACCTTTGACCCATTGATGGTGTAACATAACCTTCATTAAGAAGCTTACAGTACGAAAACCGTATATATGACAGCAGAGAAGAAATAGACATTAGGTTCCACAATAGTCGGACACTGAAATTTTGGCGTATATACCCAATAGATCGACTGAAATTTCATTTTTGATTAGGTGTCGATACTGATACATGGGTGGAAGGATTCCACCCTTTTGCTGAATTTGATTATTTATGATGATGATTTTTTTTTTTCATAAAAAAAATTCTATGTTTTCATCTTCTAGTTGTATCAGTTGATTATGATAATTTATCAAAAGTACGTTCTCCTATCATGGTGCTAGCACCTCTTTGTACCGTTCTTATCTTAGTCAAAGTTGGTCTATTAACAGGAAGTGAAAGACTGAACTGTTGTCTCTGAAATCGAGCAGTTCTGTCTATTTTCAAAAGAAACTTGAAACAGATTATGGTAATTTCTTTTTGGTCTTTGCTTTGCAATTTTGACTCGTTTTGTCTTCTAGGTCACCTGTACCATACTGCAGGATTGACATGTTTGGCAATAAGCTCTGATTCAACTCTAGCTGTTACTGGTTGTGAAGATGGTTCTATCCATGTTGTCAACATAGTAACTGGAAAGGTATGATGTGCTTTTGTTACATTCAATACAACGGGAAGGGTATCATTGGTTAGTTGTTTAGTTCCCTGGTTGGTTTCACATCTAAAATTATCAGGCTTGTAGTATAATTGTTTTTTCCTATTATCAGGTTGTTAGTTCCCTGCCTTCACATTCAGATTCTGTCGAATGTATCGAGCTTGCCCCAAGGTACTTTCAAGTCTCTCTCTCTCTCTCTCTCTCTCTCTCATGAACTGTTGTTGTCATGCATTTCGTTTATTTAAACTCGAAAGCCTGTCAGGCTCCTTTGATCATGACCCCATTCTAGACAACCTTTTTCATTTAAATAATGATCATTTTTTGTTTGTGAAATCAATGTGCCTAATTATAACCAAAAAGGAACCTGGTGTCCCTAATCCCTTTGACCATGACTGTTTATCGCCACATGTGATTAATTTGAGTGATTCTTCCTATAACTGCCAGGTTTAGACATCATTTTATGCATGTTTATTCATTAATCACTTATTAATAGGGGATGGGATGAGATAAAATTATGAGATAATGCAAGAATTCTGCAATTTGGAGTGGTAAAAAGTTATTCCTTGTTGCCTGTCTCACCGTCATTGTTTTGTCTTCCTCCTAAAGAAGCATGCGCAAGGAAACTCCATCTTGGTATCTTTGCAATCAATCCGGCTTTATTTCATGTAGTATACTTCCACTTTACTCATTTGTTAAATTGTGTATGGCAGCTTCCCGTGGGCTGCAATAGGAAGTATGGATAACAAGCTAATCATCTGGGATTTGCAGCATTCGTTGGCCCGCTCCACATGTGATCATGAGGTCTGTTGGAGTTTCTTCTTGTATATAATAAATCCTTGTTTTTGCAATATTTTAACTAGTTACCAGCCTGTTTGCTTCTAGCCAGTGTTAGTGTTGGCTGATCATACTTGAGGATTTTAAATCTCTGCAACTGTCTAATGGAACAAATCAATCTTGTGCCCAGGATGGAGTGACATGCTTGACATGGCTTGGTGGATCGAGGTACCTAGCAACGGGTTGCGGGGATGGGAAGGTTCGACTGTGGGATAGTCTCTCGGGTGATTGTGTAAGAACCTTCAATGGGCACAGTGAATCTATTCAGTCTCTCTCTGTTTCTGCCAACCAAGAGTTTCTTGTTTCAGTATCTACTGATGGAACTGCCCGAGTTTTTGAGATTGCAGAATATAAGTAAGCAAAGATAGCCTACTTCATATATTTGTAACAAATATGGTCCTAGAGTTATGTAGTACTTGTGTTCAAAGAATCTGAGATGAATTCCAATACGTAAGCTTTCCTGATAAAATTTTCAACATTACTGTTCTCTGTTTGTTAACACTTTGTTCCGTGGAAGTTCACATCTTACCCCAAAATGAAAATAATTTCAAAAAAGAAAAATACCCAGCAACTCCAACCAGCTCCCTACCTCGACAACTCCACCCTTGGTAGCAGGTGGCCTCTCACCTGATTGCTGGCAGTCGGTGAGTCTCTTGCTTGATTGCTTGGAGGTACTAGTACTTGGCGCAGGAAGAGAACATTTTCCCCACCGAAACAAGCATCTCCTGGTTTTGCATTCTATAAATTGTTACAAGTTGTTTTGCATGTAACTCTAAACCCTAAACCCTAAACTTGGTTATGAAAAATGTCGAAACCCTAAGTCCAGCCTGGTTAAGCTTTAAGCTGCCATAACCAAATTTGAATCACCACTGGGGTTTTTCACACGACCAAGAGAAGTTCTTGTCGACTTTCACCTTCCACTCCAAAAAGAGTAAATATTCTATTCGAATGCTTAAAATTGTTTCTATGATACTTAAACATAATCATAATCGGTAATTGGTAAATGAATTACATAATCTAAGCCGGGCTTTATGATCGAAATTGCGATTGCGATCTTTATGCTTTGCTTGCTTTACCTCGTCGCAGGATTTATGATTTCAAATTTCAATGGTAACTTGTCCAATGTTGCAGAAAGGCTACTAACAAAACAATTTTTTTTAAAAAAAAAAATTTTAATGGTAGAACTTATTTTAAAAAGAATGCTGTGGAAGCAAATTATCTCACCCTAAGTCAAATAATTAAGCCAATCAATTTGGGGATTATTTGACTTAATTGGAAATTACCTAACCTAATTGGGAGTTACTTGAATTAATTGGGAGGTTACCTAATTCAAGTTGGATGTATTTGATCATTGCCTTAATTAGGGATTTGGTTAAATCCCTAATCCCTAAATACACCAACCTCACCAACTATACAAACCTCGCTAACTACACCAACCCCACCAACCCCACCAACCTCGCCGAGGCCCCCTATAAATACTTGGCTACGCACAAGGATTGAGGTACGTCTGAATTCCTACTCAAACTCTACATAAGTTATCCCTCACAAACCATTCTCTGCCATTTTCTTTCTATCTCACACACAAGGCTCTGGCCACCACACACGGCTTCGGCCACCCGATTTTCCTTGAAACACCCAACCTAACTTAGGCATCGGAGGGCCTTTGGCCAACACCTCCCGGGTGTGGTCCTTTTACTCCGATCTGTTTTGCAAGGAGAAAAAGAACCAGAGAAGACGGAGGAATCTTAGGCGAATATTCTAATGTGATGAAAATTGCTCCCACAAATTGGTGCTTTCATTGAGAATGCGAGATAATACTCAAAGCATGCTCCAAATCCATATTTCACACCTATTTTTCAAACAACCATGGTTGATACAAGACATACGAAGAGTAATACCACCACGGCGGGCTAGACTCATGGTTTCGTGGTGGAAACCTCAATGCAACCGCACAGAATCGTGGCTACCAACACCTTGCAGCAGTCTCCTAGTGCTTTGCACCCACCTTCAGCTGCTGGAATTGTAGAACAGCCGCCGCAGACAGCTGCTGTAATTGCAGAACAGCCGCTACGAGCCCGTGATCTCTACAGCCTTGCAGTCGCAAGCGCCGATTGTCGGAGCTGATCTACCGCGCCATCCTACAGGAGCTACCCTGCCTCACTATCCTGTCGTCGGAGAACAGCAGCAGCCACACCACTCAGCTACCGGAACTGCTGCACAGCCCCAGGCTACTTCGACGTCGTCCCAGTCTTGGAGCATATCCATTCTCTCCCTCCTCTACAACCACACTTGACGTATGCGCCTGTGTACGCATCTAATGGAGTCCTACCCTATATGCCGTTGGGCCCGATGCACACCACTCTAGTTGACCCGCACAGTCAGGTGGACCTTAACTCACAGGTTGATCAACTCGCACAAAGGGTCGATAATCAAAACAACCTGATTGGCCGGCTACTCAAGCAGATCAACTTGAATCAAGGCCCTAACCTTGGACCCTATGACGAGGAGAGGAGGATGCACGAGCAGGTCGAGAGGTCCCAGGCTGGTCAGATAGGGGAAAATAGGCAGGGGAGAGAACGAGATCGTGCAGATGAGACGTAGACAGCTACGAGCAGTACTCTGAGCCGTTCGAGGTTAGGTCCAAGGACCAATGTGCTCAAGAGGCTAGGCCCACAGTCTAATGTCCACGTTCACTTGGACCCACAAGGAGCTCGAGTTCTTGAGCAATCGCTTGATGAGCGCAACGATCGACGCCCACTAGCCTGCTCGAGGACCAACACGCGGCGACAAGCTGTAGATGAATCCTCACAAGCTCAACCTTCTCATCTGCCTAGCAGGCAGGGCAACCAAGGGGATCGACCCTTGGGAGCTGAGGAAGAAGTTAGCCAACTGCGCCCAAGGCACCGAAGACGTCAACCCGAGCGACCCTCTTTGCAGTCAGAAAATGTCGATCGACGCCCACCAGCCCGCTTGAGGACCAACACACGGCGGCAAGCTGTCAAGAAATCCTCGCAAGCTCAATCTCCTAATCTGCCCCCCGAGTAGGGCAACCAAGGGGATCGACCCTTGAGAGCAGAGGAAGAAGTTAGCCAGTCGGGCTCGAGGCACTGAGGACATCGACTTGAGCCACCAGTCCTGCGGGAAGAAGATGCCGAGAAGCTAGTAAATGACCGACTCCAAAGTCTCCAACTTAAAGGAAGCACGTTGGAGGCCCTGTGTAAGGAAACTGATCGAGTCGACTGCTCGCCCTTTACCGACGAGGTGGAACGAGCTCCGTCGCCGAAGCTGTTCACAACGCCATCTATCACTCCATTCAAGGGGGACTCTGACCCTGAGAGCCATTTGAGGCACTTCAAAAGCACCATGATCCTGTACAAGGCAGACGACGCCCTGATGTGCAAAGTGTTAGCGATAACTCTGCGATGAGAAGCTCAAGACTAGTTCCACACTCTACCGTCCCGTCGATAGGCAACTTCAAGGAGTTAGCCCTCATATTCACAAAGGAGTACACCTCCTACAAGATGGTCAGAAAGCATGCAGACCACATGTTCAACCTACGCAAGAAGCCAGACGAGTCTCTTCGAGACTACCTTAGAAGGTTTAAGTCTGAGAAGGTGAACATCATAGGATGCAATGACCAAGTTGCATCCTCAGCTTTCAAGAAAGGCTTGCCAACCGAGCATGAGCTATACCGGGATTTGACCATCTCTCCCCGCCAAACACCAGTAGAAGTCTTTACGACAGCAAAGCGCTACGTACTTTGGGAAATGACCAAATCGCCGCAAAGAAGGTTGCCGAGCAAGCCGATCAACCGGTTGAGTAGGCAAGCCAAAGGAACGGCAGGATAAACGACAATGATGGAGGCAAGCGCAAGTTACAGCCTAAGAGAGATGCTCCAGCAGTTGAGAACCATACCAGGTTCACTATCCCAATACACCAGATCTTGGCCCAAGTAAAGAACATGCCTTGGTTGAAGAAACCATCGCCTTTGAAGGAAAACCCAGCCAAGAAGGATACCGGTAAATATTGCGAATTCTATGAAGGGCACTACCATCGACATGTCTTCGGACGTATGCCAAACGAGACACTCTCATCGACATGTCTCCGGACGTAGGTCAAACGGGCCACTACCATCGACATGTTTTCGGACGTAGGCCAAACGAGCCACTCTCATCGATAGGTCTCTGGACGTAGGCCAAACGGGCCACTATTATTGACACGTCTTCGGACGTAGGTCAAACGGGCCACACTCATTTAGACGTCTATAGATGTAGGCCAAACGGGCCACTATCATCGACACGTGTTCAGACGTAGGCCAAACAGGTCACACTCATCGACATGTCTCCGGACGTAGGCCAAACGGGCCAGTATCATCGACACGTCTTTAGAAGTAGGCCAAAAGGGCCACACTCATCCACATGTTTCCGGACGTAGGCCAAACGGGCCAGTATCATCGACGCATCTTCAGACGTAGGCCAAACGGGTCACACTCATCGACACGTCTCCGGACATAGGCCAAACAGGCCAATACCATCGACACGTCTCCGGACGTAGGCCAAACGAGTCATACTCATCGACACATCTCTGGACGTAGGCCAAATGAGTCACACTCATCGACATGTCTCTGGACGTAGGCGAAACGGGCCACACCACTCTCATAAACACGTCTCCGGATGTAGGCCAAATGGGCCACTATCATTGACACGTCTTTAGACGTAGGCCAAACGGGCCACACTCATCCACACGTCTCCGAACATAGGCCAAACGGGACACACTCATCGACACGTATTCGGACGTAGGCCAAACGGGTCACACTCATCGACACATCTCCGGATGTAGGCCAAACGGGCCACTATCATCGACACGTCTTCGGACGTAGGCCAAACGGGCCACACTCATCGACAAGTCTCCGGATGTAGGCCAAAAAGGCCACTACCATCAACACGTCTCCAGACGTAGGCCAAACAGGCCACCATCATCAACACGTCTCCGGACGTGGGCCAAACGGGCCACTACCATTAACACGTCTTTGGACATAGGCTAAACAGGAAACTTTGATCGACACATCTTCGGACGTAGGCCAAACAGGCCACCATCATCGACACGTCTCTAGACTAGGCCAAACGGGCCACGCCGCTCTCATCGACATGTCTACGAACATAGGCCAAACATGCTGCAACCTGAGGAAATACATCATACGGAATATGCAGAACACACCCGAAATCTCTTAAGGGAGACCCTGACACTTATGAATCTCCAAAGTATGCGCAATCAAAATGCTAGCTGGACCAATTGGCAAGTCAAAAGCCTCTTCCATTCAAGAGCCCAAGTCACAGAAAGAAGCCAAGTTGCAGGTGGACAGCCCAACAATTAATCCACACCTCCTCCATGCACCACGTGCCATGCAGAAGCTGTGGGGCATTTGTGGAAGCAAATTATCTCACCCTAGGTTAAATAATTAAGCCAATTAATTTGGGGATTATTTGACCTAATTGGGAGTTACTTGAATTAATTGGGAGGTTACCTAATTCAAATTGGATGTATTTGATCATCGCCTTAATTAGGGATTTGGTTAAATCCCTAATCCCTAAATACACCAACCTCACCAACCTCACCAACTACACCAACCCCCACCAACCTAGCCGAGGCCCCTTATAAATACTTGGCTACGCACAAGGATTGAGGTACGTTTGAATTCCTACTCAAACTTTGCATAAGTTATCCCTCACAAACCCTTCTCCGCCATTTTCTTTCTCTCTCTCACACAAGGCTTCGGCCACTCAGTTTTCCTTGAAACACCCAACCTAACTTAGGCATAAGAGGGCCTTTGGCCAACACCCCCCGTGTGTGGTCCTTTTACTCCGATCTGTTTTGCAGGGAGAAAGAGAAGCGGAGAAGACAGAGAAATCTTAGGCGAATATTCTAGTGGGACGAAAATCGCTCCCACAAATGCTATGCTCAGGATTTGGATTTAGGAAGATACAAGTGTGAATGATTTAATATCAGTATGTTCATTGTTATAAAGAATTGTGTTTGGAAATGTTTATGAATGATTTAATATCCATCTGTGTTGCACGCGAGAGAGAGAGAGAGAGAGAGAGAGAGAGAGAGAGAGAGAGAGAGAATGGAGTAAAATTTGGAATTGTTGTAGAAAAAAAAGGTGAAAACAGAATGAGAGCCTTCTCTTTTATCAAACCTCAAAAACGTTTGCTTTCTACTTGTAAATATGTTATATATATATATATATATACATACGTCTGTTGAATAAGGAATCTGACACGAAATTGCCAAAATGGAAAACAGGGGCTTGATTTGTCAACATTAATTAGAACAATAAGCTTAAATTGGAAAATGTTGTTCTTTTTCTTTAGAGAGGAAAATTCTACTCTTTAGCAAGAGTTATATTGATTTTAGAGATTACATTTTTCCCAATTTTGTCATCACACTTCGTGTCGTCAGCAAATCAAATTCAATTGGTCAATTCCGTTAATTAATAGGCACGTAATGCGGTGAAAAAGGAGTTGAGTTAATAGTTGGAGGAATTCTGAATTTCAGTTCATCCGTACTGTGAGTGCTAAATTTGCAGTAAACAAAATTAATTTGTAGCCATGTTATTTTGCGTATCGATATTGTATCTGTGTTGACAAAAATGAAAATGCTACCATGCCCACAGGATCACTTGCCAGCTAGGGGCTTATTTAGAATGAGTCAGGCATAGGATCTATTTTAGACATTCCTTGCGAGTCAAGGCACTTAGTTGAGCAGAGGCTGTTTTGGCTGTATACACACACACACAATTAATGATGGATTCTTCTATCAACCTAATTAGTTGACCCCAATCTAAAATTGGTCTCTGCGTCTGATTTTTCTCAATCCAAACTCATTCAAAAAGCTATTTGATAAGGCCAACCCTTCACCAATAAATAAGTAGATCATGTAGTCAATTATGCACAGTACCAGCACCAGCACCAGAATCGAATCTCATTCGAAGTTTCTGTAAGACCTTTGTTCACAATATGAAGAAAGCCATTGCTCTCTCTTTCATGCTTGTGCTTTTCTTTGCCATCTCAGCAGGTAGACTCTCTCTCTCTCTCTCTCTCTCTCTCTCTCTCTCTCTCTCTCTCTCTCTCTCTCTGTGTAGAAATTATATGAAAAATTATACATAAATGCGACTACTTAACGTTGCAGGTGGAGTGAGTTGTAGAGAGGTAACGTGCTATGACAAGCTTGATATGAGCATAGGACCAGAAAAATCTTGCAACCCCAACGACTGCAAGGTACTGTGTCATTCCAAATATTGGCAGCTTTACAACGCAACATGTTTCGACTGGAAGACTTGTGAATGCGCATATTCCTGTTGATAGCCTCCTGCGTCCAATAATGCAAAGCATATATGATCAGATCATGTATAAACCTAGTCACTCCTACTAATAGTTGATGATAAAGTTGGCAAGCCTCTTCACTATCCTTTGTTCTATTTGCTTTACCCTGTTTTGATTCCACATATATCTGCAGCTCACGCCATTGATAAATTGTTTTTGTAGAGCACACAGCGCACGCCAACTCTGATATCTTTAAGCACTTTTTTGCCTGCATGTTTCACAAGTAAGT
This sequence comes from Prunus dulcis, assembly GCF_902201215.1. Classification (NCBI taxonomy): domain Eukaryota; kingdom Viridiplantae; phylum Streptophyta; class Magnoliopsida; order Rosales; family Rosaceae; genus Prunus; species Prunus dulcis. The sequence continues at coordinate 4,879,194 of NC_047657.1, forward strand.
GGGGAGTCACAAAAATATTCACGATAAAATTTCTAAATCATAAGTGTATTAGTCTCCACTCGTTGTGCTTAATTCTCCATTACCCATTAGAGCAACAGATGCATATGGCTCCCTGCAGTTGGGGCAGTTTGGGGTTGAGCATTTGCTGGAGGTAATGCTGATCACTAATCTGCACAGAAAAGATAAGCAATGACATGATGGAGTTGGTTTACTTGATTCGATTAAGCATATGATACTTGTGGCTGTTTGCCATGTTAAGCTGTGAGCATCATAGTGAGGTTACCTAAGTAGAATTTTGTATATACCTGTATACTCAATTACAGAATATTTTTTTTTTCCCTTCAAAATCAATTTAAATCATCAAGAATTTGAAAATCTGATGAAAAAATAACGAGTACATGTATTCAAACAAGCAATTATAAATTCCAAAGAACTAGATACAAATACAATTCCGAAAAATGAACTTGTCAAAAGAGGCCTAAAACTACAGATATTCAGATTTGTTAAAGTTACTTATATTACTAAAACAAGAAATTTGCATCATGTACAAATGACATTGAGCAGCCAGTTCGTAAACTTAACAAGTGATCTAATAAAGAGCATACAAGCGCAACATAACATGAAATGATATAAGAGAAGACAGAAGAAAATTCCTAGTTTCACCTATGTATGAACTGAAACAAATCAGAATGAAAAGCTTAAAATCTTCAAGGAGTCGAATCAACCTTGTTAACAATACAAAAACAGGAAAATAGAGAATGTGCAATTGTTTCGCACCACCCTCAAATCCAAAAGCACATTCATCTCAGGTCAGATGAATTTCCAAATTTCTTTCTCTTTCAAAGTTCACCACATTCCTCTGTAACAGGTCAGTACTACGTTGTATAAAACAACTTCCTCAGGATGTAAGTTCTTTCATATGAGTCTGGATATGAGTGGAAATCACTTGGAAAATTACAGAGAACACATTCAGAATTTGTTGCAAATTACAATGTATGTGATAACTGGTTAAATTGCAAACCTAGCATACTTGGATAAGGATACAGAGCAGAGTAGTTTCAGAATCAAAGCCCCGTCTCCTGGGTGTAATATGGATTTGGGAGTGCTTATATAAGGAAGGACCCATGAGAAAACACCTCACAACCATTTCAGACAAATATGTGCATGAAGTTAGATTTAGAGACTACCAGTTAAACGAAAAACAAACTGAAGAATATACTGATCCTGCTGAATGGAGCTGCCCATTATTTATTCAGACTATAATACAGGAAAAGCTTTGTGCCACACAAACAAGACCTATATGCTAATTCCATCCTAGAAACTGGCAACGAACTGAGAGAGAAGCAAATAGAAATACACGAATTGATATTCACCATTTAGTCAAGCATAAGCAGTTATGAGCAACAAGCTAATTACAACAGGCAATCTTATTGCTACTGAAAAAAATGAAACAATGAATGAATTAAGAAATAAAGGGAACTTTTAAATTTTTTTTTTTATGAAACAAAACTTTATTAACTGATAAGAATGCTGCAAAATATCATGTCAAAGCTAAAAAGTTTGGCTGTGATTTCGGCAGTGAACAGTTTGTATCAGATCTGCGATATGTGTTTCCTGGTCCTGTAGTGTAGCTTCAGGCAGCGTTTTGGATCTTGTATCATTTCCAACTATTAAGTTTCTTTTCAAAAAAAAAAATTACAACTATTAAGTTAGTAATTCACTCGATGGAAGGAAACAACTTGTTAAGAAACCAGAAAGATAATCTCCACAGGCCTTCATTTTACATATGTACATTTCTTACGGACACAAGCATTTTTGTTTTCATAATATTAGGGAAACAAGCATTGCTCAGGTAGGCAATGTTGCCAGGAGGACCGTATTGATCAAATTCTTGAGCATATCCAACCACATCTATAGCTCTACCTAAAATTTGTTAGGCAGGGAAAGACAAATAAGTTCACATGATCTGATGATTATATGTATTTCACAACACAAGCCAAATCAAATAATCTTCAAATACCAAAAAAGGCACATCTAAAGATCAACATATACTAACCGCAAAAAAAAAAAAAAAAGAAGGAAACCTCCAAATTTGATTCTGAAGATGCTTGCTTCTTATGCTGTTATCTGTAATGCCTCCATTCCTGGGATGTACACTTAGATAGCATTCTCAGACAAAAAGAACTCTACACTACATCTCCATGCTTCTTTGTAATGACAGTACATCTTTGCTGCCAGCGAACGCAGAGTAATGCATTTTCCCAAATAAATGAGAGAGAGAGAGAGAGAGAGAGAGAGAGAGAGAGAGAGAGAGAGAGAGAGAGAGAGAGAGATTGCCAGTCTCGATTCACATTTACCTGGGCTGAAGGTCTAACATTCTATGTTGTTGAAACAGTACTTGAAGGTGCAAAAAGGATGGAAAAAAAAAATTAAAATGAATATGCCAGCCTTGACTAGCTTAGCTCAGAAAACTTGATCCCACTCTACTTGGACAAAAACTTTAGTCAATTTAGATATGCATGCAAACCTGTTGTTCACACCAGAAAAATGCAATGTAAATTAAATAACCAGTGAGAATCGATCAAAATTCATCGCACCAGACAGTGGCACTGTCTCAATCAGTATGTTGGATGGCAAAAAATACTGTTTGATTTTATATATCCGAATCTGACCAATCAAATGTAAAGCTAGTCATTTCAGGTGATTGAACCAACTACTTCCACTTACTCTCCCAGTTATGCTGCATAACACCATAACTATTTCTTTATGGATCTGTAACCCACTCATATATTTTTTTTCTTTTCTTTTTTGGACTTTTCACACCAATATCATGGCAATAAAGGACTGAGAAACATTAAAATCATTTAAAACAAAAATACCAAATAAGGTGGTCAAACAGGTTTTTCTTTCATTGCATTGAGCAATCCTAAGAACTACATAAGATGCATATAAATGACCAAAAAATCGAAAATCAAGCTATGTATAACATAAAAAAAATCAACATAAACAACATACACAGAAACAGATGAGCGTGAATAACATTTTAAGATAAATTTGTTTTACTGATGTCAACAAAATTCATTACAGTGAAACAGTGCGCCTGTAAAGTACTTCGTCATCACTCTCATCTTCCTCATCTGACACCATTTCATTTCCAGGCAGCTCTAACTTTCCACCCATACAAAATAATGGACCTGGAGTCTCTGTTTCAATATACTCCCCTTGCAACCTCTCCTCAAACCTCTGGTCACTACAGTTCAGGAACCATTTCAAAGAACACCTGATCTCCTTGCTTTGCAACCTCTGGTACCTAGGTTTTATCCTGGATTCCAAGCTGTAAGTGAAGTATTCCGGAAATTCCACAAGCTCTTTCAGTGGCCTACCCATTTCACTCTTAAAGAAGTAAAAGCTATTCTTCATGAGCTCAACACGCAATGCAATTAACTGGGGACACTTTACAATCATCTTGGCAACATCCTCAGAAGGTATTCCCCGTCCAAGAAGGAACTCAACTGGCTTCATTATCACATGTTGATGAAGGCTGACAATCTGCGGCATCTTCTCTATCACTCGTGCAAATCCTTCAGGATCAATCTTATGCTTCAAACTAAAGAAATACTGCTGTGAGGACATTTTGGCCTTTAAAGGCAGCCCAAGAATTTGGGGGGTACTGAGCAACAACCGAAGCAAGCACTTCCCTCCGGATCCCAAAACTAATCAAACAGTCCACATTTGGTTTAACAGTCTCCTCAAGATCATAACCAAGTAAATATGCCCGCTTCTCCAACATCCTAGCCAAAATCTTTTTTGGCAAGCCTAAGGAAACCAAAAGATCAACAAATGGCTTAATCACAGTCCCAACTCTCATTCCCAAAAAGTAAGGATACTGTGTGACCATCGGACCTATATCCCTAGGATTAACACCAATGCTAACAAGATATGCCACTGAAGTACTCATTGTCCCCTCAAGTTTATACCCGAGAAGCTCAGGATACTTCTGCAACACATAGCCAATATCCTGCTTCTCCACATCAAGCCCACGAAGGAACTTAACAACCGGCACAAGCTCAACAACCACACTAGCATGCAATACTTGCGGGTAATTTTTAACAAACTCACCAAGTTTCGACCTTGGAATCCCAATTTTCTCCAAGTAAGCCAACACAGGTATCATATTTTTTCTCACACTACATCCGAGCATCAAGGGGTACTCATTAATGTCATCGCTGGACAATCCTAGCTTCTGAAGGAACTCAACTCTCTCCCTCATGACGTCAACAGTAGAGGGTAGCTCTAAGCTTTCTAACTCATCAGGAACTATGCCCAAGCTCTTTAAATAATCACATATTATAACCCTTGAGACAAGCTTCTCTTTGCGGCCTTGGACCACACCCCAAGTGACAGAGGGCATCTCATACTCTGGAAACTTGGAGGACTGGGTTGAAAATGAACAATTATGTAAAACCCTTGAAGGGTTTTGGCTATGGGGCAGTTGGGCACATGGGTTTTGGTGAGATTGGATTGATGGTGGGATTGGAGTGAGTTTCTGTGAAACTTGTGGGTTTATGGGAACTATTCTGGCGATTTGGGTTATGGGTTTTCTTGCTCTGAACAGTGAGCTAATCATTTCAAGGGAAGGAAGAAGAAGAACTGCTTGAAACCACAAAATAAATCAAGAAATTGGTCTTTAGTTTTGCAACTATTTTTATTCTTTGGAGTATTACAAAAGGGGCTAACTCACTTGGTTGGTACTGCTCTCAATCTTCAACCTGATGACGCATGGTCTCAGGCTTCAGCACATTGAAGCTCACAGAGTTCTGAGTATTTTGCTTCGTATATGAAGCCCTTCTCTCGTCTGGACCTATTGAGGCCGTTGGATATATCTGACGGTTGATTTGCAAAATATTTTTCACAATACCGGTAATACCCTTGGTACTCTTTCAAACTGACATAGCCTATCCCCGTGTTTCTCTACTGGACGGAAAGGGAGGGCTTTCACCTCGCAAGTTAACTGCTTTCTCACTCTCACAAGCTCACAAGCTCGCAAGCTTCATTCTCTCTCAACTCTGGCTTCTTCATTCACGTAAAGGTAAATAATCAGTCTCTTTAAAATCTTTTGATTTTAGGGTTTTCAATCCTCTCAGTTTTTTTTGTTTTTTTTTTGTTTTTTTTTTATATGGGGATTTCTGTTTATTTATTTATTTTTTGGAGTGATTTTGAGATTCTGTAAACGGTGGTTCATGGGTTTTGTAATTTGATTGATTTATGCTCAATGGTACTCTGCATTACATTAGTTTTGAGGTCAGACTCAAAGTTCCAAGCTAGGGTTTTCAAGCGGGTTTGAATTTTCTGTTTTTGTTTTGGGTTATTGTGGATTCTGTATACAATGCTTCATGGATTTTTAATACTAATTTTCGTATGCTCAACCTGTGATGGTGTTCTTCATTTTGTTAGTTTGGAGTTTGGATTCAACGTTCCTACATGGGGATTTTTTCGCTGGATTTTGATATCTGAGGATGCCCTGTTATTAATTTAGCTTCTTTGAGGCTTCTTCAAGTTGTTTCAAGTTTGTTTACAATTGAGTTTGTTTTAAGCTTCTCCTGCGTCAAATGGATGCCCAGAGTTTCTTGCCCCATTGTATGCCCCATAATAGGTCCCATTCTTCTACCCTTTCCCAGGAGTCGATGACTATTCGTACATAGCTATTACCTTAACACCAAAGAAGAGTTCGAACCAATGCTTTATTTCTGTCCTAGTTGATCCTGATTCGACATTAGAAGTATATTGATTTTTTCCTAATAAACGAATACTTTTGTCTGTAAATACTGCATATTTACACATGCACAGGACATGGTTCAAATTAGTTTAGAATCCTATGTGTATAGGAGTGAGATCGGTATCTTGTTAATTGGTCTTTCTCTTTTTTTTTTTTCTTTTTTTTTTTTTCTATGCAATTAATTTGTAATTAAAACAAATAGTTTTTATGATACAAAAACTTCATCTTGGTTTGCAATTTGCATAAAGAAGTTACCCCTTGATCTTATTCTCTATTGCCCCTTTGGCCCAAATCCTATTGTTTTGCTTATTATGCTTCATTAACTTAGGTTTTTCCTGCTTTAAATCCTTGAATCTTGCATAATCTTTTGCTCAGATGCCCTTTTTTTTTTTTCTTTTCTGAGATACTTTATCTAGTTCTTATCTTGGTTCAAAAATCCTAAATTTGCATACATGTTTAGTAGGATTTGAAGTAAGAAAGGGTTTTTTTTTTTTTTCCTTTTTCCTTTCATTGACTGATTTTTTGGTTCATTAACTCAAATGTGTCTTTTGCTCATTGGCTTATTTTTTGGTTCATTAACTCAAATGTGTCTTTTGCTCATTGGGCAGTTGTGATTTTTTGTTGCTCCGAAGTATGAATTTGGAGCTTATAAGGTGGAATTGTTGTGTTAGGTAGGTTCTGCGAATAAGTAGAAGAGATGATTGCAGAGAAGCCCAGTTGGATTAGGCACGAGGGAATGCAAATTTTCTCCATTGATGTTCAGCCTGGTGGACTTAGGCTGGCCACTGGTGGGGGTGACCACAAGGTGCGACTTCTCTCCTCCTTTGTGCTCTGTTTGCTTGCTTAGGAAATGTAGGAATTCATTAAAAAGAAAAATTAATTGTGTTTTTTTTCCCTCCAATATATCAGAATCAGAAACCTGTACTCATGGGGGGAACATTACAAGTTTTCCCGTTCACTATGTATTGTTTCTCGTCATTATTGTTCTGTTTGGTTGGAAAAGTATTAAACAGATGGGACATTTAAGTTTTCAGAGACCTTGGAAAAGAAAACCCCAAAATACATTTATTTTACTTCGTTGTTATAATCTTCTATTGTATCCTTTGCCTTGTTTGGTTGGGAAAATATTGAACAGACCAGACATTTGAGTTTTCAGAGACCCTTGCAAAGAAAACCCCAGAATACGTTTATATTGCTTAGTTTTTAGAATCTTCAATTATATCATCTGCCTTGTTGGTGGAAATTTTGATGGACATAGGTTGGAATTTGTGTCTACTGTTGTGTTTGGATTGTGAGTTTACAAGGGCTCTGAATTCTTATTAAAAATTGTGCAATTTAAAAGTATTAATGTTATGGAATCTACTATTTGAAATAGGGTGGAATTCAAATACGTCATTTTAAATTCACTCTCTAAATCACACTATTTTTTCCTCACAATCTGTAACACGAAGTAATAAATCTCTGTTTTTTATTTTTCCTGATGTTTGATTTAAACAATTTAAACTATGTAGTCAAATACATACATACATATATACATACATACATCATACATACACATATATATACATACATACATATATATATATATCCATCAATTTGCATATATATATATATATATAGATCCATCAATTTGCATTAGACACATCTGGTCATAGTCACATTTATATTTATTTTATGGGCGCCTTTGTTGCATCACTTTGCATGGCATCATTTGTTATACTGTGGAAGTGATTGCTTCGTCCCTACTTTGCCAACTACAGGTGCGAGTATGGAACATGAAATCCCTTGGCAGGGATTTGGAAAATGAAGAATCATCCCAGAGGCTACTTGCAACTCTCCGTGATCACTTTGGTTCTGTGAACTGTGTTAGGTGGGCTAAGCATGGTAGGTATGTTGCTTCAGGATCTGATGATCAAGTGATTCTAATTCATGAGAGGAAGCCTGGTTCAGGAACCACTGAGTTTGGTAGTGGGGAGCCCCCTGATGTTGAGAATTGGAAAGTTGCAATGACTTTGAGAGGGCATACTGCAGATGTGGTAATGAAATTGCTTTTACCATTTCGATAGCTGGATCACCTGAAACAATTTCCTTTCTATAGTTTTTCGAATGGAGTGTGTTTTGCTTCATGACTACGATCCACCTTTTGTTTTCAAAAAATCAAGTCATTTGGCTTTTGGGATTACTTACATGCAGTAAATTTGTTTTTTGAAGTTACTGGAAGAGTGACATAATGTATGGTTTTTTTCTTCAGCTGCCTTTATGAAGGAAAAAAATGGGGCTAATTTAGTTGATTTTCGTTTATATTCTCCTAAATAAATGCTATGGATTTGTATAGTTCCTGGTGGGTCTTACTGAGGTGCTTTTTTTTTCCATGCTTAAAGTAGGTGGATCTTAATTGGTCTCCGGATGACTCGATGTTGGCCAGTGGAAGTTTAGATAACACTATACACATCTGGAATATGAGCAATGGTATTTGCACAGCTGTTCTAAGGGGTCACTCTAGCCTGGTTAAAGGAGTTACTTGGGATCCAATTGGTTCATTCATAGCAAGTCAATCAGATGATAAGACTGTAATTATTTGGCGAACAAGCGACTGGAGTCTTGCTCACAGGACAGACGGCCACTGGGCAAAATCAGTATGTCAGTCGTGTAAGTTTGTCTCTATACAGGTTCCAATATCATTGTCTAACAAGTGTTTGTTGTTTCAGCTTGGATCTACCTTTTTCAGGCGGCTGGGATGGTCCCCTTGTGGCCACTTCATTACTACCACTCACGGGTTCCAGAAACCAAGGCATTCTGCACCTGTCCTAGAGAGAGGGGAATGGTCTGCTACATTTGACTTCTTAGGACATAATGCCCCCGTGATCGTAGTGAAGTTTAATCATTCAATGTTTAGGAGGAATATTTCCAATGCTCAGGAAAAAGCAGCACCTGTGGGGTGGACTAATGGGGCTTCAAAGATGGGTGGGAAAGAGAAAGAACCACAACCTTACAATGTCATTGCAATTGGGAGTCAGGATAGAACCATAACTGTCTGGACAACTGCAAGTCCCCGGCCTCTCTTTGTAGCAAAGCATTTCTTTACTCAAAGTGTTGTGGATTTATCCTGGTATGGTTGCTATTTCCAGAAAAATATTTACCATTAGGTTGTCTGCATATTCTTTTTCATTTTGATATAGCAAATTTTTATTTTTTTTGTGTGTTGTTCTGTTCTGTAATGTTATTTTTCTTCTTATGGAAACAGGAGCCCTGATGGTTATTCACTTTTTGCATGTTCTTTGGATGGGTCAGTGGCTACTTTCCATTTTGAGGTGAAAGAGCTTGGCAATAGGTTAACTGATGCTGAACTGGATGAATTGAAGAGAAATCGTTATGGTGATGTTAGAGGTCGGCAAGCAAATTTAGCAGAAAGCCCAGCACAGTTATTGCTTGAAGCAGCCTCTGCTAAGCAAGCCCCAAGCAAAAAAGTGGTTCTGGATCAGCAAAACCAGACAGTTGTAAAACCTTCTGTTGATGCAAGGGTTGCAACAAAAACTTCTGTTGATGGTTTAAATAAGGCTTCATTGTCTGCCAGAATTTCTAGTCCTGTGAAGCAGAGGGAATATAGACGGCCTGATGGCAGAAAGAGGATTATTCCAGAAGCTGTTGGGGTGCCTCTCCAGCAGGAAAATATATCTGTTGGGCCTCAGTCGCAGGCTCTTGACTTCCCTCCTATGCCTTCTGATAAAAAAAATGATGATAATGGGTTAGCCGCTGCTGATAGTAGCATTAGAGACAGTTCTGTTAGGGGAACGCTTGGTAGGAGCACTGAAATAAAGGAGGGACATGGGGTCACTGCTAGAGCTATGATTACCAAAAGCCTGGTTATTGAGAAGGTTACCGCATCCACAGGCAGAGATGAAAGCATAACTGTGGAGCAGTCAGGAAATGCCAAGGCTTCTAGTTCGCTAGGCGCTTCTTGTTCCGCTCTTTCAGTTAGGGTGTTCGATAAGAAAGAAGGGGAAGATACTGTACCAATTTGCTTGGAAGCTCAACCCCGAGAACAAGCTGCAAACGACATTGTTGGCATGGGAAATACATTTATCATGAAAGAAACAGAAATTACTTGCACAAGGGGGTTGCAAATTCTTTGGTCGGATAGGATATCTGGGAAAGTCACTGTTTTAGCTGGAAATGCAAACTTTTGGGCTGTTGGCTGTGAGGATGGATGCATACAGGTTAGTATACATCTCTTTCATGCATGTGTACTCATTCATTTTTGTTTTTTCTTCATTTTTTCCCATGTTTAAACCATTCTTAACAGATATATTTCAAAATAAGTCAAATTCTGCATAATATTCCTTGGTGGTTGCACTTCACAACATCTTACTATACAATTGCAAACATCTAATAAATGTTTTTTTCTGTGAATCACCATTGAAGTCAAAGCATTCTTTTGCATTTGCAGCATTTGATATTTAAGTGATTGTTTTAGCTGAAGAAAGATGCTAATATAGTTAATAGGTTCAGAACTTCAATTTTTTTTTTCTTCCCTTTAAAGCCTATTCAAAACCCTTAAAACTAAAGGTTTTGCCATCATTGACTGGCTTAAGCTCTTGGTTTGATATGTGATTCGTTGTACTGGAAGAAGAGAGTGAGTTTAAAGGATGAAGGTTAAAGAGATGCAGATACTTGATATGCTATTTTAAGCGTATTTTATTTTTCAATGATTTCTTTAATGGGATCTTCCAAATTGGATTATATTTCCAATGCTCAAAGGACAACAATTTTTATTCTTAATTAGCATGACTCTGTTAGTCTATGCACCAACTTCACTCTGGCGGTCATGACAAGCATTATGACATTTATGTTCGTTATAGTCATATGCAGACATGAAAATACCACTAAGCTTGCTTTAAGTGGTTGGATATATATAACTTGTCAACTTTTTGGTCTCCTTGAGTAGGTTTACACAAAATGCGGGAGACGTGCTATGCCAACTATGATGGTAGGATCTGCAGCAATATTTATAGATTGTGATGAGTGCTGGAAGTTGTTTTTGGTTACAAGAAAAGGATCCTTTTATGTGTGGGATCTATTCAAGCGGAACTGTCTTCTTCATGATTCGTTGGCATCTCTGGTTGCTTCAAACCCAAACCCATCTGCAAAAGATGCAGGTACCACATTGAACTTGTCTTTTCAACACATGGAGCGTCTTTTTTCAACTGTAGTTGCTTGATAGGCATAGCCTATTCTTGTCGGCATTATGTTTAGATGTGCTTAACGTCCTGTCCACTGTGGCTGTTGGCTTTTATACATGCTTTCCAGGTGTGATCAAAGTTATATCAGCAAAGCTATCAAGATCTGGTTCTCCTCTTGTTGTTCTTGCCACTCGCCATGCCTTCCTCTTTGACATGGGCCTGATGTGCTGGCTTAGGGTTGCAGATGACTGCTTTCCTGGGTCAAATTTTTCAAGCTCCTGGCATTCGGGTTCAACTCAGAGTGGTGAGCTGGCAGCTTTGCAGGTTGATGTTCGGAAATATGTGGCCAGGAAGCCAGGTTGGAGTAGGTGTGTACTAAAATTGCAGAATTGTTCAGATAATATTAATATGTACTGACCGACACATTGCAGTTTAATATCTTGCTCTTGGAATTGATCCAGTTGTATTTTCTTATAGGGTGACTGATGATGGAGTGCAGACACGTGCTCATTTGGAAGCTCAGTTGGCTTCTTCACTGGCTTTAAAGTCCCCTAAAGACTATCGTCAATGCCTTCTTTCATACATACGCTTCCTTGCGAGGTATTTATTTTTGCCTCCCTTGTGCATATATTAGTAAATATACCTAGGTGTCCTTCCTTGCACTCTGCTGCTCCTCTTTTCCTCCTCTTTTTCTCTGAGTTGCTCTATTCGCACATACATAACACGTTGCTAGTAATGTTGTTAAACTCTTTCATTATTACATATAATGTTCATTGGTGGTGCTTCTCTTCGACTTCTAGTAGCATGCTCTGCTTCTGCTTTTTTCTGTTGTGTCATCGTCTTTTACCCTTTATTTGATTCATCAATATCTTCTACAGAAGAAAACATAAGGTGTGCAATTTGTTTTACCAAGTTTGACACTTAAAGTGTGTTAGAATTGAATACTTGTAAGACATTCTTTCAACCCTGTCTCTCCTTCTCTTTCCCCCTCTTGTTGTTTGAAATTTTGTGCATGTTCACGCACCGATGTTGTCAGCAGTGTATAACTAAGAGATAGATGTGTTGATACAGCCTTAAATCTGAAATACCCTTTCTTATTCTCGTTTACTAGAGCTTCTTTATTAGTTTTTTTTTTTTTTTGGTCACCTGGGGGGTCCTAAAAGTCTATTCTTAAGATATGATGTCATATATATATATATATATATATATATATATAGGGTCAGGATCAGGGGACACACATTTTTAACACAACTTTTGACACACTTTTAAGACCTTTAGATCTAACCACTTTCAACGGTGGAGATGAATGCTAATATAACTTTTTCACTATTACACCTTGTATTCTTCCCTTTTCGGGAATGTCAATATTTAATAGCTTTTTCAGCTTCTTTTTTCTCTCTCTTTCCTCCCTCCCTTGTTTTATCTCCCTTTAAAACCTTTTCTTCTTCTCTGACAAAAACAAGACCCTTCTTCTTCCCTTATTGTTTCTGCGAAAATCCTTGTTGTATTCTGGAAAAACAATGAGGTAGATGGTGGTCTCACCCATCCGCATATACACTTCCAATAAAAAAATTTTGCCTTATCTTTTGTGTTATGAAAGTTATCAGAAAAAGAGAAAGACATTAGAAGAATTCACAATCACAATACTATGGCCAAACTTCAGGAGAAGAAAGATTGAAAGAGGAACCACCTTTGAAGAAACGAAAAGAAATAAAACAGATACAAGACCCAACCCTGTCCTGCCCTCTCCTTATGCATCATTTGAAAAAATTGGCACAACACACCAAAGAGGATTGTCATGCCTTAGATAATCAGACTCTAGATGTATCTTGCAGGAACTAGGACAAATCCAAAATATATTTGTTTATAGTCTGATGGATTACAAAGATTAAGAGGAAAATGAAAATTGAAAGTTTGCAGTTTTGGGTGCATGTCATCCATGTATTACTTCATCATTTCCAGAATGGCACAAGAAAATATTTTACAGGGAAGAAATTAAGGAGAAGAAGAAGGATTTTATTATAAAATAAAATAAAAACAGAAAACACGGGAGAGAAGTGATTAATTAAATTGAAGAAGTTATCCTTATCTTCAATATAAAAAAATAAATAAATTTGTAATATAAGTTTCTTTTTTACTTTAAAAAGAAAATAAAAGAAATTAAATTGAAGAAGTTATCCTTATCTTCCAAATCCAGATTAGAAACAAGATTTTAACTTGATAAGAAAAGTCTGTAAAACTTTATGTATATTTGGGTAATAGCTAGGTCAGTAGATTGAGAGGATGCTCCCAAATGATTTATATTTAGCTAACTTTTTCTTGCAGGTCAAAAAAGAAATGGGTATGAAAACTCATCCTTTGAAGAAAGAAAACTCATCCTTTGAAGAAAGAAATCCATGGCTGTTCACTTCATATCGTACTCCTCCAGCTCAAATAAAATGTTTTTTAGAAAACTATTTCTTTTGAGAACATATTAAATTAAACAAGGTTTCTCATTGAAATTTGTGAGGAGAGGTGCGAGAGAATGGCTTATTTCCAAGGGAAATTAATCATATAGTTGTGGGTATTGACCTTTTTTTCAAATGCAATCTTAGCCATTAAAACTGCTTTAATCTAAAGGTTGAAAATGTGTGTCTAAATTTGTGACTTTGTGTGTGTATATATATAATTTGTGTGTATGTATGTATGTGTTTTTTATGATGTTTATGATCTTTAGCAATCCTAAACTTTGATGCTTTTTAACTTTAGTCTCTGTAGCATTATACATTATAACCCTATGTTTACACTGATTTCAGAGAAGCAGATGAGTCTCGCTTACGAGAAGTCTGTGAGAGTTTCCTTGGACCTCCAACTGGGATGGTGGAGGATACGCCTTTAGATCCAAAGAACCTGGCATGGGATCCTTATGTGCTTGTAAGGCTTTGTATAACAATTCTTTAGGTGTCTTTTGCTAATGGGATTTGAATCCAAAAAAATTTCAATCCATTTGCCCCCTAATTTTCTCTTTTTTCTTTTGCAATTTTCTTTTTGAGATATGACCCTAATAGATACTCCTCATGTAGAGTCAGTTCAAATTTCTTTTATTTTCTTACTCATTCTGGTTGCTTGTTGAGGGTTAAGCAGTACCTGTGATAAATTTGTAAATCTACCGTAGTTTCACCTGCAATTTGGTTGATTGCAGGGTGAAATTGCAATGGTGTATGATACAATCTTAAGTATCAGACTTGTTGCAATATACCCCGGCACAAACTCTTGCCATCCAATCTTTGCTACTTAATTGTTACTAATTTTTAGTTTTTTTTTAAGCCTTGAGAAGGTTTATATGCGTTATTTACATTTACCCCTTGTGTTTCTGCTTTTGCAGGGAATGAGGAAACATAAACTCTTACGAGAAGATATTCTTCCGGCAATGGCTTCAAATAGAAAAGTACAGCGATTGCTTAATGAATTCATGGATCTCATTTCCGAATATGAAAGCGCTGAAACAAATCTAGAGAAAAGGTCTCAAACTTCACCAACAGCACGTCCACCAGCAGCTGATCAAATGGAAGCTGCTCCATCTGGGACAAATCAAAAGGACTCTGTCCCTGCTGCAACAGATCAAAAGAAGTCTGTTCCTGCTTCAATTGATGAAAAGGACTCCTCCCAGTTAGCAGCAGATAAAGAGAATTCTGCTCAAGCGGCAGAAGATACAGTTAATTCAGATCCACAAATGATCAATCAAGTTAGTCTTGCTCCACAAGATGCAGGTTCTTGAGTTTTGCGTCTTCTCACAGTCAAAAGGAATGTAAGAAATAGGGCACGCTAACATGTAGTTGAACAGGAGTTAGCTTGAAGATGACCGGCGTATTGTATATGTTTGGAGTTTATTTACCCATGACACATGCATATCTAGATTGGAGTCCATTTTGCTGATCACCTTTCTTCTCAAGGAAACCTACCTACGAGTATATGATGCATTAAGCGTCGAATGATTGGTGAATTATGTGGTGGTTTCCTCTCACAAATGCAAGAAAATCTCACTTTGCATATGTAGTTGTATGTAATTGGCTTGATGAATTTTGTTTCTTGTACATTATCCAGCATAATCTGAATCTTTATCGGATGAGAGAGCTCCTAGGTTTTGTAGTTTTAGGTGTCCTGCCATACAATCATTTTAATTTTTATTGATAATATTTTGTTCTTGCTGTTAAAACCCAGGGGGTGCTATGAACCGCAGCAGATTCAAGAGATAAAAACATACATCGCTAGGATTCCTTGATTTTATATTTATTTTGAGAAGTTAATTTACCAACTTTAGAAATGTGCAGAAGAATAGTAAATATTTCATATATGTTTAGGTGAGACATATACTTTAGTTCTTAATAATTAACAAGCATGAGTTAATTATTAATAATGTTCCAATGTTAGATGACGTTCGAATCTCCCCCTATTATTGATAAAAAAATATCATGTTATTGAAAAAAAAGTAATGCTATTTAGACACACAATATTGACCACCTTAACTGATCATCTTATGTGGCAACTGATGTGTCATGTCATGTCAATTAATGAATATTGTCATGTCAATTAAAAAACAAATTAAAAAAACCCTAGCATTCCTAGTGAGTGGCTTAATGGCAGCATTCATTAATTGACATGGCATGACACATCAGTTGTCACATAAGATGGTCAGTTAAAGTGGTCAATGTTGTGTCTCCAAATAGCATTACTCTTGAAAAAAAGCATCACAATTTTATACTAGAGTGGACGTGATTCGATTTAATTCGCTTTAGATGTTAACCTAATTATATCATTGAATAAAACCAATCCATTTAATGACTGGTTTGTTCAGTTTTTTTTTTTTATTTGTTACAGTTGAGAAAATTTTGAGTGTTGCTAAGCGAATCCTAAAATTAACTGAGTACACACTACTATAAAAAGTATATATTGAATTACTGATTTACCCTAATATAAAATGACCAAAAAGGATATATGGAATTGTGAAACAAATATAATTTTAATAAGTACACCTTACTAACTATATTCAACCCTAATCAAGGGATTACTCGGTGCCCATCTTTGTGATCCGCGAGTCAGAATGGCTTGGAGCAGATTACTTGGTGCCCATCTTTCTTCTCAGAACTATTTCTTGGCAATTTGGATTAGACAACTTAAAAATCAGTGACACATCTACCAACTTTTAGAAGGGTGCTTTTGACTTGGCTGTTGTCAATGTTGATTAGTTCTGCATATTGATTGGAGAGCTTCTTGCTGTTTCTTGATGTGAGTAAATAACATCAAGGTTTCAATCTATTCTATACACTTTAGAATCCAATTAATCTATTTGAATTGTGGCCAATTTTTCCCCAGAGCATTTGCACAAGCCATCAGCTCCAATAGTTGTACGGAACACATAATATTTTCCTTTTCCCAACCAACCCTGCCCATCCCAGCCCCCACCTCCATTCTCAATTGCCTCCCTTATCAATCTTGAATCCCATTTTATTTTTCCCACTCTTGCAGCTTCTTTGCTATGCAACCAATTCATAATTAAATTGGCAGTAGACGGTGAGACCCACCTTACACTTGTTCTTAGTTTGTGCAGCATATAATACACCTTGTAACCTTTACCGACTCCCACACTCACTGGTAAGAGGGCCTCTAGTTCAGACTCTTCTGGATAGACACCATGCTCCAACATGTGTTTCTCAACAGCAAATGCTTTATCAATATCTCAACTACAGCAAAAATAATGCTACAAGTATTAGGATGTACCAAGTGTATTTTTGGTAGTTCTATAGGGTATACTTAGTTAATTTTACATTTTAATTAAAATATTAGAGTATACTTAGATCATAGGGTGTACTCAATTAATTTTAGGGTTCGTTTAGCAGCACTCAAAATCTTTTACCTTTGAAAATTGTGATATTTTGAGAGATATAACATTGAATTTGAATGACGTGGAGATTTTAATTTTTGCTACTAAATGGGTGATATCAATGTATGAGATGGACAGTCCCGATCTCTTGGACCACAAGAGTCCAAGAAATTATGGTCACCCACCGTTGGATATTAATCCAATGGTTCAAAAAAGTTTTTTAAAATGAGTGCAAGAATGAGTAAACCGTTGAATTTACATCCAACAGTGAGTGACCACAAATCTCTTGGACCCCTGTAGTCCAAGAAATCAGGACTGATGAGATGGAATGTATAAGTGAAATGTTATAAACCAACTAATTGCGGTTTGGTTCATTTCAAATCGAAATTACACTTTTGTTTTTGTTTTTTTGTTTTTTTTTGGGGGTAAAAATCGAACTAGACTGTAGGTATTGGTTTAACATGGCTGGTTTGAATTGTTATGGTGATTTTTTGCCACATCCCTAATTCGTACTAACATATAATATCTTGTAGTATACTCCGATGGATTATATAAGGTTAAATTTTTATTGTGTAGATTCTCCGAATTTTACTTTGCTCCTCAAAGAGATTCTAACCCAAGTTGCCTCTTAAACCCACTTTTCACGTCCCACTTTGACATTAGTCTAATACATCAAGTTTGATGATGTGCCATATATGAGTTCTATTTTTATTTACTTATTTTGTTAATAATTCTTAAAACTCAAAAATAAAATTAACCCTACCTTTATGTGTGTGAAAATATTTTTCATTTTGTGTCTTTTGATTTTATCTTTCAACTAATCAACTAACCGAATATATATATATATATATATATATATTTATAGAGTGAGTTGAGTCAAAAAATTAAGTCCAATTTAGCAATAGAAAAGGAAAGGAAAAATATTTTCTCAAAATTTTACATGATCTGTAAAATATATTTATTCATTTATAATTTATTTCAATTATAGATAAATTAAATCAAACTATCTTTTTAAATTTTGTGTGCAGTTGGTTTAAATGGGTTTAATGATATGCATTTAATTAAAACAGCTGGACATGGTTGTTTGTCTTGGCGTTTCCACATTTTTTTTACTTTTTACTTTTTTACGCGCAACAACTCAGCAACTGAGTCACCGAGTTATGACACCGACCTTTCATTTTACATTTTGAAAACCAAAATAGCGCCACAACAATACATTCCCTCTTCTTTTCGTCTGTCTGTCTGTCTCTCTCTGTTTCTCTGCAAAAAGTAAGCGAAAGTGATCGAGCGAGAGTATTGAGTTCAACGATTGAGCCATTGATTTTCTCTGCAACGATTGAGCGAGTGATTTTCTGGGTTCTCTCTCTGTAACGACTGTGTGAAATTTTGGGTTCTGAAATCAAGAATGGCGTGGTCTGCTATAAAGCGCAGACAATTGGAGGATGGTTTTGGTTCCTTTGAGTTTCAGTTTCAGACCCAGAAGAGGATAAGGTCTTCTAGGGTTTCTGAGACCCAACGGAATGTAGCCGTTGAGGAAAAGTCGACCGTTGGTCTTCCTCTGCGCAAGGGTTTGGCTTCGTCTGCTACAAAAAATGCCGACCCAGAATCAGAAGATCTGGGTTTTGATGAAATCTGTCAGACCCAGAAGAGGAAGAGGTCTTCTAGGGTTTCTGAGACCCAACGGAATGTAGCCGTTGTGGAAAAGTCGACTGTTGGTCTTCCTCTGTGCATGGGTTTGGCTTCGTCTGCTACAAAAAATGCCAACCCGGAATCAGAAGAGGGTTTTGATGAAATCTGTCAAACCCAGAAGAGGAAGAGGTCTTCTAGGGTTTCTGAGACCCAACGGAAGGAAAAGTCGACTGTTGGTCTTCCTCTGCGCAAAGTCAAAGGTTTGGCTTCGTCTGCTTCAAAAGAGACGTTGGATTGTTCTAAAGTCTTGGATTCTCTGATGAACCTCGGCCATGCGAGCTACTTCAACAAGCCTGTTGTTGATCCTGTGGCTGAGAATTTGCCGGGTTATTTCGACGAAATCTGGAGGCCGATGGATTTGGGTACTGTGAAATCGAAATTGGAGAAGGGTGTCTACTCCAGCGCTGATGGCTTTGCTACTGATGTCAGGCTTATCTTCTCAAACGCTTTCAGATATTTCCCCCTTGGGAGTAGAAATCGTGCAGCAGCCAAGCATCTCAGTGGGGTTTTTGAGACCCAATGGAAAGAAGCCGAGGAGAAAATGTCAAAGACTGCTTGTCCTCCTCCTACTCCTCCTCTGCCCAAACGGAGACCAAATGGCAAGAGCTCTTCTGCTTGTAGGGTTCTTATACAAAGTCAAGGGGTTGTTGGGGTTTCTGATTCTCACTCAGTTAAGTCAACCAAAGATGATGACTTGGGCACCCTTGTTCATCATGCCATGTATCAGGCCACAGACAATCTTTCTCCATGTAAGGCCAGGCGAATTCAGTCGCTCAAGATGCGATTTTCAGGTACAATACGAAAAGCAAACAAGATACTTAAGGGTCTACCTGATTCTCCACCAAGGAGAAAATTGATGCATCGGATGGATCAAAGGGAATTGGCTCGCCGTGCCGTTTTGAACATGGAGAAGTCAGTCCAATTTGAGGACCCTTTAAAGGATCTCAAACAACTTGAGATTCTGTGTGGCTGTGGCAGTGAAAAGGTCTACCTTGGATTGCCGCTTAAGCATTTGGGTTTATACCTCAAAGAAGATGACGAGTTACAGGGTCAGGACGAGGAGGCTTTTCTGAATGGAGATCGGGAGGAAGGCGAGATCTGCTGGCAGGAAAGCGATTGGGAGGAAGGTGAGATCCGCTCATGAAATACAGGTTAGAGTTTACAAGGAAAATGAGGCATAGGTTACAAGCCACCTTGCCTCTGTTATTTGTTGTATATGGTAGTTGAATATATACTTTAGTAATTCTGATTTTTTATTGTTGAGACGCCAGATTTGGAATTTAACCCACTGCTCGACAAGATAGATGACTTAGAATCTTGTTATTATGGAATATCTTTAAGTTTTACTTTCTAATTTGTTATAGATGAGGTTTCCAATGTGGATATAGTTGTATCTGCCTGATGCAATCCTACACATCCAGATATCTTGGAAACATTAGCAAAGTATGCACTGTTATGATGCATATAAGATAAAATGTTTGTATGTTCCAGGATATAATTTGTTATAGATGAGGTTTCAAATGTCGATATCGTTTCTCTAAAATGTTTTACTTCTTGGAACTTTTTCCAGGATACAACAGAAGAAAAAGTGTGTATGTTCTGTTGTGTGTGTTTGTGTATACTATGTTCATTGGCCATATACATTATACATATCATATCATACGTTGTACATGTCAGATGAAGTGGACCACTGTGCTCTCTCTCTCTCTCGCTCTCTCTCTCTCTCTACTCTTTGTATTGTTTATTTCGGTTTTTTTTTTTTTTTTTGTGCCAGTTTTTGTGTGATTGCTATTTGAGGGCTAATGCAACTGAGAGCAAATGGGTTTGGGCACGAGGGACAAAAGTGTGTAAGTTTGCAATAAAACTGAAATCAAATTACATGGAAGTTTATCAAGAACTTGGAGACAATCCCCCATCTTCTCAGGTGCATCAGCAGCAGCCTTTCTTTCCCTGTGAACATAAACCATAGAGCAATTCCAAACTCCTGCTAATCAGGTTTCTGCATCTTTAAGTTTGTTTTGATTTAATAAAGGAATGAAATGATGAATAAGTGTTTCGCACCTGTACAAATAAAATGATTTCTTGTATAAGTTGTTCAGTTGCTAAGGTTGTTGCTGTGGAGTGTGTGTCCCACTCGTCTAATCCCGGCATTGGCATTTGCTTCAGTAACCCTGATAATTAGGTACCCCATCTCCGTTTCACTTCTACATTTATGCTTTAAAGATGAAGGACATTTCATGCAACAATTTACAGAGCTGCTACTGATTAGGAAATCTATGCTACCAATTTGTGTTCATTGGTTTCGTCTTGTCAGGTGTTTATGCCTTGTTTAGGAAATCTAGGTAAATAAAATTTTTGTTTGTTAGTACAGACTCCTTTGTGCCTTGTAGAGTTTTCAGTTTGCTATTCCCAGCACTTATCCAAATTTCATACTAGTATGATTTTCACTGAGAACTTGGGTTGATGAAGAAGAGAGGTTATATATATATATATACATATTTATTGTTGTTTATGTTAAGTGCGACAGTTCTGTTTGAGCTAGTATCATATTATATTACGTTTGAGCTAGTACAGAAGCTTGGGATTGCTCCTTATAATGGTTTTTTCTTTCAATTTCTTTTGGCTTGGTGGCTGCTACAGTTTGCAGTTTGCATTGCTGTTGGAGTTGTGTTGCCTTCGTCATCTCTTCAATAAGGTTTATATCATGGCTATTTCAGGTAAAATTGCTAAAGATTTTATATTACAGATAATATTTGTTTCTGTTAAATTGAAAAGGAAAATGGAGTGAAAATTCCATTATTGATTGTTCTAATAGGTTTTCTCGTGACCTTCCATACAGTTAATGATTCATTATCTTTTCTTTAGGCTTAGCTAACATTGTTCTTAAGAAACTGCTAATTTAAATAGCATAACGTATCACAATCATTTCTAAAAGTGCTATAAAAAGGTTTGTGCAGTGATCTTTTTGTAATAGCTTCTATAGTGATGTCTTGGGTGCTATAATCCATTTTTCTTTTTTCTTTTTGGTTTCAAATACTTCCTACTTGGCTTAGAGGGATCTATATATGCCACTCAAAGACGATGAGATCTTTGAGCATGTTTAGATTTCTTGGCTATAGACCATGGGTTGATAAGTTAGTACTTTTATAATGCTGTGAAGATTATCATGTGGAGATACAAAGGAGCTATTGGCTTAGATTCACATTTGAAGATCAATAGGAATGGTTGAGAAGGTTGGTGTGCAAAGGAATCAGTTGCATTCTTTTAAATGAGACATCTCAAAGTGTTTGTGGAATTCACATCCCACAAATTGATGCTTTCATTGAAAGCCATCTCAAGAGGATTTTCTAATTTGTTATAGATAACTTAGAATCTTGCTATTATTAGGGAATCTCTTTTAAGATTTACTTTCTAATTTGTTATAGATGAGGTTTCCAGTGTGGATATAGTTGTCTCTGCCTGATGCAATCCTAGGCATCCAGATATCTTGGAAACATTAGCAAAGTCTGTGCTTGTTCATAAAGTTTTTTTCTCTTTGTTCCAAGTACATTGCTTTCTGAGTTTATCATTGTGCTAGTTTTTCTTTCTTCTTTTTGGTTTAATAAAGAATGATAATGATGCAAGCCAGAATATTTAGCATCTTGAGCAACAAATTATTCCTTGTAAAAGAATGTTTCTGCATCTTTATGTTGGTTTTGATTTAATGAGGATTTCTTGTTAAAGATGTTCAGCTGCAAAGGTTGTTGGCTGGTCAGTCCCCTCCCAATTTTCTTTCCTTCTTGTACTGTCTCTTCACGTCAATAATGCCATAATATGAAGGAAAATTATGGAGTGTGCCTCCTTGTAAACCTTGCAGTGGCATTTGCTTCCGTGACTCTGATAATCAGGTACACCATCTTCATTTCTCCTCTGTATTTATGAAATAACCCAATCAGTGTTTTCTTTGTTTTTTTCTTTTGTGGCATTTAGATTTCTCCCTCTTTGTTTTGTTTCTTTTTCTGGGGTCTCATTTATGTTGCTGTCACTATGGTTATGTTTTAAAGATCAATGACATTTCATGCAACAATTTACAGAGCTGCTACTGTTTAGGAAATCTATGCTACCAATTTGTGTTCTTTGGTTTCGTCTTATCAGATGTTTGAGCCTTTTTTAGGAGATCTATGGTAAATAAAATCTAGGTTTGTTTCATACTAGTATGATTTTCACAGAGAACTTGGGTTGATGAAGAAGAAAGGTTGTAAGTAAGTTTTAAAGTATACTATCTGCATCTTATGAGATCTTGATGTAGTTTGAGCACTATATATAGATTAGAATGCCCAGCAAGCAGTAGTGAATTTTTTATTTAAGTTGCTGTATCTGGTAAATAAAATTGCATACAGCTCTGGTTAGAGTTCATTTGGTATTGTAATATTTCACCATTTCAAACTTTTTCTGTCAATGTACATGAGCACAAATTTAAGTCCACTAAAATTTTCTTTTATTATCATCACTGACTGAAAATCAAATAAACAGAAACCTTAGAAGTTCCACGTTTTAAACAATTTCCAGAGCTGTTGAAGGCACTCCAAACAATAAAAATAGGAAACCATTTTTATTTGGACATGTTAAACAGGATCCTTGGTTCTCATCTTTACAAAAAAAAACATGTACTTTCTGATGTGCCTAAGCCTGCAGTGGGGCAGAGTTTCTAATGGGGAGCAGACGCAGTTTCTGTTACTGTTTGGTCTGTAATTATAATATCCCTGATCTATAGTTTCTAACTGTTAAGAGTTTTCCAAGTATTATGTGTACAGTGTATCAGAGTAGAATAACTAGTAAGGTTGGCTTAGCACACCATAAATTTGACTTGTTTTACCCTTCTACAGTTTAAAAACTTGTACATTAAGTAAGCTTATTTTCCAAATCGTATGGACTTTTGGGTTGTGTTTAGACTGTTCTAATTTTGGCATTGTGTTAATTGATTTTGATTCAATTTCGGTCAGTATATGTTCTGGGGCCTTTTTCAGGTGATTCAGGCATTTTAAGAGCTTGTTTTTTTTTAGCTTTTAATAGAATTTTCTTTTCTTAACTACTGCTGTCAACTCTTTGGGTTCTGATTTTCTGATTGTCATTGTAAGTCTTCTAATTGAGCATGATATTGTCTTCGTGTTTTGATTTTCTGATGGTTATCGTGTTCGCTTGTCTTTTTTTTTAAAACTATATCTTCTGTGCCTCAAACATACCTTGCTTTCTTTTCCTCGTTGTTGGGTTAGTTTTCGACCAAGGTTTGTTTTCACTAGGATTATGTATAAGATCATTTAAAACTTTGTTTAAAGTCCACTTTGCTTCCAATTCTTCATTGCTTGTTTATCTTGTTTGATGTTTGAGCCTTATTTTAAGGTACTAAGATGTTTGAGCCTTATTTTCGGGTACTGAGATGTTTGAACAATATATATTTCAAGATAACAGTATATTAAGGTTACCATCCAAATGTTTGCATTTGCCTGAAATATTCTCTTTTCTTTTTTTTTTTTTTCTTTTTTTTTTACTCTTAAAGAAATCTTTGGTCCCAATTCTTCATTGCTTGTTTTATCTTGAATGATGGTGAGCCTTATTTTCAGGTGCAAAGATGTTTGAACTCCAAGATTTTCTTTTTCAATTTTTTTGTTTTTGCATGATTTCAATATTGGTCGTATTAAAATAAAAGAATTGACATATTGGCGGAATATATGGGGATAAATGGACCTCATAAGAAAGAAACAAAGATTATAGATTTACCTATTTCATTGTCTAATTGAGAATCCATTACACTTTTTAATCCTGTTTTTCTTTTTGGAATTGGTCAAAATCTGGTTGCATACAACCTAATGTCAAACCTGGTAAGTCCAAATCAGACATTGTGAATTGGAGAATTTTCTGTTATCTGTTTTCTGCACTTGCCTTAACCCATATTAATATGATTTTCATAGGATTATGTGCACTATTTGAGATCTTGAGGTAATTGTGTGAGTACATATATACAATCCGAACAGAAACAAATTAGTATTTAGTTCTCTACTAGCTAATTGTTACATTAGTAGTGGATCATAAATGGCCAGTTCTCTTCAATAGTCTGGGGAATATAAGATTCAAGTTTATTAAGTATTGTATTGTTTCACATGTTCTGAAAATTTACAGATTTCATTTTTGTTTGAAAAAAGTTCTCTATATGTGTTATTAGTTGGTGCTATATTCTTGTTATGTTTCTGTTTCTTGGCGATTCTTCAGGGAAATTGAAGTATTTCGCATAATATGCCCCTCTTGTGCTATCCCTTCATGTCAATAATTTCATAATATGATGAAAAGCATGGACTGTGTGCCCCCATTGTCTAATCCCAGCACTGTCATTTGCTTTTGTTTACAGTGTTGTTAACTGTTTTGTGTTCGATGGTTTCATCTTGTTAGGTGTTTGAGCCTTGTTTAGGAAATCTGTGGTTAATAAAATTGGTGTTTGTTAGTAGAGACTTTGTGCCTTGTAGAGTCTTATCCAAATTTCATACTAGTATGATTTTCACTGAGAACTTGGGTTGATGAAGAAGACAGGTTATAATTTTTGAAGTATACTATCTGCATCTTATGAGATCTTGAGCTAGTGTGAGCATTATATATAAGATTAGAATGCCCAGCAAGCAGCAGCTATGGTTAGCGTTTTTTTAGTATTGTATTTGTTCACCCCAAAAAGCGTGGGTTTGTATTTATTTATTGTTTTTGATACGAACGATATTCTAGTACTTTAATCTAATCTAAACTAGATGAATGATGTTAAATGTTGGAAGCCCTTTAAAGGGCTAGTATGTGTTTTGTATGATGTGTTTGCAGACAAAACTGGAATAGAAGTCGTGTGTTATGAAATCTTAACTCCTTTTCAAGCCATTTCGCTCTAAGTAGAGAACTGGCCGTGATTGATTCTTTTCTATGCCTTAAGGACTTCAAAATTCCACTTGCATGATGTAAGAACTCAATGAACAAAACTCTGAAATTGTAAGAGGACCAAAAGAACTTCTATTAAATGAGATAGAAATGTGTCCGAATTTGGACAATACAAGTTAAAGAAATCAATAAAGAAACCAAATGGACCATATTACAGATAGGAAAGGGTGACAAGCGAATTGACATATCTCCAAATTGGACTTAAACAAGACTGCACTAGTACTTAAATAATCACTGTTTGATTTAGACATCAATTGGAAATCATACCGTCTAAGGAAAAATGCAGAGCAAAATCAATAAGAGTTTCAACATGAGGGTTAACTGGAAGCCCCGAAATGAAAATGGAAATTTGTAAGGTGTGATGAGCGGTATGTGACGCTTTGATATCATTGTTGGTTTATGTGGTGAAGGGGTTTAGGACAATAGACAATAGTTGAAACAAAGTGATTTT
>NC_047657.1:4905107-4955453 GCF_902201215.1 Prunus dulcis
AACTCCCTTAAATTTTTAGGGGGAGGCATTTCACCGATTGCCTTGATTTTTGAGGGATCAATTTCAATTCCTCGATGTCGGACAACGAAGCCAAGGAATTTGCCTGAAGTTACCCCAAATGCACACTTCAAAGGGTTCATTTTCAACCGGTGCTTTCGGAGTCTATCAAAAACTCGTTTTAAGTCACTCAAATGATGTTCCCTTTTCCTGGTTTTAACCACCAAATCATCAACATAACACTCAATAGTATTGTGAAGCATGTCATTGAAAATTGTTGTCATAGCTCTTTGGTAAGTTGCCCCAGCATTTTTGAACCCAAAAGGCATCACAGTGTAGCAATATATTCCTTTTGGAGTGCGGAAGGCAGTTTTTTCTTGATCCTCTGGAGCCATTTTTATTTGGTTGTAACCTGAGAATCCATCCATGAACGATAGAGCACCAAAACCAGTTGTTGCATCCACAAATAATTCTGTGATTGGGAGCGGAAACTCATCTTTTGGGCATGCGTCATTGACATCTCTATAGTCCACGCATATACGCAATGCCCCAGTCCTTTTTTTTAAGGACTGGAACAATATTGGACAACCAAGTGGGATATTGGACTTCTCGAATAAAACCGGCAGCAATAAGCTTGTCAATCTCAACTTCTATTTGGATTGTTAGCTCTGGCCGAAAACGGCGTGGCGCTTGCTTCACCCATCGAGCCTCATTAGGTATCCCAAGTTTGTGAACTGCAACGTTTGGGTCTAACCCTGGCATGTCTTGATAACTCCATGCAAATACGTCTCGGTACTCTTGCAACAGTTGTGTGTATTCTTCTAACTCTTGCGGCGTTAACGAAACACTAACAAAAATAGGTTTTGGGTCGTCAACTGTACCAAGATTAATGTCTTGCAGATCATCAATTGTGGCTTGACCACCATCCTCCATTTGGGGTGGAGCTGGTTGGACTATGTCAATGAATCCCTCGATATCTTGAGGATCATCATCTTGGTCCACTGCTTCTTTGAAAGAGGTGCAATTGACTTGGACAAGGTCATCCTTTATTTTCACCCTTTTGACCTTTTCGATCACGGCTTTCTCTTGACTCCTAACCTTCCATTTCCTTTTATTATGGACTTTCCCTTGTTGAGAATTGGAAGGGTTTTCCAAGCGGTGAAAGACTGAGATGCGGGATGGTTGTCTGCTCCCTAAGCGTTTGAACACAGAGACGCGGAGCGGCCTTATATTCACCTCATCTTCTCTAAACATAGCTTGTTCCATATTAGTGAGTATCTCGGACTTGGAAACTTCCAGCTGTGGCCTTCGAAGAAACACTTTGAGCACACCACTCTCATTTTGAACTGTGAGGCCAGCATTGCTTTTCTTTATTTTACGGCCTGTAAGTTTTATCTTTAATGGAGTAAATGTTGTTTCTGGCAATGATTCTTTTTTGTGAAGAACTATACGTTTACACAGGCCCTTGTTTTTGCCAAAAGTAGTCGAAATGACCAAATCGTCCCCTGGGATAGACTGATTGATCTTACGAAGAGGACGAATGTAGCTTGCCGTCATCAATGACTCCATTGTTTGTTTCGAGGAGCTTGTTTCCTTTTCACTAGGCTCCTTTTTTGAAATCTTGACAATTATCTTTGGCTTGGGAGACTTTGCAGTCGGGATTTCTTCCACTTTTGAGAATGACGTACCACGAGGTTTTAGCTTCACTCGAATTACGTTTGAAGGTTTGGGTACTTCTACCTTTTGTGCCTTTCCTGTTTCAACAGTCACTTTATGATTGGAGATGAAAAGGTAAATGGATCCCACCGGGCGTGCCAAAAATTATGTTGAAGGAAAATGGTGATCTTCCTAATATAATTTCACCACCACTAATTAAATAATGGGGTTTTATTATTTTAGGTTCGACCCATTCGAGACTCAAGTCTCTTAATTACAATCCCTTGCTTCAAGGGAAAACCCTTTGATTCCATCATAAAGAAACAGAACGTGTGTGTTTGATTTTGCAGCTGCTCCCAAGTCCAAACTCAGGATGCCTACGTACCCTTTGCGGGAATCAAGCCACTCGTAGTTCAAAGATTCATGATGAATAAATGACTCATCACAAAACGAAGAATTTGAATTGGTTTGATTGAGGAGTTTGAGTGAATTTAGCTGAATAAACCAGGGATTCGATATGGAAATATGTTTGGGATGGTTGCATCTAGATTGAATCTCTAGATTGCCTACGTACCCTTTTAAAGGGATCAAACCAACGTAGTTCGAAATTTGGAAATCAACGGGTAAGTGTGGCCCACTAACTGAGAATTTCTGTTTGAGAGACTTGGACTTAATCTCATTAGAGTTTTCATGGGTAGATGACCCATGGAAAATTGGATGGTTTTGTACCACTTTCGTTGTTGTCAATGTCCAAAAAATAAAATAATGAGTAATTTTAATTATGCCATTAATTTTTCCTAAACATTGACAATTGCGTTTGGGAAAGTTTTTTTGGCAAAATTTGGTTAAAATAAACCAGATATTTAAATTTGATTGCGGTTGCGTCTATTGGGATGTTAGACTGCCTACGTACCCTTGACGGGATCAAACCGACGTAGTTCCAATGTTCAGAAATTAATGGGTAAGTGTGACCCAATAATTTAGAATTTGTATCTTTGAGATAATTTGGGGATTTTCATAGGTAGATGACCTATGGGGAAATTTTGAAATTAATGGGTAAGTGTGGCCCATTAATTGAGAATTTGTGTTTGAAATATTTGAACTTAATCTCATTGGAATTTCCATGGATGGATGACCTATGGGAAATTTAGGAATTAATGGGTAAGGGTGGCCCATTAATTGAGAATTTGTGTTTGAGATATTTGAACTTAATCTCATTGGAATTTCCATGGATGGATGACCTATGGGAAATTTAGGAATTAATGGGTAAGTGTGGCCCATTAATTGAGAATTTGTGTTTGAGATATTTGAATTTAATCTCATTGGAATTTCCATAGGTAGATGACCCATGGGAAAATTTGGATGGTTTTGTACCACTTTCCTTTTTATCAATGTATTAGAAAATTAATGAGCAATTTTGATTAACCCACTAATTTTCTAAAATTGACATTATTTGCAATTAGGCCCAAATATGGCTATGAGGGTTGTTGAATTAAACCATTAACCATATGATAGAAATTTTGGGCCTTAGGAAATTTAATGGGTAATTATTTGGGTTACCCATTAATTATATGGGCTTCTGAGAGTAAATGAATAATTATTCTCTGACAGCCCATGATCCTATTTTGGGCTTTTGATGTTTGTTGATAGTTAGCCCATGAGCATGGGGCCCACAAACAAAATCTGGTCCAGCAGGCGATTAGCTATCCAACTCTTTACAGGGTTTGTTTTCAAGTAAAAGTCAGACCTTGCAATCCTATCTTTATCTGGAATACTTGTGATCAGTCCGACTTGAAAACAAACACTGTTACTGTTCAATCTTTAAAAGAAATAATATACAGTCTTTGCAAACAAACAAAAAAAAAAGAAAGAAAGCCAGAGGAAAGAAAAAAAAGAGACTGCCGCAACATCAAAGAGGTATCAGATTTTTTTTGTCTTTTTCCTCCTTTTTCTTCTCTGCAACAACATGGTCTTTGTTTTTTTTTCTTCCCATTTCAGCAAAGTGGCTGACGCCACTTCTCTTTTCCCTTCTCTTTTATTATATTTTTTTTTTGTGTTGACTTTTCTTCTTCTTTTTCTTGGTGGCTGCTTCCTCTTTTTTTTTGTTTTCCTCCTTCTTCATGGCTCTTTTCTTTTTTTTTTCTTTTGCTTGTATGCAAACAGCACCAAACCCTCTTCCCAATTTCAGCAAAGTGGCTGACGCCACTTTACTTTTCTTTTCTTTTTTTTTTTTGTGTTGACTTTTCTTCTTCTTTTTCTTGGTGGCTGCTTCCTCTTTTTTTTTTGTTTTCCTTTTTCTGCTTGTAACCATTGTGGTCTGGTAAAGGAAGGGAAAAGATGGTTTAAAGGAATGGAGGGCTTTGGGCTTGCTCCACAAATTGACCAGTATGGTTGTATGGTTGATCAAGCACAGTTTATTTTTATTTTGCTGTGAGATTAAACCCTCGGTGATTTTGTTTGTGGGTTTTGTACCCAAATTGGATTTGTGCTCTTGAGAACCCACTGAATGAGTTTTATGCCCAAAAATGGATATATCATTTAGGGTATTTGTTTGAGGGTTACACACACATAATGGATTTTGTATCCAATATTTTGCATCCATTTCAAAGGATTCTCTTTTGCTCGGCAGAGCTTTGTTAAACAGAAATCCTCTCATGGATTTGTTGTTCATCATTTAAGGGTTGCCACCCAATATGGATTCATCATCCAAGAGAATGATTTTAGGGTTGCCCCCCATTATGGATTTATCATCCAAGAGAATGATTTTAGGGTTGCCACCCAACAAGAATTAATTGACAGGATCAATCTACCTGTGAAAATGTCTCTTCTTGTATTTGTGCTCCTGCCATTTTCCTTCTGCAACAATTTTCTTCTTCTGTCGTCTTCTCCTATTTTTTTCTGTCCTCCTCCCTTTTTTTTATTTCTCTTTAATGCAGAATATTTATATTAAAAAAATGAATAACCAACTCCCCCAAAAATAGGAGCCACTCAACCCACTTAAACATTTTCATTGGTTGGAGACCCCCACCTTTTTCCAAACTTCCCCCCACCTTTTTTTTTAATCCCACGTTCCAATGTGATTTTTTTTATTCCAACAGACACACAGTCAACTCGAGCCGCACTGGCAGGATTCAGGGGACCGTAGTCAGCCTGATCCGCAAATCCTGGCAGACCTCGGCGACACCAAGTCCAACCGAGCTGCAAATCCTGGCACTCACGGTCCGAGCGTCCCCGAAACTTGTGAGGCAAATGTCAAGTGCACTGACAAAACTGAAAATAAACTGGATGTCCGTAGACATCGGTCTAACTGAGGGTAATAACCATAACTGGGTATATGATGGTTTTAAAATAACTGTACTTAGATAAATCTGAACTAAACTGCTATTTCTTCTGATATAAATCTCAAATTCTGCTGTTTATATCACTTTAGCATAATCAGCTAAGCAATGTAAAAATGAGATATTTAACTTCACAGACATGCTAGGAAAATCACAATGAATAAAACTTATTCAAGATCAAATAATGAAATTTATTTATAAAAATCATTTATGAAGGAAAAGTCCACTCACTTCTGGTCCGAGCTAGCTGGATCTCTTGAAGGTCCCTCTTGTGGGTCGGTCTGGCCCCGGGTGCCTGATTAAATTAACCATGAATATTAAATTAATAAAACTGCTCAATAAAAGTATTAAATTAAAAACCCTGACCCCCGGCTCCTAGAAAAGCGTGCACTCATTTTAAAGTCAATCCTATGCCCACTTTGCATTTCAGACATTTACAACGGTCTTAGAAGACTTGAGGTCTCAGTAAGCGATAAATCGCGAAACCGGTCGATCTGGAACCCCATGGGGTCCATGACCTCCAATGGCCGATCTGGGATTCCCTAAAGGTTCCTCACAGAGACATACCCATATCCTGCTGGTTTGGCCCGAATTGGACGGTCGGATTGACCACAATCGCGTTATCGCTTAATTCCGAAACCCTAGCCCCAGGATTCGCGATTTCGGAGTATCCAGGACTCCGATTCGCAATCCGTTGAATCCTACACGATCCTGAAATCATGTAGAACAACATATCTGAAATTGAGTGCAATCCAACGGCTCGACAGTACTGAACCCGGGAATCGCACAATATGGAAAATTCGTTCGGGGGTCAAACGGACTCCAAATCGAGATCCGCAAAATCCTACGCGCTCGTGACAACACGAGGATCGTAAAAATACACAGGATCACTGCACTACCCTCGCCCACACGCCGCCACGTGTGCCGGCAGCGTGGGTGTCCAAAGCGATAACGTCTCGCGGGAAAAACTCAAAACCACGGCTCCAAACTCCTATCCTAGGTATAATACCACATTTAGAGCCACTTTTGTTCTTAGACATACCCCCAAAAGTGGCCGAAAACGGCCGATCACGGAGGCCGAAACTCGGCCAAATTTCAAGTTGAAAATCGAGCGATCTACGGCTAAAATCGATGAAAACATATCCAACCATCGGCTAGAGCACGAAAAATAGGTGAGAATTCATACCTTACTCGAAAGATTTGGATGAGAATTGAAGGAGAACGAAAGGTTTGAAAATCGGGTAAAACCGATCGAATTTCTGGGTTTTTCGGCGAGCTCCGGTCGGCGCAAGGGTGGAGACGGGTCGGGACGTGACGGCGAGGTCGAGGCGGTGCCATCGGTGCCAGTGCCGTAGATCGGGGTGACCTATGGCGGCGGCTGGCTTGATCGGTAGGGGAGGGGGCTGCTGGCGTCGCGCGGGAGGAGAGAGAGAGAGGAGAGAGAAACTGAGGGGGAAGAGAGAGAGAAGAGATAAAAATCTTATTTTTGTCCAAATTACCGTTTTGCCCTTCACGGTATTTTGACCGTATTTTCTTCTTTACAACTCCGATTCGAGTCCACTCCGTGTCTACGGACTCGTTTCGTCGTGCTCTACGCAACGGTGTAAGTGGAATTGTCAAATTCCTTCTCGGTCAAAAAGTCAATTTTTTCCCAATTAAATAATGTGAGGGCAAAATCGTCTCTCTTCTAGAATAAATTAATAATTAATTTAGGATATTTTGGTTTGGGTTATTACAGTTCAAAAGTGGAAATCTCGGCTCAGTCGTACGATTCGAACAACCCTACTGCCTGGAGGGCACAAAACAGAAAAGTGTGATGAGCGGACAAAAATAAAGTTCAGTTCACAGTTGAAACCAACATAGTATAACCCCACCATATAGAAAACAATGTCGAAAACCAATGCATTCAAAACCATCATAATCATATGTATATGTATATAAAGTTTGGTCAAAACCAAAACTAAATCCGAAATCCCACAATGAAACTTTAATACTCAACCCATCCAAACTTTTCCTTATAACACCCAAACTAAACTCTCGAAACGCATGCCCTTTGGTACGACAAACGAGAAAGTATCCTCACCGAGAAACAAGAACAAATGAATAGTTATATATATATAAATATAATATAAGAGATATATAAGTTAATTTACCAACCTTAGAAATGTGCAGAAAAATAGTAAATGTTTCATATATGTTTTTTTTTAGAGTGATGCTAAATGAACCATAAAATTAACTGAGTACACCCTATGATCTCAATACACTCTAATATTTAAATCAAAATGTAAAATTAACTAAGTACACCTTATTTAACTATCAAAAACCCTTGATACACCATAATACATTATATCACTTCTCATTTGCCACATCATATTTTAATTTCTTCTAAAGCTTTTGTTCTTCACATTAAAAGGAGTCAATTGAACAAATCTGGGTTTTTATTTGTTTTGCAAATTCCTCTTCTTCTTTTTTTTCCTCATCTCTGTGGGGTTTTGATTTAGTCTTCAAATAATGAATTTGTTCAAACTGGTTCGACAACAAGCGATATGGGTCTAATAGCTACTGCAAACTTGATTCAAATAAAAACTAATTCCCAAATACCTTCTTATATTTGAACTTTAG
Source organism: Prunus dulcis (assembly GCF_902201215.1). Lineage (NCBI taxonomy): Eukaryota > Viridiplantae > Streptophyta > Magnoliopsida > Rosales > Rosaceae > Prunus > Prunus dulcis. Next base: position 4,912,721 of record NC_047657.1, read on the forward strand.
ATCCAACTAATAACTTCATTATTATAAAATAGTTAGATGGTCTTCCACTTTCAGATTGGGTCTCTTAATAATTTCTTTAACCTTCATGTCTAATGGAGGAGTTGTTGGACAACAAGGAAGCGGCAAAGGAACGAACATTCAATGACACCTCTTTGCACTACCGCCAATGCTCATTGCGTTGTTCTTCGTCGGCACCAAGTAATACGAAAACTTTTCTACGTTTGATTAGGGTTGGATATGGTGAGTAGGGTGTAGTCATTAAAATCATATTTAATATATCCTTTTTGGTCATTTTATATTAGGATAAATTAGTAATTCAATAAATAGTTTGGTAGTAAGGTGTACTCAGTTAATTTTAGGATTCATTTAGCACTACTCTTTTTTTATTCAATATTGGATGTATGTTTAGGTTAGACATATACTTTAGTTCTTAATAATTAACAAGCATAAGTTAATTATTAATAATATTCCAATATTAGACTTAAATAAGGTTTCATGTTTGAATCTCCCCTCATTATTGATTTAAAAAAAGAAGTCATGTTATTGAAAAAAATATCACAATTTTATACTACAGTGGACATGATCCGACTTAATTTGCTTAGACGTTAACCTAATTATATCATTGAATAAAACCAATCCATTTAGTGATTAATCTAGTTCAGTTATTTTCTAGTTATAATTGAGAAATTTTTTTACTTTTGAAAATTGTGAAATTTTAAGAGATATGACACCAAACGGTTGATATCAATGCATGAGATGGAACATATAAGTGAAATGTTATAAACCAACTAATTGCAGTTTGGTTCATTTCAAATCGAAAGTATACATTTTTTTGGTGTAAAAATCGAACTAGTTTAACATGGCTGGTTTGAATTGTTATGGTGATTTTTTGCCACATCCCTAATTCATACTGACATATAATATCTTATAGTACCTCAGATGGTTTATATAGGTTTAATTATTCTTGTGCCCATTGAAAAATTTTCCGAATTTCACTTTGCTCTTGAACACAACTTTAACCAAAGTTGCCCCCTAAACCCACTTTTCACGTTCCACTTTGCTACTAGTCTAGTTCATCAAGCTCGATGATGTGCCGTATGTGGGCCCCGATATTTTTCTTAAATGAATATTAAAATATACATGTGTTATAATATTGGTGCATTAATAACACAATGTGACAGGTTAGAATTATAAAAAATAAAATAAACAAACAAATAGTAATGCTATTTAGACACACAAGATTGACCATATTAGGTGATCATCTTCTTTGGCAGTTGATGTGGTCATGCCACGTCAAATAATAAATATTACCATGAGTTCTATTTTTATTTACTATTTTGTTAATAATTCTTAAAACCCAGAAATAAAATTAACCCTACCGTTATGTGTGTGAAAATGTTTTTCTATTGTAGACACTGTAAATCAAACTCTTTCGTTTTGTGTCTTCTGATTATACTATATATAGAGTGAGTTGAGTCGAATTAAGTCCAACTTGACAATAGGAAATGAAAGGAAAAATATTTTCTTAAAATTTTGCATGATCTGTAAAATATATTTATTCATTTATATACATCTGAAATTTATTTCAATCATAGATAAGTTAAATCAAACTATCTTCTTTTAAAATTTGTGTTGGTATAAATGGGTTTAATGATATGCATTTAATTAAAACAGCTGGTGTTTTCGCGTTTTTTTTACTTTTTTACGCGCAACAACTCAGCAACTGAGTCACCGAGTTATCACACCGGCCTTTCATTTTAAATTTTGAAAACCAAAATAGCGCCACAACAATACATTCCCTCTTCTTTTCGTCTGTCTGTCTGTCTCTCTCTGTTTCTCTGCAAAAAGTAAGCGAAAGTGATCGAGCGAGAGTATTGAGTTCAACGATTGAGCCATTGATTTTCTCTGCAACGATTGAGCGAGTGATTTTCTGGGTTCTCTCTCTGTAACGACTGTGTGAAATTTTGGGTTCTTAAATCAAGAATGGCGTCGTCTGTCATAAAGCGCAGACAATTGGAGGATGGTTTTGGTTCCTTTGAGTTTCAGTTTCAGACCCAGAAGAGGATAAGGTCTTCTAGGGTTTCTGAGACCCAACGGAATGTAGCCGTTGAAGAAAAGTCGACTGTTGGTCTTCCTCTGCGCAAGGGTTTGGCTTCGTCTGGTACAAAAAATGCCGACCCAGAATCAGAAGAGTTGGGTTTCGATGAAATCTGTCAGACCCAGAAGAGGAAGAGGTCTTCTAGAGTTTCTGAGACCCAACGAAATGTAGCCGTTGTGGAAAAGTCGACTGTTGGTCTTCCTCTGTGCAAGGGTTTGGCTTCGTCTGCTACAAAAAATGCCAACCCAGAATCAGAAGAGGGTTTTGATGAAATCTGTCAAACCCAGAAGAGGAAGAGGTCTTCTAGGGTTTCTGAGACCCAACGGAAGGAAAAGCCGACTGTTGGTCTTCCTCTGCGCCAAGTCAAAGGTTTGGCTTCGTCTGCTTCAAAAGAGACGTTGGATTGTTCTAAAGTCTTGGATTCTCTGATGAACCTCGGCCATGCGGGCTACTTCAACAAGCCTGTTGTTGATCCTGTGGCTGAGAATTTGCCGGGTTATTTCGACGAAATCTGGAGGCCGATGGATTTGGGTACTGTGAAATCGAAATTGGATAGGGGTGTCTACTCCAGCGCTGATGGCTTTGCTGCTGATGTCAGGCTTATCTTCTCAAATGCTTTCAGATATTTCCCCCTTGGTAGTAGAAATCGTGCAGCAGCGAAGCATCTCAGTGGGGTTTTTGAGACCCAATGGAAAGAAGCGGAGGAGAAAATGTCAAAGACCGCTTGTCCTCCTCCTACTCCTCCTCTGCCCAAACGGAGACCAAATGGCAAGAGCTCTTCTGCTTGTAGGGTTCTTATACAAAGTCAAGGGGTTGTTGGGGTTTCTGATTCTCACTCAGTTAAGTCAACCAAAGATGACGACTTGGGCACCCTTGTTCATCAAGCCATGTATCAGGCCACAGACAATACCCTTGTTCATCAAGCCATGTATCAGGCCACAGACAATCTTTCTCCATGTAAGGCTAGGCGAATTCAGTCGCTCAAGATGCGATTTTCAGGTACAATACGAAAAGCAAACAAGATACTTAAGGGTCTACCTGATTCTCCACCAAGGAGAAAATTGATGCATCGGATGGATCAAAGGGAATTGGCTCGCCGTGCCGTTTTGAACATGGAGAAGTCAGTCCAATTTGAGGACCCTTTAAAGGATCTCAAACAACTTGAGATTCTGTGTGGCTGTGGCAGTGAAAAGGTCTACCTTGGATTGCCCCTTAAGCATTTGGGTTTATACCTCAAAGAAGATGACGAGTTACAGGGTCAGGACGAGGAGGCTTTTCTGAATGGAGATCGGGAGGAAGGCGAGATCTGCTGGCAGGAAAGCGATTGGGAGGAAGGTGAGATCCGCTCATGAAGTACAGGTTAGAGTTTACAAGGAAAATTGGGCATAGGTTACAAGCCACCTTGCCTCTGTTATTTGTTGTATATGGTAGTTGAATATATACTTTAGTAATTCTGATTTTTTATTGTTGAGATGCCAGATTTGGAATATAACCCACTGCTCGACAAGATAGATGACTAAGAATCTTGTTATTATGGAATCTCTGTAAGTTTTACTTTCTAATTTGTTATAGATGAGGTTTCCAATGTGGATATATCTGCCTGATGCAATCCTACACATCCAGATAACTTGGAAACATTAGCAAAGTTTGCACTGTTATGATGCATATAAGATAAAATGTGTGTATGTTCCAGGATATAATTTGTTATAGATGAGGTTTCCAATGTCGATATTGTTTCTCTAAAATGTTTTACTTCTTGAAACTTTTTCCAAGATACAACAGAAGAAAAAATGTGTATGTTATGTTGTGTGTGTTTGTGTATACTATCCATGTTCTTTGGCCATATACACTGTGCATATCATATCATACATTGTACATGTCAGATGAAGTGGTCCACTGTGCTCTCTCTCTCTACTCTTTGTATTGTTTATTTCGTTTTTTTTGTGTGCCAGTTTTTGTATGATTGCTATTTGATGGCTAATGCAACTGAGAGCGAATGGTTTGGGCACCAGGGACAAAAGTATGGAAGTTTGCAATAAAACTGAAATCAAATTACACGGAAGCTTATCAAGAACTTGGAGACAATCTCCCATCTTCGCAGGTGCATCAGCAGCAGCCTTTCTTTCCCTATGAACATAAACCATAGAGCAATTCCAAACTCCTGCTAATCAGGTTTCTGCATCTTTAAGTTTGTTTTGATTTATTAAAGGAATGAAATGATGAATAAGTGTTTCGCATCTGTACAAATAAAATGATTTCTTGTATAAGCTGTTCGGTTGAAAAGGTTGTTGCTATGGAGTGTGCCCCACTCGTCTAATCCCAACATTGGCATTTGCTTCAGTAACCCTGATAATCAGGTACCCCATCTCCATTTCACCTCTAAATTTATGCTTTAAAGATGAATGACATTTCATGCAACAATTTACAGAGCTGCTACTGTTTAGGAAATCTATGCTACCAATTTGTGTTTGTTGGTTTCATCTTGTCAGGTGTTTATGCCTTGTTTAGGAAATCTAGGTAAATAAAATTTGTGTTTTTTAATACAGACGTTGTGCCTTGTAGAGTTTTCAGTTTGCTGTTCCCAGCACTTATCCAAATTTCATATTACGTTTGAGCTAGTATAGAAGCTTGGGATTGCTCCTTATAATGGTTTTTTCTTTCAATTTCTTTTGGCTTGGTCGCTGGTACAGTTTGCAGTTTGCACTGCTGTTGGAGTTGTGTTGCCTTCATCATCCCTTCAATAAGGGTTATATCATGGCTATTTCAGGTGAAAATGTTAAAGATTGTGTATTAGTATTTGTTTTTGTTAAATTGAAAAGGAAAATGGAGTGTGAAAATTCCATTACTGATGGAATGGTAATGATGCAAGACAGAATCATTGTTTTTGTGTTGCCTTCATAGTCATTGCTTTCTGTGCTAGTTTTTCTTTTTAATTTTTGGTTTACTAAAGAATGGTAATGAGGCAAGACAGTGTATTTAGCATCTTGAGCAACAAATTATTCCTTGTTAAAGAATGTGTCTGCATCTTTTTGTTGGTTTTGATTTAATAACGATTTCTTGTCAAAGATGTTCATTTGCAAAGGTTATTGGCTGGTCAGTTCCTGTCCCCCCATGTAGTGTTTGTCCCCCCCGTCTAATCCCAGCATTGGCATTTGCATTAGTAACTCTGATAATCAGGTACCTCCATCTTCAGCTCTCCTCTAAACATATGAAATAATCCAATTAGTGTTTTCTTTGTTTTGTCTTTTGTGGCTTAGATTTATCTCTCCCATTTTATTTTTATTTTCTGGGGTGTCATTTATGTTGTTGTCACTATGGTTATGTTTCAAAGATCAATGACATTTCATGCAACAATTACAGAGTTGTTACCTGTTTAGGAAATCTATGCTACCAATTTGTGTTTGTTGGTTTCATCTTGGCAGGTGTTTGTACCTTGTTTAGGAAATCTGTGTAAATAAAATTTGTGTTTGTCATATGGACTTGTCCCTATTCCCTGCACTTGTCCAAATTTCGTACTTGTATGATTTTCACTGAGAACTTGGGTTGATGAAGAAGAGAGGTTATAATTTTTAAAGCATACTATCTGTATCTTATGAGATTTGGAGGTAGTGTGAACATTATATATGGATTAGAATGGCCAGAAAGAAAACGTGGTTTTTTATTTATTTAAGTTGCCGTATCTGGTAAATAAAATTGTGCAGACAACTGGTTAGAGTTTATTAGTCTTGTATTATTTCACCTTTTTAAGTCCTCTCAATTTTTCTTTGATTATAATTTTGCTTGCTCTATAGTATTAGTTTCTAACTGTTTGAGTTTTCCAAGTGTTATGTGTATCAGAGTAGAATAACTAGTAAGGTTGGCTTGGTACACCATAAGTTGACATAACAAACCCAATTTTTCTGAGTGTGAGGCTTTTAACTTTGAGCTCATATAACCCCAATTCTCTCACTCTGACTCTCAGAGGTCTTAATATCTGAGCTCTGCAAACCCTAACTCACGCGAATAATCAAGCTCTGTTACAGTTGGTATGAGAAAGCCACTTCCATTCAAACTCTAGAGGTCAAACCCTTCTTCATTTGTTCTTCTTTTGAATTTTTGTCTTGTAAGTCATTTAATCACTAATAAATCTCCGCATAAACTGAGAAATTCCATCTTAAATCAGAGAAATTTTATATGTACAATATATATATTTGTTGTTTATGTTGAGTGCGATAGTTATTAGTTTTGGTACTTTCTCTATATAATTCTGTTTGAGCTAGTATAGAAGCTTGGATTGCTCCTTATAATGGGTTTTCCTTTTTCTTTTGGCTTGGTGGCTGGTACAGTTTCCAGTTTGCATTGCTGTTGGAGTTGTGTTGCCTTCATCGTCGCTTCAATAAGGGTTATATCATGGCTATTTCAGGTAAAAATGATAAAGATTTTGTATTAGTATTTGTTTTTGTTAAATTTATAAGGAAAATGGAGTGTAAAAATTCCATTACTGATTGTTCTAATAGGTTTTCTTGTGACCTTCCATATAGTAAATGATTTGTTATCTTTGGTTTAGGATTAGGCTTGTTATGCACAAGGACTCATTCCTCCTTATCAAACAAATCACAGTTTAACACCTGTCCACTTATCTTTCCTTCTTCTGTTTTCCCTTTTTTTTTTCTTTTTCTCAAGAAGCCATTCCTCCATGGTCAAGTGTCAACTCAAAATTGTGATTTGTTTTTATAGCATAAGAACCAAAACTTGTTCTTAAAAAACTGTTACTTTCTATTACAAAATTTATCTCAATCATTTCTAAAAATGCTATAAAAAGGTTTGTGCTGTGATATTTTTGTAATAGCTTCTATAGTGATGTCTTGGATGCTATAATCCATTTTTTTCTTCTTTTTTTTTTTTTTTTTTCCTTCAAATACTTCCAATTTGGCTTAGAGGGATCCATACATGCCGCTCAAAGACGATGAGGTCTCTGAGCATGTGCATGGGAGGTCATGATAAATTAGAGGTCTTGGCTATAGACCATGGGTTAGTTAGTACTTTTGGGATGCTGGGAAGAACATCACGTGGAGATAGAGGAGCTATTGGCTTAGATTCAGATTTTAAGATCAACAGGAATGGCTGAGAAGGTTGGAGGTGGTTATCCCTAGCTTTCTTACCTCAAATGGTTATTTAGTCTCATCTTTATTTATAGCCAAATTATTCTTAAAAGTTTTGTTTATCTTTCATTTCTGAGGTTCACACATTATTACTTGGAAGAACCATTAATTAGGAAGCTTCACTGAGAACTTGGGTTGATGAACAAGCGAGGTTATAATATTTAAAGTATCCTATCTGCATCTGATGAGATCTTGAGGTAGTTTAAGCATTATATATAGATTAGAATGCCCAGCAAGCAGCAGTGAATTTTTATTTAAGTTGCCGTTTCTGGTAAATGAAATTGTATACAGCTCTGGTTAGATTTTATTTAGTATTGTATTATTTCACCCTTTCAAACGTTTTCTGTCAATGTCCATGAGCACAAATTTAAGTCCACTGAAATTTTCTTTTATTATCATCAATGACTGAAAATCAAATCAATGGAAACCTTAGAAGTTCCACGTTTTAAACAATTGCCAGAGCTGATGAGGGCACTCCAAACAAAAAATAAAAAAAATAAAAATTGGAAACCATTTTTATTTGGACATGTTAAACAGGATCTATGGTTCTGATCATTTACAAAAAAACGTGTACTTTCTGATGTGACTAAGCACTGCAGTGGAGAAGAGTTCCTAATGGGGAACAGAAGGAGTTTCTGTTTCTGTTTGGTCTGTAATTATACTTTCCCTTGCTCTATAGTTTCTAACTGTTTGATTTTTCCAAGTGTTTATGTGTATCAGAATAGAATAATTTTTCCAAGTGTTTATGTGTATCAGAATAGAATAAGTAGTAAGGTTGGCTTGCCACACCATAAATTTGACTTGTTTTGCCCTTCTACAGTTTAAAAACTTGTACATAAGGGCCCATTTGAGAACCATTTTAATTTTAGTTTTTAGTTTTTAGTTTTCATTTTTTGTGCTAGAGTATATAGGAAGATGAGAGTGAGAATAAGAGTGAGCATGAGATTGAGAGAGAGAATAAGTTATAATTTTTAAAGTATACTATCTACTTTTTATGAGATCTTGAGGTAGTGTGAGCGTTGTGTATGGATTAGAATAGAATGCCCAGCAAGAAGCAGTGGTTTTTTATTATTTATTTTTAAGTTGCCGTATCTGGTAAATAAAATTGTGTAGAGCTCTGGTTAGAGTTTATTTGGTATTGTATTTCTTCACCCCAAAAACATGGCTTTGTATTTTAGCACTGCATTAAATGTATTTTAAATATTCAGACCCTTTAGTGGGCTGGAATATGTTTTGTATGATGTGTTTGCGCAGGCGTGCCACTATTAGTAATGTTAAGTCAATGTAATTTGGACAAAAATGGAATAGAAGCCTTGCAACTAATGAAATCTCAACTGATTTTTAAGTCATTGCGCTCTAAGTGAGGAACTGACATGGATTGATTATTTTCTATGTTTGGAATATTAAAGACTTCAAAATTCCACTTGCATGATGTAAGAACTCAAAGAATAAAACGCTGAAATTGTAATCGAACCAAAAGAACTTCAATTAAAGGAGATATGTTTGAAAGGACAGTACAAGTTAAAGAAATCGATAAAAAGCCCAATTGGACCAGAATAGAAGCAAAAGGAAAACAAACGAATTGGACAAACTCAAACAGGAATGCAAAATAGTACTTAAATCATCACAATTGGATTTACACATCAACTGGAAATCTTACCATCTAACATGAGTTGTCAACTGAAAACCCGAATTGAGAACAAGTTGATATCTATTTGAGAGATAGATTGTGTGTCCTCTTTGTGCCTTCAAAATCTGGTAATATAGCCCTCTCAATTGCATGGTGATGGCAAGCCAAGTAGCCCAAATACTTGGAAACAACTTTCCCTAAATTTCTATTGAAATTAAGCAGTCATAGATTTTCTTTGAAATGATGTTGAGCCAAAGTGCATAAAATGATATCTAAAATAATATCGATTCCCAAAATATCCGTCATTGGAGGGATACTATTTGCACGGCGGATATCTTCATCATTTTGATAACACAACATGCCGTGTTATAACTATAAGAAAGTATTAGAACCCGATTATTTCCCTTTAAGTTCACTATGTTGGGTGGAAGACTCAAAATAATTAAAGATAACTACATTGATATGGGTTTGGATTTGGATGAAGAAATTTAAAGTACTAAGGAATTCATGAATGATGAAATTTAAAAATGACGGAAGTTAATGTCTTATAATTTTCTAAAGTTTCTTGATATGCATTTAAATGGGTTTAATGATATCTTCTTTTAAATTTTGTGTTGGTTTAAATGGGTTTAATGATATGCATTTAATTAAAACAGCTGGTGTTTCCGCGTGTTTTTCACTTTTTACTTTTTTACGCGCAACAACTCAGCAACCGAATTATCACACCAACCTTTCATTTTAGATTTTGAAAACCAAAATAGCGCCACAACAATACATTCCCTCTTCTTTTCGCCTGTGTGTGTGTGTGTGTGTCTCTCTCTCTCTCTCTCTGTTTCTCTGCAACAAGTAAGCGAAAGCGATCGAGTGAGAGTATTGAGTTCAACGATTGAGGGAGTGATTTTCTCTGCAACGATTGAGCGAGTGATTTTCTGGGTTCTCTCTCTGTAACGACTGTGTGAAATTTTGGGTTCTGAAATCAAGAATGGCGTGGTCTGCTATAAAGCGCAGACAATTGGAGGATGGTTTTGGTTCCTTTGAGTTTCAGTTTCAGACCCAGAAGAGGATAAGGTCTTCTAGGGTTTCTGAGACCCAACGGAATGTAGCCGTTGAGGGCAAGTCGACCGTTGGTCTTCCTCTGCGCAAGGGTTTGGCTTCGTCTGCTACAAAAAATGCCGACCCAGAATCAGAAGATCTGGGTTTTGATGAAATCTGTCAGACCCAGAAGAGGAAGAGGTCTTCTAGGGTTTCTGAGACCCAACGGAATGTAGCCGTTGAGGAAAAGTCGACTGTTGGTCTTCCTCTGTGCATGGGTTTGGCTTCGTCTGCTACAAAAAATGCCAACCCAGAATCAGAAGAGGGTTTTGATAAAATCTGTCAAACCCAGAAGAGGAAGAGGTCTTCTGGGGTTTCTGAGACCCAACGGAATGTAGCCGTTGAGGAAAAGTCCACTGTTGGTCTTCCTCTGTGCAAGGGTTTGGCTTCGTCTGCTACAAAAAATGCCAACCCGGAATCAGAAGAGGGTTTTGATGAAATCTGTCAAACCCAGAAGAGGAAGAGGTCTTCTAGGGTTTCTAAGACCCAACGGAAGGAAAAGTCGACTGTTGGTCTTCCTCTGTGCAAAGTCAAAGGTTTGGCTTCATCTGCTTCAAAAGAGACGTTGGATTGTTCTAAGGTCTTGGATTCTCTGATGAACCTCGGCCATGCGAGCTACTTCAACAAGCCTGTTGTTGATCCTGTGGCTGAGAATCTGCCGGGTTATTTCGACGAAATCTGGAGGCCGATGGATTTGGGTACTGTGAAATCGAAATTGGAGAGGGGTGTCTACTCCAGCGCTGCTGACTTTGCTGCTGATATCAGGCGTATCTTCTCAAACGCTTTCAGATATTTCCCCCTTGGGAGTAGAAATCGTGCAGCAGCCAAGCATCTCAGTGGGGTTTTTGAGACCCAATGGAAAGAAGCCGAGGAGAAAATGTCAAATGCTGCTTGTCCTCCTCCTACTCCTCCTCTGCCCGAACGGAGACCAAATGGCAAGAGCTCTTCTGCTTGTACGGTTCTTATGCAAAGTCAAGGGGTTGTTGGGGTTTCTGATTCTCACTCAGTTAAGTCAACCAAAGATGACGACTTGGGCACCCTTGTTCATCAAGCCATGTATCAGGCCACAGACAATACCCTTGTTCATCAAGCCATGTATCAGGCCACAGACAATCTTTCTCCATGTAAGGCTAGGCGAATTCAGTCGCTCAAGATGCGATTTGCAGGTACAATACGGAAAGCAAACAAGATACTAAAGGGTCTACCTGATTCTCCACCAAGGAGAAAATTGATGCATCGGATGGAGCAAAGGGAATCGGCTCGCCTTGCTATTTTGAACATGGAGAAGTCAGTCCAATTTGAGGACCCTTTAAAGGATCTCAAACAACTTGAGATTCTGTGTGGCTGTGGCAGTGAAAAGGTCTACCTTGGATTGCCTCTTAAGCATTTGGGTTTGTACCTCAAGGAAGATGACGAGTTGCAGGGTCAGGACGAGGAGGCGTTTCTGAATGGAGATTGGGAGGAAGGCGAGATCTGCTGGCAGGAGGGCGATTGGGAGGAAGGTGAGATCCGCTCATGAAGTACAGGTTAGAGTTTACAAGGAAAATGAGGCATAGGTTACAAGCCACCTTGCCTCTGTTATTTGTTGTATATGGTAGTTGAATATATACTATAGTAATTCTGATTTTTTATTGTTGAGATGCCAGATTTGGAATATAACCCACTGCTCGACAAGATAGATGACTTAGAAGCTTGCTATTACGGAATCTCTTTAAGTTTTACTTTCTAATTTGTTATAGATGAGGTTTCCAATGTGGATATAGTTGTATCTGCCTGATGCAATCCTACACATCCAGATATCTTGGAAAAATTAGCAAAGTATGCACTGTTATGGTGCATATACGATAACATGTGTGTGTTCCAGGATATAATTTGTTATAGATGAGGTTTCCAATGTGGATATCTTTTCTAAAATGTTTTACTTCTTGGAACTTTTTCCAGGATACAACAGAAGATAAAGTGTGTATGTTCTGTTGTGTGTGTTTGTGTGTACTATCCATGTTCATTGGCCATATACATTATACATATCATATCATTGTACGTGTCAGATGAAGTGGACCATTGTGCTCTCTCTCTCTCTCTACTCTTTGTATTGTTTATTTCGTTTTTTTTTTGTGCCAGTTTTTGTGTGATTGCTATTTGATGGCTAATGCAACTGAGAGCGAATGGTTTGGGCATGAGGGACAAAAGTATGTAAGTTTGCAATAAAACTGAAATCAAATCACACGGAAGCTTATCAAGAACTTGGAGACAATTCCCCATCTTTGAAGGTGCATCAGCAGCAGCTTTTCTTTCCCTATGAACGTAAACCATAGAGAAATTCCAAACTCCAGCTAATCAGGTTTCTGCATCTTTAAGTCTGTTTTGATTTATTAAAGGAATGAAATGATGAATAAGTGTTTCGCATCTGTACAAATAAAATGATTTCTTGTATAAGCTGTTCAGTTGCGAAGGTTGTTGCTATAGAGTGTGTGCCCCACTCGTCTAACCCCAGCATTGGCATTTGCTTCAGTAACCCTGATAATCAGGTACCCCAGCTCCGTTTCACCTCTAAATTTATGCTTTAAAGATGAATGACATTTCATGCAACAATTTACAGAGCTGCTACTGTTTAGGAAATCTATTCTACCAATTTGTGTTTGTTGGTTTCATCTTGTCAGGTGTTTATGCCTTGTTTAGGAAAGCTAGGTAAATAAAATTTGTGTTTGTTAATACACACTTTGTGCCCTGTAGAGTTTTCAGTTTGCTATTCCCTGCACTTATCCAAATTTCGTTTGAGCTAGTATAGAAGCTTGGGATTGCTTCTTATAATGGTTTTTTCTTTCAATTTCTTTTGGCTTGGTGGCTGGTACAGTTTGCAGTTTGCATTGCTGTTGGAGTTGTGTGGCCTTCATCATCTCTTCAATAATCTTCAATAAGGGTTATATCATGGCTATTTCAGGTAAAATTGCTAAAGATTTTATATTATAGATAATATTTGTTTTTGTTAACTTGAAAAGGAAAATGGAGTGAAAATTCCATTATTGATTGTTCTAATAGGTTTTCTTGTGACCTTCCATACAATAAATGATTCGTTATCTTTGCTTTATGCTTAGCTAACATTGTTCTTAAGAAACTGCTACTTTCATTAACATAATGTATCACAATCATTTATTAAAGTGCTATAAAAAGGTCTGTGCAGTGATCTTTTTGTAATAGCTTCTATAGTGATGTCTTGGATGCTATAATCCATTTTTGTTTTTTTGTTTCAAATACTTCCTACTTGGCTTAGAGGGATCTGTATATGCCTCTCAAAGACGATGAGATCTTTGAGCATGTACATGGGAGGTGACGATAAGTTAAATTTCTTGGCTATAGACCATGGGTTGATAAGTTAGTACTTTTATAATGCGGTGAAGATCATCACGTGTAGATACAAAGGAGCTATTGGCTTAGATTCACATTTTAAGATCAATAGGAATGGTTGAGAAGGTTGGTGTGCAAGGGACTGAGTTGCATTCTTTTAATTGAGACATCTCAAAGTGTTTGTGGAATTCACATCCCACAAATTGATGCTTTCATTGAGAGCCACCTCAACAGGATTTTCTATTTTGTTATAGATAACTTAGAACCTTGCTATTATTAGGGAATCTCTTTTACATTTTACTTTCTAATTTGTTATAGATGAGATTTCCAATGTGGATATAGTTGTCTCTGCCTGATGCAATCCTAGACATCCAGATATCTTGGAAACATTAGCAAAGTATGTGCTTGTTCATAAAGTTTATTTTTCTTTGTTCTGGGTACATTGCTTTCTGAGCTTATCATTGTGCTAGTTTTTCTTTCTTCCTTTTGGTTTAATAAAGAATGATAATGATGCAAGCCAGAATATTTAGCATCTTGAGCAACCAATTATTCCTTGTAAAAGAATGTTTCTTTTATGTTGGTTTTGATTTAATAAGGATTTCTTGTCAAAGATGTTCAGTTGGCTGGTCAGGTCCCCACAATTTTTTTTTCCCTCTTGTACTGTCTCTTCACGTCAATAATGCCATAATATGAAGGAAACTATGGAGTCTGTCCCCTTTTTTAAACTCTGCAGTGGCATTTGCTTCAGTGACTCTGATAATCAGGTACACCATCTTCATTTCTCCTTTATATTTATGAAATAACCCAATCAGTGTTTTCTTTGTTTTTTCTTTTGTGGCTTAGATTTCTCCCTCCTTTTTTGTTTCTTTTTCTGGGGTCTCATTTATGTTGCTGTCACTATGGTTATGTTTTAAAGATTAATGACATTTCATGCAACAATTTACAGAGCCGCTACTGTTTAGGAAATCTATGCTACCAATTTGTGTTCTTTGGTTTCATCTTATCAGATGTTTTGAGCCTTGTTTTGGAAATCTGTGGTAAATAAAATTTAGGTTTGTTCGAATTTAAAAAGCTGCTACAGTTTAAAGAAATCTTTTGTCCCAATTCTTGATTGCTGGTTTTATCTTTTATGATGGTGAGCTTTATTTTCAGGTGCAATGATGTTTGAGGTCCAAGGTATTCTTTTTCTATTTTTTTTGTTTTTTCATGGTTTCAATATTGGTCTTAGTAAAATAAAAGAATTGACATATGGGCAGAAATTGTGGGGATAAATGGACATCATAAGAAAAGCAACAAAGATAATAGATTTACCTATTCCATTGTCTAATTGAGAATCAATTACACTAGATTTAATCCTGTTTTTCTTTTGGGTTTTGGTCAAGATCTGGTTGCATAAGGTTGGCCGTTGTCAAACCTGCAAGTCCAAATCAAATTTTGCTAATAGCAGAGTCAAATAGCATGGTACTGAGACATTGTGCATTGGAGATTTTTCTGTTATCTGTTTTCTGCACTTACCTTACCCCATACTAATATGATTTTCATGGGATTATGTGCACTATATGAGATCTGGAGGTAATTGTGAGTACGTATTATACGATCCGAATGACACAAAAACAGTTTATGATTTGAGTTGCAGTATTTAGTTCTCTACTAGCTAATCGTTACATTATTAGTGGACCATGAATGGTCAGGTCTCTTCAATTATATGGGGAATATAATGCCCTCATTCAAGTTTATTAAGTATTGTATTGTTTCACATGTTCTGAATATTTACGTACATTTAACCTTTAACTAAAGGAAAACCTTGGTGCAGTATCATCAAACCCTTAGTGAAAATGTCCATTAGTGCCATTCACATATTTCTTTGTGATGTTTCTGTTTCTTGACGGTTCTTCAGCGAAATTGAAGCATTTCTCATAATATGCCCCTCTTGTGCTCTCTTTGCATAAATAATGTCATAATATGATGAAAACTATGGGGTGCATGCCCCCCCACGTCAGATCGCAGCATTGACATTTGCTTCAGTAACCCTGATGATCAGGTACCCAATCTTCATTTCTCCTCTAAATTTATGAAATAACCCAGTTAGTCTTTTCTTTGTTGCCGTTGTGCCTTAGATTTCTCTCCCATTTTATTGATTTTTTCCCTGACTTCTCATTTATGGTATTGCCACTATGGTTTTGTTTTAAAGACGAATGACATTTGATACAACAATTTACAGAGCTGTTACCTTCAGGAAATCTATGCTACCAATTTGTCTTTGTTGGTTTCATCTTGTCAGGTGTTTGAGCCTTGTTTAGGAAATCTGTGGTAAATAAAATTTGTGTTTGTTTGTAGAGTTTTCATTTACTTGTTCCCTGCACTTATCCAAATTTCATACTAGTATGATTTCATCGAGAACTTGGGTTGAAGAAAGAGAAGTTATAATTTTTAAAGTATACTATATACTTTTTATGAGATCTTGAGGTAGTGTGAGCGTTGTGTATGGATTAGAATAGAATGCCCAGCAAGAAGCAGTGGTTTTTTATTATTTATTTTTAAGTTGCCGTATCAGGTAAATAAAATTGTGTAGAGCTCTGGTTAGAGTTTATTTGGTATTGTATTTCTTCACCCCAAAAACATGGCTTTGTATTTTAGCACTGCATTAAATGTATTTTAAATATTCAGACCCTTTAGTGGGCTGGAATATGTTTTGTATGATGTGTTTGCGCAGGCGTGCCACTATTAGTAATGTTAAGTCAATGTAATTTGGACAAAAATGGAATAGAAGCCTTGCAACTAATGAAATCTCAACTGATTTTTAAGTCATTGCGCTCTAAGTGAGGAACTGACATGGATTGATTATTTTCTATGTTTGGAATATTAAAGACTTCAAAATTCCACTTGCATGATGTAAGAACTCAAAGAATAAAACGCTGAAATTGTAATCGAACCAAAAGAACTTCAATTAAAGGAGATATGTTTGAAAGGACAGTACAAGTTAAAGAAATCGATAAAAAGCCCAATTGGACCAGAATAGAAGCAAAAGGAAAACAAACGAATTGGATAAACTCAAACAGGAATGCAAAATAGTACTTAAATCATCACAATTGGATTTACACATCAACTGGAAATCTTACCATCTAACATGAGTTGTCAACTGAAAACCCGAATTGAGAACAAGTTGATATCTATTTGAGAGATAGATTGTGTGTCCTCTTTGTGGCTTCTAAATCTGGTAATATAGCCCTCTCAATTGCATGGTGATGGCAAGCCAAGTAGCCCAAATACTAGGAAACAACTTTCCCTAAATTACTATTGAAATTAAGCACTCATAGATTTTCTTTGAAATGATGTTGAGCCAAAATGCATAAAATGATACCTAAAATAATATCGATTCTCAAAATATCCGTAATTGGAGGGATACTATTTGCACAGTGGATATCTTCATCATTTTGATAACATAACATGCCGTGTTATAATTATAAGAAAGTATTAGAACCCGATTATTTCCCTTTAAGTTCACTATGTTGGGTGGAAGACTCAAAATAATTAAAGATAACTACATTGATATGGGTTTGGATTTGGATGAGGAAATTTAAAGTACTAAGGAATTCATGAATGATGAAATTTAAAAATGACGGAAATTAATGTCTTATAATTTTTTAAAGTTTCTTGTTTGGCTACCAAATTTAAACACGGAATTTAACATTTATCATCTCGGAATATTAGAAATGACGACCGTTGGAAGAAAATAACTCGGAATTTAACTAAAATTCAGGAATTAAGAAATTGATATTTCCATTGTTTGGCAACTTAAAACGTGGAACTTATTAAATGATGCGTGGGAAAAATCATGGAAATTGTGGATCGAGATTCCCAGGTTTAATTTATGTCAAAAGAGTCCTTTCATAATTCCAATTGAGTATGAATTTGTTTTCACTATAATTTCAGTCATTTACAAAATTCAAAAACTCAAAACACTGAAATTAATCATTCTCAGAAATTTAAATGATGGAGATCTAAATTCCATCATTAAAGTGGCGAAAACTCTCGCGAAATTCCCACGATTCTAGGTAATTTTCAATTCCTTCATCAAATAGAGTATTAAATTTGGAATTTATGATCTCCAAATTCCATGTTTTTTCCCACATAGAATTTTTGGATTTCTTTGTTTTTTTTTTAAATCCAAACAGGGGAATTGGTTTATGTCAATTTAAAAATTTTGACTTTTGTCAAAATCCATTTGGATGAAGAAATTGAACATTACTTAGAATTCTAAAATGACGGAATTTAGATTTTCATCCTTTCAATTTCTGGCAATTGAAGATTTCAGTGTTTGGATTTATGTATGTCAAATTTTGTAAATGACACTGAAAATTGTGAAATGAAGCCTATTTTGGTGAAAATTAAACTTAGGAATTTGATGCCCCAATTTTCATACTTTTTTCCACGCGTCATTTAATAAATTCCGTACTTAAGTTGCCAAAGAAGGGAATTGTCAATTTCTCCTCTTAAATTCCAGATTTTTGAATAAATTCTGAATTATTTTTCTTCGTCTAAACAAAAATAAATTTATTTTCCTCATTCAAATACACTGAGCCCAAAATGAATTACTCACCAAGCATTAAAATGACTCTCAACTTAAGTGAGTTGTGATAGATAGGTTGCTAGTAGTTCATGAAAACTTAAGGCAACCACACGTGGAAGTCGAAGAGAGAGAGCTTTTGTTTGAAGTTGTTCTGCAAAGTTGATGAGGGAGCCGCCTAGA
The DNA here is from genome assembly GCF_902201215.1 of Prunus dulcis. Lineage (NCBI taxonomy): Eukaryota > Viridiplantae > Streptophyta > Magnoliopsida > Rosales > Rosaceae > Prunus > Prunus dulcis. Next base: position 4,930,777 of record NC_047657.1, read on the forward strand.
TAGCTTTTGAGTTATTACATGCACGTGTGATCCACTAATAATAAATCCAAATACATTTATGGTCAACATTCAATTCTTAGTTGGAAGGTAATATTTTAATTCGTAAAGAACTAATAATACATTAGGAATTCAAATTTTTTTTTTAATACCTATTTTATCTTCACATAATTTTAAAATTTTAAAATTTATCATCTACTTTAATTCAACAACAAGGATATTTAAGTAATTAGCACTACTTCTACTCAAATTCCATATAGTTTAGTAAACAACTTCAATAGGAATCCGAAATCTAATTCACCTCAATCCAACTCCTCATCAATTCAATCGGATTAGTAAACATGTCATGAGAACAAATAGTAATTATATCTACCAGATCAAATGATAATTCTATGTTTGAAGTGGCACAATGTGTTTTAGGGCATGAAAAAACCAATTTAATCGGACTCGTTAAATTGAACAAGTACCCATATATTAGCTAAAACAAGCAGCTACTTCAGGAAAAACACTTGTGTAAAACAGAGATTTTTGCTATTTCAGGCCAATCACGGCATGTCATGCATAATGACTTTTCTACATAACAGTCTATATAATTGATTGGGATAACAAAACAGTGATATTCTCGTTTCATACAAGTTTTTTTGCTTCTTCTTTATGAGTGAGACTACGTGATATAACTGGACTTACTCTCAATTTTATCATGGCCCGCGAACCAGAAGAGGTATAGTAGCCTATCAAAAGAAGTTAATTGATACATCTATGTATCCTGATTCCTGACAAATCTGCTAGGTCATTTGAAGGTTATGCACGGTACAGGGTTTTCAAATTGTGTACTTTTGAAATATCATTCATTACAAACTATTTCAAGACTTTATGTTAAAATTGGGCAACCTGACAAAACTTGTGATACTTAAAAAGCTAGCCGTGGATCATGTGATGTGCCACAGATGTACCTCCTGCTACATTTAAATCCATTCCCTCCTTTCCATTTTATATTTTCCCCATATATTATTATTTGCTCCCATCCATCCTTCATCTCTAAATCCCCTTCAAACACACCAACCCTTTTTCACAGCTTCTTGAGATTTTCTCACCTTTCATTTTGATGAAATCTCTTTTCATCAAATTCCTCAAATTTGAGTAGTCTTTGCAAGAACAAATTACAAAACTATGAAGAAGTACTTGTCTCTTGGAGCCCGCGCAAGTTTCCTGCTTGGGATTTTCTTCATGTTAATTGTGGTGGGCAGAAGCCTATGTGTGAGGCCTCACCTCCCTTGTATGTCTCATCACTCCATGTTCTTTATATCATTATCTCATTCATAAGTTACACAATAATAATTCATTATTTTGAATATTATCACTTTCATTTTTCTTCCTTGGCATTTCAGTAAACCTTCAAGCAGAAGTCGTTACCGGTAACAGAGTCAAAGTTCGAATGCACCTTGAGGTTTGTTTCTCGCAATATTTTTGTTAGTTTCAATATTACAAGAGTGTATCAAATAATTATTTAGTCTTCACTTTGTTGGAGGAACAACTTGTCATGATGACTAAATGTTAAAAGATATAAATGTTTTTAAGACACCAAGTCATTTAAGCTGAACTGAAGTCTTTTTGCAAAGAAAAAAAAAAAAAGGCCTTAATATATGGTTGTTTAATCTGTTTGGTTTTTTCTTCTTCATGTGTGTATATATATATATATATATATATATATATATATATATATATATATATATATATAGGAAGGAGCAAAGAAAGAAGAGAACATGGAGCTATACCCATTTGGGTCGAGCTTGCCGGACTGTTCACATGCTTGTGGACCATGCTTTCCATGCAAAAGAGTGATGGTGAGCTTCAAGTGCTCCGTTTCAGAGTCTTGCCCAATTGTCTACAGGTGCACCTGTAGAGGAAAGTACTACCATGTACCCTCTAATTGATGAATATTACTTCATCCACCACCGCACTGGCCTCTCTGGTTTTCCTCTTAATTTATTATGTGGGGATTAATTAATTTCTAGGCTTTATATGGATGTTAATTAACTTACTGTGAGACTGGACTTTTCTTGATCCTAATTTTGTTTAGTTAGATTCGGGATTTGTAGTTTAGATGGGAAGAAGAAAAGTTGTAGGGGAGAGTTTATTTGTATATGGCATATCACGAGTTTCTTGTTTTTTGAGAACCTTTTTTTTTTAAAAAGTTTTTTCCGATATATTCTAAACTATTCTAATATACGGGAGAGAATTTGAACTCGAATGCAAGAAGTCGGCCATACTGCCTTAACACTAGCCTAACCCATATTTGCTCCCTCACTATTTAGTAGATTTGAGCTCTCTCTCTCTCTCTCTCACATTGTATCCATCAATGTTTTGACAGTGATGCCATTAAGGTGCTAGCAGCCGAAAATATATCTACATATTGGCATTTAATGCATGTATGTCAAACCCAGTAATGCCACAGACAGAAGAACCTATATCCATCACGAACTGCTTGTGCAAAGTAATATCTTTTTTTTTTTTTTGGGGGTAAAGGATGGGCCCGAATCCCAAACAACAAAAAGGACTACACTACAACCATCCTTGGTCGAGCCAAAGGTCTTAAATATTTAGGGTTTTGGAAATATCGGTTGTTCAAAAACACGGAAATATCGACGGAAATATCGGGAAAATATCGATATCGATAAAAATTGGATAAAAACCACGGAAATTGTGATAAATACATGGAAATTTTTAATGAAACTTTTTACAAAGTTTATTTAGTAAATTATCTATTATTTTAACACAAAATATTGGAAGGAAATGCATTGCATAGCATGTTTGAGTGATTTAAGTTGATTATATTGCGAGCTGACAAACTCTGTGACTTAAAAAATCTAGAGTAATTAATGAAAGAAAATTAAACACCCTCTAGTAATTTATTTATCATTTTTCCTACAATATTTTATACTTTAGAAGTTGCATGGTAAGATGCATGAGTAACTTTATTTCACATTATTCACTGGACATCATGACATGGTACATGTTCTTATATTTATTATTTATCAAAAATTGAAAAATAATTAAAGATGTAAACCAACTTGATTTGTCATGAAAATTAAGCACTTTACCATGCTTAAAAAATAATAGTGAAGATTGAAAATTAACTAAGTACATAAATAAAGTTATCCAAAGAAGAATTAAATAGGCAATAAATAAAATGATTATAGAGATTTAAGTAATTAAGCAACAATTTGAAGGGGAATTTAGTAATGCAAGTACTTATAATGAATAATAAAATAAGTAACAACATTAAATGGATTAAATAGGAAATAAATAAATTATATTAAGTAATTAAATATTTGATCAACAATATAGAACAATAAGTAATTATTTTATATTTTGAGAAACAACTTGTAAGAGTTATAAATACCAAATTCTATAGATACTAATCACAAAGTGATGGCTAGCGTGGTGGCTAAGAGGCTTAGAAGTTGGAAGCGGGAAGGGGTTCGAACCCTTGTGTGCGACGTTCAAGCGAATTATTCCATTTTTTAGTGGAAGAAAATACTTTTTTTTGTTTTTTTGCTTAGGTGTGATATATACTGTTAGTTTAGTTGGATTTTTCCCTTTTTTTCTTACGTGCTTCTGGTTTTTTTAAAAAACTATTTAAATTTGTTGTTATAATGAAAAAGGAATAAAAATACAAATAGCATGACATCATTGATACTCAAACTTGGGCCTCCTACTAAGGGATATGTGGTAGAAACAAGCTCCACCACATATACTTATGTTTCATTATGTTGCACGCTGGAGTATATATACAGTTTTTATAATAATAATATATATAATATAAAGTAAAAAAAAAATTCGGGGCCCTCAAAAATCGAGGGCCCTGTGTAGTGGCACCACTTGCACCATGCCAGGGTCGCCCTTGGGATTTAAGATTTCAAAATGGATTGGGCTGAATTTACCTTACAAATAAACTCGACGTCACAAGTATTTTTCATTCATAACAAAAAATAATAAACATAATCGGGAGGACATAATGAGTCGTATCCCTCAAAAAATGTATTTAGTACATAAGATACATAAACTAGTTCAAAAAAAATAAAAATAAAAATAAACTAAATCATGAGAAACCTAACGAAGGTGAGGGTACACTAGTGTGGTGCCCTCTAAAGACCATGAGATTGACAATCAAGTTAGTCATTGCTTAAGAGAGTTTGGAAGAAAACTAGGTTGAAGCGCCCTGGGAATTGAACGCTTGTCATCTTTCGGTAGAGATCACTTGTATAACTACCTCATGAGTACGGCAAATAATACATTATCAGAGTAACTTGAACAGCTTAGGAATTGGAATCAGTTTTAGTATATATATATAATGTATGAACTCTCTGCCCTCTTTTTTACTCTCTCCCGCTCTCTCTCTCTCTCTCTCTCTCTCTCTCTCTCTCTCTCTCTCTCTCTCTCACACACACACACACACACAACACACATTTAGAAGCTTTAGGGTACATAATCACGAATGTTATTGTTGAGAGGACCCAACTGCAGGCTAAGAATTTATTTGGCTTATGTAAGTCTTCTCAATGTCTCCAGGATTTAGTGCTGAATTAATGCCCAAAGGTCGTGAAAAAGGAAAGCCAGGCAAAGAACAAGTGGTACTTGACCATGATGGATTCAATGACAAAATAAGGCAAGTAATGCCCATTCCTTTTGTTTTTGTGTATTAAGCCACATAGTTTTAGCAATAATTGTCATGTTTAGTTCCTTTTGGGGGTGGGGAAAAACTCACATGGTGTTTATACCATATCTGACCAAGCAATTAGAAGCAAATCTAAGCAAGGCAAAGAGTCTCACATTGGAATATTACAAGATGTGTAGACTTCCCCTAATCTATAAAAGGAGACCACTCTCCACTTGGGAAGGGATCTCTCTGGTTTAGGCTTTATCTTTAGTTATGGGCTTCTCCCTTTTTCTCTTTATATTTAGGCTCAACCTTTGTACAAATGTAAATACACAATATTATAAGAATGAGAATATACTTCTCTGTTGACGTTTTCACACACTTAGAGTAACCATTAATGAGAATATACTTCTCTGGCAATCCCATGTTGGAGTAACCATGAATGCTAAGGCAACAAATTGCATAAGATGATATTTCAAAGAAAAGTCAATCAGAATGTGGTTATCACTTTGCATGGCTTGCATGACCAAGAGTGAAACCACCATCTCAATAAAATCCAAAAACGCCGTTTGGCAATACCTCCATTTCAATTCCAAGGGGAAGACCACGTAATTCATCATTCCAAAGAGAAAATGGTGAATGCTGAACGCCACACACATTCAAATCATAAGCCTTTACCGTTCGGCTCCTTGCTCTGCATGGCTTCCATGACTGAGGAAGCAGCCACCTTCTAAACCAAATGTGGCTGTCACGTTGCATGGTTAAAGGAGCAGAAACCTGTTCCAATCTAACGGATGCCCATGTGCATCTCCACCATGAGAGAAGCTGCCGAAGGAGGTATGGCCCATGCCGAAATCTTCATCTTGGCACCACAAGGTGTTGTCTCCTCATCCGAACTTCCAAATTGCCGAACTGTAATGCCGGGCATGACTCACCTGGGAACCACCTTCCTAACCGGACAAATCATCCTACCGTTTGGTAAGACAGAATTGAGCCAACTGATTCCCAGACCTCCAGTAGATCGGCAGCTTCCGATTGGTGCCCCACAGAGGATGAACGTCCCTGTTCAGGGCTAGCAAACCAAATTACCGTTCTGCACTCCCTCTCTTCAATACCACAATCTTTCAAGCCATCCAAGGGTTTCGAACGACATTACCGTTTGGTACCACCCGTGCTGAAAGCAACCACGAAGCTCTGTTGCACCACCATGCTGGACAAAAGCTCTCTAATGAATGGTCTATCAGAATGGCAAAGCACAGACCCAAATCTGCCCCAACCAAACCTTGTTGAACGACAGAGTCAACATGCCGAACCATATGGGATTCATCTCCAAAATCTAAACCAGCAAGTGGGAAGTATTGTACAGCAAAATGGCTATTATCTACCCCTCTGGTTTTATCGGTCGCCATTCAAAAAGTTATCAATATGAGCACATCACGATCATCCTTCTCCAAAAAAGATAAGTGGAATAGTCCTCATCTTTTTTATCTTATTTTTATTTTATTAAGATCTTATCAGGCTCATTTGTGGTCCAGAATATTGCCCAACTTTGGATGGCTTTACATGCACCAGCATATGCACTACGACACATGGCAAGGAATATTCATGCCAATATCTCCTACAGTTCTCTACACACCCACCTTCAAATCAGCGACTATCAAAGAGAAATATGATAAAAAAGTTGCATGCCGTTCCCTGAATTGGCATCTCAAAACAAAGACCCATGGCGTACAACACACTCGGACCAAGACTTGAGATTGCAAAGCCAAGCTTATTGATCGGTAACTCACAAGCAGACTGTTTCTCTTCATCTATAAAAAATAAAAATAAACCAGCACTACCGATCCATATCGAAGTAGATCAAGGGCCTGAAATTAGGGAATACCCATCGGTAAATTCCGCAAAAATTATTAACTGGGCATTCTGCAACAAAGAGCCTCAAAGACAGACCTCATTTGTCTCTTGCCGAAAGGCAGCTCCGGTGCTTGCAAACTCTACTCAACTCCGGTCCTTCGGCACCCAGTCTACATTCAGCACAAGAGAGCCTTTGGCACCCAACCGTTATTCGGTGTGAATGATGCCTTAGGCACTCGGCTATCATTAAGCGCGAGCGATGCCTTTGGCACCCCGTCTCTTGACATAGGCAATGCATTTGACATCCCGTCATCATTCAGTGAGAATTATGCCTTCGGCATCCCGCCATCATTTGGCACGCGAGATGCCATCGGCACCCCGCTTTGCATGGCTTCCATGACTGTGGGAGCGGCCACCATTTAACCCAAATGTGCTGTCACGTTGCATGGCGAAAGGAGCAGACCCACATTCAATATAAAGATGTCTTCTCACCTTGGTGTCTTCTCACCATTGGAGAATACATGCCTACAACAAATAAGCTTCAGCAGCTTCAAATATAAATGGCATCGCGGTACGGCACCATGCCAAACAACTAATCAAGGCTCCATATCGCTGAAGGCACTGAACAAACTGGATCTTTATCCATCACTGAACATGGGACTTCTCAAGGCACCCAAGGATGCTGAACGCTCAAAATTATCGAGTGGCAGCACCTGTGTGACCTCCCTTGACCATCTCTACTCAGATTTTGCCTCAAATATACAAATGACGCCCAAAAAGAACGTTATTCATAGCCATCAGCCATTATGAGCAAAAGCTTCACAAGAGCCAAGGTCTTACACGGCTACAATACAGCAAGCCTTACCAAACTCACGTGGGACTTGCCTCTTACAAAGTCCCACCAAACCTGCCTATTTGCTTGCCGAACGGCAAGACAGTGGATAGTGGACAGTGAGTAACCATGCTTGCTGCCAATTTCAGAAATCAGAGAACATGCTTGCTTGCTGCTTATTCGTGGGATACTGAACGGCACCCACTTACTCCATCACACTAAGAGAGGTGCATGCGATCTATATGGATTCAGTGGCTTACTCAAATTATACCTGTAGACACAGAAATTTTGGTGTCATAAATTCTATTGACAAGAAAATAATTAGGATTCGGTGGATTAGATTGTGGGCCCCGTAATTCACCCATGTGGCGTGTGACTCATCAAAATCGGTTTAGTTGTCAAAAATGACAAATGGCGACATCTGACGGAGTGCATCAAACGGTTCAAGATGAAGACAAAATTAAGGGAAAGAATCTTCTGTGATTGACTTTGATTTAAATCAAATATTAATCAGGATAATCAATTGAAGATAATCTGGTTAAATAGACAGATTATGGGAATTGATTTAAATCAAATCAAATCCCACAAATCAAGGAAAGTTATTTAGGTCAGAAGGTCAGAGAAGTCATAGAAGGGTGAGAGAAAAAAACCTAGCACTCAGAAGAAACAGAAAACTCTCTGCATTCTTCACCCTACTTTGAAAGAGCCACCAAGCACAACAAATACGTGCCGGTTCCTTCACCGTAGAAAAATCCTAAATACCAAACAAGCTTCATACTACCCGTGTACTTGAAGCGCGGAGGTTATGAGTGGCCCGGTGGTGGATCCCGCGTACTTCTACGGCCTGGGGGCGAAAAACAGGTTGAAAATGTGAGTGGACAAAAATAATGTTCTTCAAAACAATTTTCATAAACATAATATCCCCCTTTGTAAAAACAGAAATTTAGCTAAATAAAACTGAATACGTATTCTCTTCATCAAGCATATTCAACTCAAGGCATTCTATATCAGTCATATTCAAGCTCGAAAGTTTCATACAAAACTCCTGAAATCAAGGTTTGCACGAAAATGCTAAAATCAAACGTGTATAAAAACTATGTACTCAAATCTTGCATACTTGAACAATTATAAAGGTATCTGTGCCTGAAAAATCAGAAAAACGGATATAAAATAACTGAACATCATAATTGAATAAAAGAAACTCAAAATCCTTTGAAAATACCACCAATTTGTACCCCTGTCATTTCCGTCAATTCCCTAGCAGGTCTCGGGCGCCACGCAGTCCACCCGAGCCGCAAACTGGCGAAATCATGGGACTATGATCAGCCTGTCCCGCCGGCAGGTTCCTCGATGACACCAAGTCAGCTCAAGTCGCTCTGGCAGGATGCAGGGGACCATAGTCAGCCTGATCCGCAATCCTGGCAGGTCTCGGGGACACAGAGTCAGCCGAGCCGCAATCCTGGCAGGTCTCGGGACACCAAGTCTGCCGAGCCGCAAATCCCGGCACTCACGGTCCGAGCGTCCCCGAAACTCGTGAGGCAAAGTCAAGTGCACTGACTGAACTATAATCAGACTGGATGCCCGTAGACATCGGTCCAACTCTGGGTAATCACCATAAATCAATGGGTACGAGGTGGTTTTAAAATAAAATCCTTTAGAAAAATCTGAATCACAACTGAAATCTCAAGTTGTGCTGCTGTCTCATCTGATTTCAACCTCAAACTCTGTTTTTATAACTTATAAATAAGCAGCACATATTTATAAAACTGTTACTGTACTGAACATGTTCAAAACCGTAATAAAACTTACTCAAGATCAAATAAAGAAACTTATTCAAATAAATTCATTTCTTAAAAACTTACTTATATAAAATCAATATAAACTCATCTATAAAACTTATTTATATAAATCACATCAAATCATTCATGAAGTCTGATTTATGAAAGAAAGTCCACTCACAGATGGTCCGAGCTACTTCGATCCCTCGAAGGTCTCTTTTACAATTCTGTCGGGCTCCTGGTGCCTGATTACCCCGAAAGATTAAATTAATAAACTGCTGAATAAAACGAATTTCAATTAAACACCCTGCCCCCGGCTCCTAAAAATACGCGCATCTCATTCCAATTACTCCTATGCCCACATTAGCCTTTTCAGACACATGAACCAGTTTTAAAAGGTCCGATGCTCAGCTAAGCGATACCCTGCCCGATCGGCCGACCCGGGACCCCGTGGGTCCACGATCTCTGATAGCCAATCTGAGGTTCCCTGAAGGTTTCTCATACAGCGGGGACCATGTTCTGCGAATTTGGTCCGAAACGGACGGTCGGATTGGCCAAAATCGCGTTATCGCTTAAAACCCTAACCCTAGATCTAGGGTTCGCGATTCCGGAGTATCCGGGACTCCGATTCGCAATCCGTCGAATCCTACGCAATCCTGAAATCACGTAGACCGACATATCCAAAATTCAGCGCGATCCAACGATTACACGATACTGCAGCCCGGATCGCGCGATATGGAAAATCCCTTCGGGGCTCAAACGGACTCCGAATTGAGATCCGCAAAATCCCACGCGCTCATGACGACACGAGGACCTTAAAACTGGCCAGATCCGTGCCACCACCCTGGCCCACGCGCCGCCACACGCGCAGGGCAGATCGGGTGTCCAAAGCGATTCGGGTGCGCCGAAAAATCGTGGAACCGAGACTCCAAACTCCTACCCTAGGTAAAAAACCCTATTTGGAGTCACTTTTGTTCTTGGACCACCCCTAAAAAGTGACCAGAAATAGTAGTTTCGAAGGGCCGAAGTTTCGGCCAAACTTCAAGTCGAAAATTTAACCCCTTAACGCTAAAATCGATCGAAGCCCATATACCCATCAGCTAGAGCACGAAAAATAGGTCAAAAACCATACCTTACTCGATCGATTTGGTTGAGAAACGAAGGAGAACGAGCTCCCACAAATTTTTGAAAAAACTGTCGGACCCGGCCTGTTTCGTGGCAGTTCCCGGATACTACAGTGGCGGATGGAGGCTGAGGAGGGGCAGGGCTGATAGAGGGAAGTGAGGTGGTTCGTTTGGGACCGGTATTGCCTGAAACGGTGGCCTGAGTTGGGAGAAATCGCTGTCTAAAGTCGGCTGGTCGAGATGGTTCGAGAGAGAATGCAGCTGGGTTTATAAAAACTGAACTTCGAAATATTTACGGTTCTGCCAGTGAGACTCTTTTGACCATAACTCCTTCGTTACAACTCCGATTCGGGTCTACTCCATGTCTACGGACTCGTTTCGCCGTGTTCTACGTAACGGCGTAATCAAAATTACCAAATTCTTTCCCGATCAAAAAGTCAACTTTTCCCCTATTAAATAATGCAAGGGCAAAATTGTCTTTTCGCTAAAAGATATTTTCCTTACTTTTTTTCTTTCTTTTTTTTTATAGATATTTTCTTTCTTTTTAGATATTTTGTTTTGGGTTCTTACAATGCTAGGGTTTCTCATTCCTAGTTTAGGAAAGTATCTTGCTTTCCAAGATCTTACCAATATTGGATATTATTAAGCTTAATAATATCAACCAAAAAAAAAGAGCTCCTAGTGATGCTAGGGTTTCTCATTCCTAATTTAGGAAAGTATCTTGCTTCCCAAGATCTTACCAATATTGGATATTATTAAGCTTAATAATATCACCCCCCAAAAAAAAAAAAGAAAAAAAAAAAAAGAAAGGGGGAACACTTCAAGCTGCACCTCCTACACGTCAAAAGGCCCATGTCTACAATGCATCATGAAGTGGGGGCAATTTGTAGACAAAGAAATTTTGGTGTAATAAATTCTATTGACAAGAAAATAATTAGGGTTCGGTGGATTAAATCGTGGGCCCCGTAATTCACCCATGTGGCGTGTGACTCATCAAAATCGGTTTAGTTGTCAAAAATGACAAATGGCGACATCCGACGGAGTGCATCAAACGGTTCAAGATGAAGACAAAATTAAAGGAAAGAATCTTCTGTGATTGACTTTGATTTAAATCAAATATTAATCAGGTTAATCAATTGAAGATAATCTGGTTAAATTGCTAGATTATGGGAATTGATTTAAATCAAATCAAATCCCACAAATCAAGGAAAGTTATTTAGGTCAAGCATCCGACAAAAGCCTATAAATAGGAGGCCTCAAGACGAAAGATGGGTCAGAGGGGTCAGAGAAAAAAACCTAGCACTCAGAAGAAACAGAAAACTCTCTGCATTCTTCACCCTACCTTGGAAGAGCCACCAAGCACAACAAATACGTGCCGGTTCCTTCACCATAGAAAAATCCCAAACACCAAACAAGCTTCATGCTACCCGTTTGATCAAGATCAAGTCTCTACGACCCTTGTATCAAACACAAATTTTCTTTAAACACTTTGGAGATCGAATCAGAGGATTCAATACAGAGATTGTAACCCTAAATTTCATAAATACAATATTATTTTGTACACGTGTTCTTGTCTCATTTGTCGCAAGAAATTCGTGTTTACAATACCGAACGGTAATTTGAGTGCAGCCTTTTAATGGCCACCCAAAATTACCAAGCGGCAACGGCAGAAAAGTCTACTCACAGCTCCAAGTGCTATAACAAACGGCATCATCCACACCACACTACTTGGAAGAAGACTAAGGTGTTGCTCAGTCAGTGCATTGAAAATTACAAGTCCCCAACCAAGAAGTACCTCCTTACTTGAGAACTTAGAGGACTTCTGTTTATACCATATCTGACTAAGCAACTAGAAGTAAATCTAAGCAAGGCAAAGAGTCCCACATTGAAATATTACAAGATGTGTAGACTTCCTCTCATCTATAAAAGGAGACCACTCTCCACTTAGGAAGGGATCTCTCTGGGTTAGGCCTTATCTTTAGTCATGGGCTTCTCCCTTCTTCTCTTTATATTTGGGCCCAACCTTTGTACAAATGTAAATACACATTATTATATGAATGAGAATACACTTCTCTGTGGACGTAGCCCATTCATTAAAGGTGAACCACGTATATCTTGTTTTTTGTTTAATTATCGCTTCCCCAAATTTTCACACAGTTGGTGAAGGTCTTCACTTTCACTTATCATCCATCACACCTCATCACTAAGTTGGGCTCAAAAGTGCCGAACCATTTTTGATCCAGAACTCATGAATGAGTCACGTATAATTCGAATAGCACGAGGTTTTGGTCTCTAAATTAGAGAAGTGATGGAGATGTTTGACGAGTAGAAGCGCCTTGCCAAGATATGGAGCAAAATGAAAGGACTTAAGATTCTGAAGAAGGGTGAAATGAATGCACTATCCTGAATGCACAGCATATGAGCAAAGTCCTTTCTCCCCAGATGCTGAAGCAGATTTGTGGCATGGGTAGCTTACAAAGCTCGATGAAGCAAATGGGTTCTGGTATAGACATGATGGGGATGTTCGGAGGCTGGAACAAGTAGATATTTATTACAATTACAGTGGTGATCTCAAGTTTATTTGAAAGTAAGGGTTGCCAAGGCTAGCCTTTATGGGAGGATAACAGATGTCTGTCCGCCGGTTGATGCTGCAAACCGTTTTGCAAGAGCCGCCTATTATCAAGGGGACTAACAGATAGTTTTGTTTTGTTTTTAATAATAGTTGCATTGGTTGTGATCTGAAGGGTCGGCATTTCCTTTTTTGGTCTTATTGTATGCATTTAGTTAAAAGAAATGATCAGTGATCAAAAGAATTGTAATGATTTAGAGGCAATGAAGTGAATTTCATCATTTAATGTTTAAGACACGAGTAATGCTACACTTACCATATTTTTATCCCACATTTCTATACCACATGATGTGGCATGTCCATATCATATGTCACGTCAATTAAATGAATGAAATGTATTTTAATAAATAAAATTAGAAAAACAGAATATAGTATTTTACATGATGTGGTATGTACACATCAGCTGTCACATCATGTGGTATGAAATTATGGTATAAAAATGTGGTAAGACTAGTATTATTCATAAGACACAGAGCAAATAGTAGTTGTTCCCCCTTCTTTTGTTTGTATTGTTTGTCGCCATTCACCAAAGCTTGCAACAAATTTTGTGAGGATCGAGTAATGTTGGCATATTGAGGGACCAATTCAACCAATCTTATATGGATTTTTAAATCAGTTTTTTCTCCACTTTTAGGTTTGTTCCAATGGTAGTGACCACAAATTTCTTGGGCCAAATAATCCAGGAGAATGAAACTGTTGGTTTCATTAATTGAACCCCAAACAAACTTATCTTATTTATCAGTAAGATAATACCTTAAGGTAAAAATGTGGCTAACTAATATTCCAAATTCCATTTGTAATATAATCCCCTACAGTGTTTTTCATATTAGGAATTTGTGTATTATCAATGATTTTGATAAGCGGAAAAGAGAAGACCCAATTAAAAGTCCAAAATATAATATTATGGACATTGCCTACTATCGATCTTAGTAAAATAGGACATTTTTAAGATGCCCCTCCAAACTAGTGAATCTATAGGTTTTGCATTTACTTCGAAAAAATAAGAATTTCGAAGATACATTTTTATACATAAGTTGTACCCATCAATTATCAAGTTGTGTAATAATTTCCATCCTATTTAAGCTATCGAAGCATTGTTTACTAAGGTCACTCTCTCCTTCACATGATGAGAGACTTGATGGCTAGGGGTTAGGGTTTCTCCAGTTTTCTTTATTTATTCTCTGCATCATCTCTCTCAAGTCTTCTCTGATTGTCGCTCTGGGTTCTTCTTGGTGTATTGGGTCCGACTTTTTTTTTTTTTTGGAGGTCTTTTGTTCTCCGTGGGGTAGCTGCGCCGACTTCCTTTCTGGATTCCGAAGGAGGAATTCGCTGGTGAGGGGTCTCCATCTTAAAGCTATGGAGGTGACCACCTCTTCTTCTATTCAAGGGGAAAAGTGGATAGTATTTCATGTCCAATTAAGACACTATCATAAATTAAGAGTGCTGCTAAAGGAACCCTAAAATTAACTGAGTACACCCTACTACTAAACTATTTATTAAATTACTAATTTATCATAATGTAAAATTACCAAAACGGATAAGTATACCCTACTCATCATTCAACCCTAATCAAATGTAGAGAAGTTTTCATATTATTTGATGCCCACGACGAACAACGCAGAGAGTATTAGCGGATGTGCAAGGAGGTGTCGTTAATTTTAATAGAAGCATTAATGTGGAGCATTCCAATCACCCCAGAGCGAAGTTGAAGGGCCTTTGCAGCCTGAAAGTAAGAATAGCCTCTCTCGTTCAATGCACTTCAAATTGTATTGCATAATTAATAAACACTTCTGTATGAATTATGTAGGAAATTAGTAAGAAGGCTGAGGCATTGGTTGGGCAACGGATCAATTTTTTGTCTCCAATACATAAATGGTGAGCATTTTTCCAATGAAAGAGATGAGTTTTCAACATTGTTCTAGCCCTTCTTTATAACAGTATTTGACTTTTATTTTCCAGTTTTTATTCAGGTAAAGTGGATGGCTATAATCCTCAAAACAACACACACTAGGAGAATCAATATGACTAGTTTCAAACAACAATTTCGGTAGTTCAGCAACTACGTGGAAATTTTTTTAGAGAATAAAATACATCCTTCATAACCTATTACTATTAGACATGTGATTATTGCACATCCATAACTTTTCGGAAGAGTGTACTTAGTTAATTTTATATTTTTATTAAAATATTAGGGATATTTTTGGTAGTTAGATAGGGTGTACTTAGTTAATTTTACATTTTCATTAAAATATTATGGTGTACTTAGATCATAGAGTGTACTCAGTTAATTTTAGGGTTCGTTTAGCAACACTCTAAATTAAACTTCATTTAATACACGGATCCAAATTCTAGTATTATGCATTTGATTATTATGCCAAGTAAAGAATCATCCAGAGGAAGGGATGACTTTCAAAGCTGTAACATTAACAAAATTTCGAAACCACTACTGAATTATGTAGTCTCGAAGAACCACCCTTTCTCTCATTAGGTCGTATAAAAGTCTAAAATAAGGAGACCTGGCATTTTCCAAACAATTCCACAAAACAAAAACTATCAAATTTATACAACCCATGGAACGTCTGAACATATTTCTAATAAGAAATAATGGAATACCAGAAGTTTATACTGCTAAAGTCTAAAATAAGAAACGCAGAAGTTTAAAGGGTGATAATAAGGCTTTGGAACTTAGGGTTATGCCTTCACTCCTTGCTCGACATGAGCAATAATAGTACCTCAAGCTTCCCACTCGCCTTCCAAAGAATCTCGAACAGCTCCAGATTGCTAATTTCACAGTCAGTTGGTGGCTCCTGCAAAGGAGGGAAAAGCGAATTCCCGCCTACCATCAACGAGACAAGCTTATCCACCTTCTTGTTTATATCGAAAGCAACCTCCGAGAATCCCTAATGCCACAACAATAATTGAAAAATCAGATATGGAACAAACCCAACAACGAGAAGCAAAGCGATAACTAAACATTAAATTCAAATTCAAATTGTCTCAAATTAAAGCCTCTGTCTGATTGTTTGAAATCATATAGAACTACCAGATCGTTGTTCTCTTCAACAGCAAGATCACGAGGCAGATCGTTGTTCTCAACAGCAAGCTCCGTACGCTCCATGGATATAGAGAAGAAGATGGAGGGTTATGGCAGTGCTTGGCTTAGTAAGGGTTCTGAGAAGAGGAGACGAACAGAAAAGAAAGAGAAAATCTCGGCTCTATGAATAAACTGTCAAATACAAGAGTTGGCTTAAATAGAAGGAAAAAAAACCCCTAAAGTCATAGGAAAATCTGAGTTTGTGCCCATTGGGTGTTTTGGGCTTTTTTTATGAGGTTTTGGAGTTGAGTTTGTTTTAAGAAATCAATGGCAATTTTATAATTTAAAAGAAATTAAAAGCCTTTCTGTTATGTTATAAATAAATATTTGGTGTGTTTCTAAAGTCCATTTTATATATAATTTTTTTATAATTTGAGCTCCTATAGTATTGAGTATAATAGTAAATCTCTCAAATAAAAAACCCTAAAGTCATAGGAAATTCTGAGTTTAAATAATTTATATGCCCATTTTCAGACATTTCTGTGTCTGGTTTAAGGTAGAGTTGGGCTCATGTTCAAGCCTGGTTAACTGGCTAAGCCAGTCCTTTTTATTGGGTTATGCGAAATCTGTCGTTGGATCCATTGTTTTCAATATATTCATGTTGGCATTTCGTTACACCAAAAATTAAAAATATGCATGTTGGCAACTTCACTCTAGTTTTGTATTGCATATACCAAATGTGAGATGTGAACAAAATAGGCATCTGTATTCTGTCCAGTTAAATATGATCAAAATGGGCAAATCGCTCGCTACTTAACTAAATTTAGGGATTTAATGGGCTTGGGTTGGGTCGAGCCGGGCTTTAAAGAAGAGAGAGAAAATATGGCCGGGTCAGGCCGGATTTTTTTTAAAAAAATTCAAAGCCCAAGTCCGACCCATGAGCCAAGCTTAAGAAAGCCCATCGGGCCAGGCCGAGCCTAAACGAGCCCTACTTCATTAAAAAAAAAATCATAAACTTAATCATAAAGGCATTTTAGCCTAAATTTGAGATTAAACTCACTTAATTATAATATTTTCACTTCAAACCAAATTCATAAAACACTCAATAAAGTCATACAACTTATAAGATTTTCCACAAAAATAATAAAATCAAGTATTATTTTTGAGGTTATTACATAATTAGATCGTAATACGTTTTAAGAAATAATTTTAAAAAATAATAAGTATCAAAAAAATATTTTTTTATAGGATGGTATGAATAAATATGCAAATATTTGGTGATGTGTTCAAGAAAAACATGATTATATTTGGTGGTACGATTATGTTTCGTGATATGATTGTATTTGGTGATGTAATATGTTGTTCATCTTATTTATATATGTATAATTGTTGAATTAATAATTGACATAAATTAATGTGCTAATCATCCAATTATAAACTAGGAATGAGTAAAGAAAAGTAAATGAAATAAAACAAATTATATATGTGATTTAATGATATAATCCTAAATTTAAACTCTTATTTATACATAATTATATATGTATGCGGGCCTAATGGGCCAGGCTTTTGTGGGCAGGCGGAGCGGACTTTCTTGGGCTTAATCGAGCCGGGCTTCAAACACCCAAGCCCAAGCCTAGCCCGGCCCAAGGGGGGCCGGGCCATCTCAAAGCTCATAACGGGCCGAGACGGGCTTTTTTTCGATGGGCTGGGCAGGCCCCATCAGCCCATGTGCCCGCAGGGGAAATAATGAGGCCTAACTAAATTAGCATTAGATTTAGAGGACACTAAGAATTTTTAACAGACTTACTAACAATTTCTGGCTAATAAAGATTCTATATGTAGATTTTATTTGAGTTTGCGTATAATTTGTTCAACTTATAAAGATCATGCACCAAAAAAGACCGAAATTTACCATATAGTTTTGGGGGTTTTATATACTTAACCCAAATAAAAAAGACCGAAGATTATACATAATGGGCAAAGGCTTGGACAGTTCAAGAAGTTCAACGTCAAGAGTTTGGTTATAAGTGGATCCAACCTACTGAGAGAACTATTTTATTTTTGAGAAACCTACTGAGTGTAACTTTAATGCACAGCATTGCATGAGAAATTTGTACTGCCCATAAAAACGGCAATATTAAGTAAGCTCTCGAAATTGAATTGAGGCAGTAAAAGCAGGGGAGAAATGCCCGCCCATTTACGATAAATACTTCTTGAACCACACACCAATACTCAGAAAGCTCTCAAAGTCCGATTGCGGCCGGCAAACAGGAGTTGGACTCAGATGGAATTGAAACCCAAGTATGAAATTTTATGAGCTTGATTGTAGTGGTGACTGACACTGAGAGACTACTACAATGACTTTGACAGGACTTTGACAGGAACTCCTTTCTCTTTCAATGCCCGAGCATACTACAAACAATAAACATCCAGATAACTTTTCTAATTTCACATCATTATAATTATGTAACCGTGTATGCATCAAATTCTTCCCACCCACTTAGGGGACAAAGGAAACCACTTTAAAAGAAAAAAGATTATAAATAAATAAATTTATAGATTCCAATGGTTTGTGTATTTTATGTTTCGTTCACTTTCTGATGCAATGCAGCCAATAAGAATTATTATCCAAGCACTTGTTATTCTTGTAAAACTATTTAAATAGACTAAAGTGTTCATTAAGAGGGGAACATATTAGCTTACTTGCAACCCAGTAGAAACTGGAACACGGAGATCCAGAGCACCCAAAAGTAAAAGGGTGGGTGTTTTGACCTGCAGGGAGCAACAAAAATCAAAAAGTTAGAAGTAGATAATAATATCGTTCTAAATATTAGCTGTTTTTGGAAAAGGAAATTAATTGCATGTTTCACGTTTCTTGACTAAATGTTAATTCTACATATTGCAGAAAACTTCAAGGCCGAGTAACATAGAAATCTCAGTACTGGTCCCACCAAAGTGGTCATAGGAGGGAATATCTAGATACAATCTTAACCCTTGGAATTGATTCGCTTGAATTAGCCAATCTCAAGAGTCAAGAATTAAACTTGCACAGAAGTATTTGTCATCATGACATGTACCAACTCTTTCCCATTTCTTCACTCTTTTCTGTTCCTGTTCTGTTTTTAGTTCAATTAATATTTTTCTTCATGTGATGCAGTGACAACAATACACATCTTGCCTGTGCAAATGGCAAATATCATGCTACTCTGCCTTTCCAAAGTCGATGCATGATTGCAAATTGCAGCTATTGAAGAATTTTATGGTATGTCTCCGTAGTTGCTTAAAATGTGAAAGGGCATGCAGTTAATCGATGTTGGGAGAGCTGCTATCTTGAGATTGTTTGGTTTTAAATGTTTCTGTAGATTTTCCTTCTATTCCGATCCAATATACTTCTAATGAAAGCTTCCAAATCCAGAGTAGGATCATAATATCATAACATAAAAGAAGCCTAAACAAAGTACATACCTTCGAGACGTGCAATAGGAGATTTGCTCTGGAAGAGAGTCAGATGCTCAGCTGAAGGTGCATCTGTGAAGCTATTTTGACCCTCACTTCCATAGGCCTCCGCATAGCGCCAATCAGGGACGTCTGTTGTACCCACCATTAATGCGAGGTTACAAACAGGATTCCTAGCTGCTGCAGCAACAAATTTATCCTGTGCCTGCAGCATTTCAGTTAAAATATTATCGAATTCTTAAGTACAACTAAAAGTACATGTACTTTCCACCTTTTAGAGCATTCATCTACCAACCTTGCATAAGTTATACGCTTTAAAAATAAAAATGAAAACTTTTAAGCATGAAAGCACCAAACCACCAGTACACAAATAAGCAGCTGTCCAAAAGTTGAATCATCAACTAGTGGTATCCAGGACTTGGAATGCATAACACTAACAAGATAGAATATAAATGAAGATAGTCTGCGAGTCTGTGCATTGTACATTAAAGGCACACAGTCATGCTATTTGATAAACTACCACACCTGGCCAATCAAGTGGGTTGTCAGAAATCCACCATGAGAACCACCAAGAACTGCAAGTTTTGATGGACTGGCAAGGCCCAAGTCAATGACATGATCTATAGCTACCAGTACATCGTTCACGTCCTGTAGAGAAGAAACTAAGAGATTAGGATCCAGAAATACTAAAGCACGTACATAAAGTAAATAAAAGTTCTATAGGTGCATTAATAAGGTAAATGCTTAAATTACATAATGTAGACGTCAGAGAACATTGTCTGCCATCTGCATAAACTCCAGGCATTGCATCAAGGGAGTTAGCAAGAAGCTCAGCCTTTTGAACTAATCCAACTGCGACCTCTTATCTTTTTAATTCCCTGCTCTTCCATTTTGTCCCTCACAGCAGAAACATCAAACCAGCGGTCTGCTGCCGCATAGATGTTGGACAATAGCACATAATTACCAGGATTTAGGGGTTCAATCTCAAAAAGTCGATTAGCAACCAATTCCCCTAACTCTATATTTCCATTTAGCTTACAGGCTCCAAGTAGTGCACCCCAAGCACCAGCATGAGGCTCCATAGGCATTGATTGTAGAAGGTCATAAGCTGCATTTAACCGTCCCGAACGGCTAAGAAGATCAACCATACATGCATAATGATCAGGAGAGGGAGTCAAATGGTACTTATGTCTGATTGATTCAAAGAAGCGCCAACCCTCCTCAATGAGCCCTGACCGGCTACAGGCTGTCAGAATGACTGTAAAAGCAACCTCATCAGGAGCCAAACCTTCATTTAACATCTTATTGAAGAGGGCAACAGCTTGATCCCCTCGACCATGAACCGACAACCCTTGTATCATAGAACAATATGAAATCATGTCACGTTTAGGCATCTTGTCGAACAAACTTGTTGCTCTTTCCATATTACCACACTTTGCATTCATGTCAATTAGAGCCGCGTGAACATGATCCTGACGAACATCAATTGAGCTCTGGCTCACGTAAGAATCAACCCATTTAGCCACCTGTAAGCAACCCACTTGGGAACAAGCTGACATCAAGCTCACCATTATAAACTCATCAGGCTTAACATTCCTTGTGCTCATTTCAAGAAATATCTTCACAGCCTCGTTGGGTTGGCCATTTTGTGCATACCCAGATATCAATGCCGACCACGCAACAATATCTTTGTTAGGGGCTTGGTCAAACAAAAACCTTGCAGACGCCATATCTCCGTATTTGGCATATCCATCAATCATCGTAGTAAAAGAAACCACATTCTTCTCAGGCATCTGATCAAAGATCCTCCTAGCATTTGTCAAATCACCCAATTTCACAAACCCACTAATTATGACATTCCAAGACACCACATTTCTCTGGGGCATCTGATCAAACAGCCTGTGGGCCTCATCCAAGTCCCCAACACTTGCATACCCAACAACCATAGCCGTCCAAGAAACTACATTTCTCTCAGACATTCCATCAAACACCTTGCGAGCGCACAAAATCTCCCTACATTTTCCATACAAGTCAATCAAACTGGTGCTCACAAACACATCCCCATCAACCCCACACCTCACCGCAGTCCCATGTATTGCCCTGCCTTCCCAGACCTTCGCCTCACTCGCACAGGCCTTAATGAGAGACGGGTACGTATACCTATCGGGAACACCCTCCTCTCTCTTCATCCGAACAAAGAGGTCAACAGTATCGGCAAAACTCGACCTTTCACAGTACCCTTTTATCAAAGTGTTCCAGAGAAAGGTACTGGGACTGTGAACGCTATCGAAGACGGCAGTGGAGTAAGAGAGGGAAGAGAGAGTGTTGCAGAGGCAAATGAACTGGGTTACGAGGAAGCAGTCTTGCTCTAAACCCTTTTGTATAATCTGCGCATGAACTTGTTGTAGATGGTATTGGGTTTTACAGGCTTTGAGCAAAGTCGCAATTGAGGCTAAAAACGAACTGGGTAAGCTATTGGGTGAAGCTAACGATGAGTAGGAGCGGATGGTAGGCATGGATTGATAAAAGGTTCGTGCTTTGCATGGCTTTCAAATCTCTTCTTCAAACGGCAACTCGTATTCACTGGTGATAAAAATGAAGAGGGGTTGATGCAAGCAGAAGAAAAAAAAAAGGCAAAAAACAGGAAGGGTACTAAAAAAACCATCAATGAAAAATCAAAAAACCCAAATTTGTGTAATTGAAACCTAGCATTTCAAGTTAAGCAAGCATATAAATTCTTGAAAAATTAGACAATGAAATTACCAGCAGCCGCGTGGTTCGTGGCTATGGTGGCAGCCTCGTTTTGCTTTTGGCGGTGATGAGAGGTTTGCACAGAGTCAACAGTTGGGCATGGAAAGAATGATGAGCTCTCTCTATTTGTCAGCAGAAATGATGAACCCAAATTCAGCGAGAGAGTTTCAGCTGTTTCTGAAGAACCCAAATCAAAAATTAAGAGAGAACACTACTCAATAGTGAAGGGTGGATTTGAATTTTTTAAGAAGACGATGGGCGCGCTGGCCTAAGCTTCAGGGGGTTTGGGCCTCACATGCG
Organism: Prunus dulcis; assembly: GCF_902201215.1. Taxonomy (NCBI): domain Eukaryota; kingdom Viridiplantae; phylum Streptophyta; class Magnoliopsida; order Rosales; family Rosaceae; genus Prunus; species Prunus dulcis. The sequence goes on from NC_047657.1 coordinate 4,953,192, forward strand.
AGGTTTGCATGCACAGGCCTTTTGCCCATATTTTAAAAAGAGTACTGTTATTTCTATCTACCTATCTTATTTTCCCATTCATTTTATTTTCAAAATTTTAAAAACAAATTTACGTATGTATAAAATGACTTCTAAGGTCACGCAACCCACTTATTCTAGACTTCAATTCCTTAGCTAATTTGTTGACACTTGGACACTAATTTACTCTTTAAGTTAACACTGTTAATTCAAAATAAATTTTTTTTTAAAATATATAAAAAAGAAAAAAAAACTCAGCAAACAACCATCAAACTACCCACTCGACCCCACGACAACCAACCTCCCCTCCTCGCCTCACCTCACCACTAGCCACATATCTCTCCCAACTGGGCAACTTGAGAAGGAAAGGGTGAGCAGACTACCCACACGACCAATTGTGTATTAGATGACTATATTTCTAACAAATAAGCTAGGCCATTCTTTTACCATTTGATGCACGCAGGTTGTGTTCTTATAGCCTTGTGTGTCTAGTCAGTACATAGGCAACCATCACACCAGGAGGTTGATTTTGTTGATGCTCAAAATGGTTAGGCCAAAGTTGAGTCCAACTTAGTGATGAGGTGTGATAGATGATGGATGAAGGTGAGGACCTTCACCAAGTGTGTGAGGATTTGGGCAAGCGATAAACATATAGAAGACAAGATGTACGTGATTCACCCGAATAATGGGCTACATTCACGGAGAATAGTGTTCTCATTATGATCATGTTTGTTTACATTTGTACAAGGGGATCAGACCCAAATATAAAGATAACAAGTGAGAAGCTCAACCTAGAGATGGATCCAGAAGAGAGAGTACCCAAGAGCCAGTCCCCTTTTAAGGAAAGAGTAGTCTTCACTTCTTGTAGTTTTCCGATGTGGGACTCCTCTTGTTTTGTTTAGAGTTGTGACTTGTGGTAATGCTTCTTTAGCTAAGGTGATGACCTTTCAAAGCATAGCACATGGATGATCTAGCCTAGCTAGTTGCTCGGCCAGTTACGGTACCAACAGATTTGTCATTGAGGCTTAGGCAAAATGTTGTACTACTAAAACATAAACTCAAAGAGAACCCCAGATACAAACCTTTTAAATCCTTGTTTATTTATTTGTGGGTTGATTGAAATAAAGAAAGGAGAAGAAGGTTAGATTGGGATTTAGGCAGACTTAGTGGGTCATAACAAAGGTTTGACAGATGCCAGTTTCGAAGCTTTTGTTTAATACAACGAAGGAGGAGGAGGCAACAGCGGCAGCGACTTAGCTGGAGGTGGAAGGTACGTGGTTCTTGTTAGGTTTGGAGCTGTGCTGCGAGTGGCTACTAAAACTCTTCATTTTCTAATTTTCTGTTTTCATTTATTTTTTAATTTTTTGGGACTCAACGGTGTTAAGTTAAGGTTAAAAGGGTTAAGTGAATGTCCAGGTGTCAAGGGTATTTTAGGAATAATAGTGGTGGAAAGATAAGATTATATTTTTAAAAATTTAAATGGTGAGTGGAAAAATAAGACAGAGGGGTGGAAATAGCAGCACTCTTTTCAAATAAGATAACTCTTGATCTACCCACGAACTTTTATGCTACTTTCAATTTGAATCCTAAACTTTAAAAAAAAAAAAAAAAAAAAAATTAAGGATACAAACTTTTTCTTTTTGTCAATTTCCCCTGCCATTTAAACCTCAATAGTTCATCCATTTGAAGTTAATTATGAGGAAAATTTGGTCATTTTATATGTTAAAAATGATTTAAAAAGTAAAATAATATGAAATCTAAAATTTAAAAAAAAGAAAATCACTCCCCTTCTGCTCCTTCTTTTACTGACTCTGCCTAACAGGACCCGACCCAAATTCCATTTTAGAATCTGCGTCGAACTCTGTACGTATCTGACACCTATCTGGTGCCGAGTACACTTGACCAAATTGCCCTCTAAACTAAAACTCAAAAATTCTTTTAAGGTTTAACTTCTGCCGAAAATTCGGCAAAGTCTCCCCTGTAAATTGCTTGTTTTCCAAAATTTGCACCTGTACAAAATGCAATTCATATATCTACAATCGTTCAGCATGCACAATGTTAGAACACACACAATCCAACAGTAAATCTATGTTGCCTCAGGCCTTACAGAAATCCTAGGGTAATATCATAGCCTACTAATTAATTTAATTTACAAAAATAACACGGTTACAGTAGATTATCCTACATAATGGAAATGAAGGAGTGGTGGGTGATGAACTCCCGATGGTGGTGCTCCAGTACTCA
>NC_047657.1:4955459-4987203 GCF_902201215.1 Prunus dulcis
GGGGGTGCAAAACATTAAAAGTGAGTGGACAAAAGAAGGTTTTGCAAAATATAATATCAACGTACTAACCCCACTGTTAAAACCATTTGAAAATTCATTTCATCCATGTTATATATTCGTACAAAAATCAAGCATGCGTATTTATATTTATATAACCGTTCATATATTCCAACAATTCATCAAAACTATTTGAAAGCATGGAAAAATAATAATTCCTTTCCACCTAGGCGTACCCATCATAAATCCGTCAATTACAAGATTTTTCTATTTATTTCTCATATTATACCATTAATTAAGTGTCACATAAGCAACACCTCCTCACAGAACTTGAAAACACAAAGTTAACCCAAGACGCATTCCTCGTAGAACTCAAGAGACACTTCATCAACCTGGGCAGCATTCCTCGCTCATCATAGTCCGGGTATCCCTAGGACTCGCAGGGCAACTGTCAAATGCACTTTGACTCAACTGAAGGCAACTAGGATGTCCGTGGACATCATTATATCCGAAGGCTACAGTTTATTAGAAGGCAACATTTGGGTACCTATGGTGGTTTAAAAACCTTTCCTGGAAATTTATAATACTATTTCTCATTATATCCTTAAATCCTGTTACCATTTTCTTTTCTACTTTCCAAGCCATTCACATTTAATCATAAACATAATTTTATAAAAGAATTTGAATTCAAACTATATGCTTAGAAAGCAAAACCCATAAATAAATCGTTCATGATCAATTAACAAAACTTTTACTGTATAAAATTCATTTATAAAACAAACGTCCACTCACTGTGCATCTGAGCTTGCATGACCCTTCGAGGGTCCTTCTTCCTGGTTTGGTGGAGCCCGAGTACCTATTTAAGGGATTAAAACATTTAATTAATAATATAGCTCAACCACAAATATTTAATCAAAATTCCGACCCCTGGCCTTAAAGTGCGTGTGTGTAACTTCAGAAAGTTCCTAGGCCAATTTTCAATAGTGGTGACAATTGGAATGGTCTGAAAAGACCCGAGATTAAATATACGATTAAATTCTTGTATTGGTCAACCCGGTCCCCCGTGAGGTCCACGACCTCCGATTAATAATCTGAAAGTTCCTATAGGTTCAACAAAGTTCACAAAACACGCCCTGCAAGTTTGGTCCAAGTCGAGCGATCGGATCGCTCACAATCGCACGATTGAACGGCCACCGTTTACATAATCTTTGAATAATTGATTCGGAGTATCCGGGACTCCGATTCTCAATCCGTGAATTCTTACACGATTATAGAGGTTCCTAGATCAACATATTTGGAAATGAAGTCTATCCAACGGTCTGAATATATCGAACCCGGATATCGCCTAATATGTAAAAATCTGTTCAACTGTCAAACGATAACCAAATTCGAATCTGAGCATACCATCATGCTCAGGACGACATGGAGATTATTTTAGGACCAAATGGGCCACTCAAACTTGGCCCACGCACTGACAGTGCATGGATGGCTTGAGAAATTCTCAAAACACCCACTACCTACATGATCAGGACAATTAGTTGAGCAACTTTTGTTCTTAGTTCATGGCCAAAAGGTAGCCGGAACTTGCCAGTAATTCGAGCCAAAAACTGGTCAAAACTTTAGATCGTAAATCGAGCTTCAAAACTTCAAAATCAATTATAAGCTAAGTTAAGTTGAAAGGATGAGAAAGCATACATGGATCGACAAATTTAGTGGTTGGAATCTTTGGAAACGACGACGTAAATTTTCAAAGAAACCTGGCGGTTTTGAGCTATTTCTGGCGGCACGAGGTGACAGTTGCGGCGGAGAAGGGGTAGGTCGGAGAGAAGAAGTTGAGCCGGTTCTAACGACTGTGGTTTCATGGCCAACAATGGCCAGATGAAGGAGCTGCATGCCAAAAAGTGGCCGGCTGTGTTTCGGGCGAGAGAGAAAGAGACAGAGAGAAGAAATCTAATCCGTGGTTTTTAAAATCTAATTTCAAAATATTTATGGTTGTGCCACTGCACTTCTGTTGATCATAACTTCTTCGTTAAAACTATGATTCGGGCCCATTACGTGTCTACGAACTCGTATCGACGTGCTCTATGTAATCGTGTTACTCAAATCTCCAAATTCTTTCCAGACCAAAAAGTCAATTTTTAAACCCATTAAAATATTCTCGGGGGTAAAATTGTCTTTTAATAATTAACTATTAATTTAGGAATGAGATATCACACTTCCTCTAGTATCTCTCCCCTTTTGTGCTTTGTCTCTCTCTCATCCTCATCTCACTGCTCTGCCCTCCCCAACCAAGTCATCATCCATTGCTCTGAATATGGAGCTCGTCTCTCAGTCCCTTTGTTGTAATACATCGACTCCTTTGTTATAATTTTAAAAACAAAGTGGAAGGGCACGCGAATGGGAGAGAGGGAGAGAGAGAGAGAGAGAGTGCGTGTGTGTGTGTGTGTCACATCCCGGGATCGGCTCTGCCTTCGCACGATATTGTTCGCTTTGGGCCCTCCTCTCTGCCTTCACGGTTTTGTTTCTGGGAACTCACGAGCAACTTCCCAATGGGTCACCCATCCTAGGATTGTTCTAGACCCAACTGGCTTAACTTCGGAGTTCTCATGACTCCGAAGCCAGTGAGCTTCCAAAAGGCCTTGTGCTAGATGGAGGCGGGCATGTACATATAAGGCACATCGCCCCATCTCCGTTGGTCGATGTGAGATATTACAAGTTGACAGGACCCGTCCTGAATTTCTAGAAACCTGAGACGAATCATGTGGAAATTCCGACATCACCCCGATGCTGGGTCCACTTACTAAAGGCCGAGACTTTCTACCAAAATTTTGGCAGAGTCTCCCCTGTAATTTGAACAATCCCAAAAATTTCAACCTGCATAAAACACATTTAATATCCACAACTGGCAGCATGCACAACATAATTTCATACAATTCACATAATCAGCCTCCGGCCTTCAAATAATCTGAAACCAAACTACCAACATAGCTCTTAAGTCAACTAATACCTTAACCAAGGCAAATAATAAATTCACACATAAATATGAATGCCTAAATGCACTTTACGTCATCTAGTTTCAACCGAATTTCAGGACCAACGACAAGGTTAGAACCAATCTCAATAAAACAACATGAATAATATTTAGTCTGCGGCTGCACCTAGGCCTTACCCTAGGCTGCCTACATACCCTTATTGAGGGATCAAGTCACACGTAGTTCTTTCCAATACAGTACCACAATCCTTCATTCATCTCCCTAATGATCACATAATCTCACCATACGTCGGAAAATCCAACGCCACGTATGGGGCCTGTCTCACACGCCAGAAGAATCCCACGGCACGTGTGAGACCTAATAATCACATAATCTCCTCATACGCTGGAACATCTAAAGCCACGTATGAGGTCTGTCAACACGCTGAAAAATCCTACGTCACGTGCGACTTAAAAATCATATCATCTCCCCATACGCCAGAACATCCAACGTCACATATAGGGTCTTTCCTCACGCCGAAAAATCCTACGCCACTTGGGATCTAACAATTACAAAATCTCCCCATACGCCGGAACATCCAACGCCACGTATGGAGTCTGTCTCAATGCCGGAAAATCCTACGCCACGTGAGACCTAACAATCATAAAATCTCCTCATACTCGGAACATCCAACATCATGTATGGGGTCTGTCAGCATGCAAGAAAATCCTACGCCACGTGTGACCTAACAATCATATCATCTCCCTATACGCCGAAACATCCAACGCCACGTATGGGGTCTATCCTCAAGCCGGAAAATCCTACGCCACGTGGGACCTAACAATCACAAAATCTCCCCATACGCTAGAACATCTAACGCCACGTATGAGGTCTGTCTCAACGCCAAAAAATCATACGCCATGTGAGACCTAACAATCATAGGATGGTACTGACACAGTGTAATCAAACATCTTTATATCTTTATATATATATATATATAATAGTCCGAATACAATTCGATTGCTAACCCCATCACCATTGCTAAGTCTTATTTTCCACCAAATAGTCATTTCATTCCCCCAGCACCTTTCAAAAACCTCAAATACTACAGAGATATCCTTCATGAGACCCATTCTATCACCATTAAACCAATCAAAGACAGAGAAAACCCCCATATCATCCTCTATCATTCTCTCTATATTCACCAAATTATCAATGAAAATGAATGGAGTAGTCACCCTTAGGATCTTAAAGTTCTCCAATCAGAACTTCAATACAGTTATTATGACTATATCGAAGCATGGTATTCTATCTTGCTTCACCAAACAGTTGATTTCAGTCACTCATGGTTCTTAAATTTTGACAGTAAATTCAAGAGCCCTTTTCCTTACTGGTTCAATCACTAGTGGGAAAAACATGGTCCAGTCATTGATTTATTTCCTCCTCCTATGCAAGATTTAGTCAATTATTTTACCAATAAAAATAAGTTCAAAGAATCTGAGTTGTTCTTCCCCAATCTTCTCCATTTTGTTGCCAAATATAAAGTCCCCTGAATCCTCAAATGATCATATCAAGTTAATTGGGAAACCAGAGTCCTATCTCCCCAGTTTTCAATCAAATGGTGGATAAATTTAAACTTGAGCGTATTGCAGATTATGTTTATGCTGATTTTCCTCCAGTCAGGAATCTGCAACCTGAGAAAAAGAGCTCTCCTTCTACATCCCACTCTTCTCTCCCAATCAAGGGAAGATCCAAGTCTGAACTACAAGATCTTGCTCGCCAATTAATGCTCCAAGCCTCCCAGATGAATGATGATGCAGACAGTGACGCCTCTCCTGCATCCCAAATATCTACTAGTCAGCCAAAGCCAGTCAGTCAACAAGCTCCAGTCCCAAAAATGCGGTGGAGTGATTATCCTGATGAACAAGACCCCTATAATTTTGGCCCTTTCAATCTAGGGGCTGATTAAAGCAAAAGTTAAAGTCGCCCTGCATCATGAGCCCTGAGACAATGCATCCGGACCCGTGCCTTCATCAGTCTGAAAGCCGTGTTGAGATTCCCCAACAAAGTAAAAGTTGTTGCACTCAGTAAAAGCAAAAGTTTTCACGTGCCTCTACAGTTACTTTTCACAAGCATCCAAAGTTGCCAGCTCACCTAAAGTTGTCTAAATCTTTTTATTTGCTTATTTAAGAAGGCTTCGGCCTCGGTTTTGCTCATAATTTAATTTAGTACACTATAATTTTCTCAGTTTCAAAGTTTTATCAGTACCAGTGCTCTGAAGAACTAAGTGCTGAAACTAGATTTTGTAAGTGTTTTGCATTCGGCAAGTTATCAATATATTTGAGATATTTTGAGAATTGAGAATTGATTATTTTAATTATTGCTTATTTTCATTGCATCTATTTTCATATATTCATTAATGTGCTTTATGCATAAACTGCGTCTGTTCTATAATCTCTGTGTTTACGTTTGTCATCAGTTTTCTACTCTATCTCTCTGGTTCTAGACCCCTTATATATATATATATATATATATATATATATATATATACAGAGTGCTTCCATTGAGAGATCCCTCAAATAAGCTTATTTGAGGGACACCCTTTGTAGGCCCCACTTCGGATTGTATTTCACTAATCCAAACTGTCTATTTTGTAGATACTCATTCAAAGATCATCTCTACCAAAATTCATTTGAATCCGATATCATTTGACCACTCAATTGAATTATTGAAATTTTAGCATTTTCTTGAAGCACCGTGTTTATTGATTTTGTAAGACACAATTGGATGTCGAAACGATTTTCGATTTATCTAATTTTTTGTAAGGATGATCTATGAATGAAAACCTAAAAAATAGATAGTTTGGATCATTGAGAAAAAAAATTGTAGGGTACCCTAAAGGGCGTCCCTCAAATAAAATTATTTGAGGGATCCCTCAATAGAAAGGGGACTATATATATAGTCCCCTTTCTATTGAGGGATCCCAAAAAATTGGACAAATCGGAAACTGTTTCGACATCTAATTGTGTCCTATAAAATTAATGAACACGGTTCTTCAAGAAAGTACTAAATTTTCAATAACTCAATTGAATGGTCAAATGATATCGGATTCAAGTGATTTTTTGTATAGATGATCTTTGAATGAGTATCTACAAAATAAACTGTTTGGATTAGTGAAATACAATCTGGAGTGGGCCCTACAAGTGGTGTCCCTCAAATAAGCTTATTTGAGGGATCCCTCAATGGAAGCTCTCTGTATATATATATATATTCCAATATTGCATAAACCTCAACCACAATATAGCTTCCCATAAACCCCCAATTTACAACAATAAATTAATATTCTAATCCCACATAATTAACATAACTCAACAACGCTCAAAACCTGTCACTAGGGTCATTATAATCCTACTAGGAAGGTGAAACTACCCTGGATGACTCACGGTCAACAAAGGGTCAACTACCCAAACTTGGTCAAACGGGCCCACAGGGCCTACGACCATTAAATTCTGATCCGAAAGTTCCTACGGATTCTACAAGGTTTAGGACACTCGTTCTGCAAGTTTGATCTAGATCGGACGGTTGGATCGCTCATGATCGCACAATCGAACGGTTATTGTAAAACATAAACTTTAAGTTATTTAATCGGAACATCCGGGGCTCCGATTCACGATCCGTGAATTCCTACACTATCTTAGAAAGGCCTAGATTAACCTATATTAAATTCAAGACTATTCAACGGTTCAAACCTATCGAACCCGGATAACGCACAATATGCGAAATTCGTTCGAAAGTCAAACGACATCCGAATTGAAATCCGAGCACCCCTACGCGCTCGTGAGAACCTAGGGATCACATTGGGGCACAATGCCCCTTTTCTACAGTACCCACGTGCCGCCACACGAGCCGGCAACGCGTGGTATCCAAAGCTATAACCTTTCGGAAAAACTCAAAATCACGACTCAAGGCTCCTACCCTAGGTTTAACACTCTATTTGTAGTCACTTTTGTTCTTGGACATACCCCGAAAAATGGCCGGAAGTGGCTGGAATTTCATCCTGAAATTCGGCCAAACTATGGGTTCCAAATCGGGTTACTTATGCTAGGAATTGATCGAATCCTACCCAACAGGCAGCTAGAGAACGAAGAATAGATAAAATCCATACATTGATCACCAAAAATAACGGTCGGAGGAGAAAGATCGGAGTCGGAGAAAAGTCGCGAAGTTCCGACGGTTTTCTTCCATTTTCTGACGCCCGGAGCAGCTATTGGCGACGGGGAAGGACCGGGATGTGACTACGGGGCTTGGCCTGTCCTTTTGGCACCAGCGTTGAGGGCTGTGGTGGCCGGAGGAAACGGCTGCATTTTTGCAATCGGGGAAGGAGGACGACGACGCGGAGAGAGAGAGAGAAAGAGAGAGAGAGAGAATCATATTTATCAAACCCTTTTGGCCAAAATTACGGTTATGCCACTACGGGTATTTTGATCGTATCTTCTTCGTTACAACTTCAATTCGAGTCCATTACGTGTCTACAGACTCATCTCGTCGTGCTTTACGCAACGGTAATGTTGAAATTCCCAAATTCCTTCCTAGTCAAAAAGTCAAATTTAAACATAATAAAATATTCTATGAGCAAAATGGTCTTTTATCTGAATAAATTAATAATCACCAATTTATTTAGGACCGGGTCGTTACAGAGAAAGAGAAAGAAAGAGAAAAGGAGAGGGGAGGTGGAGACAGCGAAGTGGGTGATGGGTATGGGTTTAGAAAAATAGAAAGGGGGAGGGGTATGTTGCGGGTGGTGGTCAGGGGGGAGAAGAAAACAAGGGGATGGGGGTGTAAAAAAAAAAAAACAAAAGAGGGGAGGAGGTGGGGTCTGTGGGATGGAGTATTGGTTCGGGGGTGAAGGGTGGCTTGCAGGTGGTGGTCATGGGGGAATGGGGGAGAAGAAAACGAGGGGAAAACGTATACAGAAATATGAGCCTCGAAACCAGTGATCGAGGCATGACGTGATGGCGAGAAAGTGGCTTACGCAACAAGTTGGGTTGTGGCCACAAGGCTTGATAACTTTTGAAGGCAACAATGTTCGCCTATAAATAGAAGACTTGTCACGACCCGATTCGAAAATAATGAATATTCTCGAATCAGGGTGTGAGTCATACCATAGTCATAAGAATAAAATCCTACAACCATGATATGATGAGAAAAGAGCCACAAATAAATACAAATTTACTTAACAACATAAAGTCAGAGTCGCAGTAGCTCGTAGTTAAATACACACTAAGATCTTTATCAAACCATTGACTACTTGCAAATGTTAATTACACAAATCGACAACAAAAACCTAGTAGTTTGGTTGAAACCCGATTCCTCAAACTTCGCGTTGAATCCTACACAATCTATTAGGGTATGAGCATTTTAATACTCAATAGAGTACCGTCAAACCCTTCAAGGTCAACTATCACAGTTAATCAAAGTGTCATGCATCAAACAACACAAGATACAGAAATTATGCAACCATACCAGATAAATAAATTTGCATATGCAGTGATGCCATGAACTCACTCCCTTCTAATCACACTAATTCAAGTCATACTCCCGTCACTTGAATATATTTTACCCTTTTTTTTTTCTTACTTAGTTATATCTAAGGCCTTCTCCCACCTCTTAGACACACACACACCCCAAACACCATTATCTTTATGATGCATAAGTAATACAGAGCAAACATAATTCATCTGTGTGGAATAATAATACAAATAATAACAATAATATTTCAAGCTTCATCACATGAATAATAATATTCATCCAACGTCAAAAATAATATCCATGGAGAAACATCAATAATAATATTCACATAACATCAAATAATATTTATCGAGCAAAGCAACAATAATATTCACACTTATAATATTATATATAAGCACCAAGATTAAAAGTGACATAGCCCAATCATCGGGAATCAAGAAACCCTACCTTATGTCCAGCTAGCTTAACCTTGTGCAAGTTCGTCCTCGAAAGTACGTAGAGTAAAAAACCTAATTAAGATAATTTACATATTAAAATTCACTGAAAATAAGGAAACACGTTTGAGTATCCTACTGGCAAGTAGACCTAAAGCCCCAAAATACACTTGACAAGTTGTTCGACCCGATCATTACTCCCTTAACCTCACGTTCAAACAAGCATAGAACCAAGCGTCAAGGAAAAACCAATCTATTCCCCTCCTATAACTGTTCTACTCTTTGGGATGTTTAAAATCAGGTGATTTGACTCTAGACTCATAAACAAAATTTAAAACATCAATTTAAAACAAAAACTTCAGTTTTGCTAAACATTTAGGTTGGAACACGTTAACTTTGAAAATTCACTAAATATTGAGTTTAAATCAAAATAATGGAAAAAAAATTCAGATACAACTAGACATAGAAAAATTTAAAATGTCAAAATTTGATGGAAATTAGGGTTAAGGAAGCATGTCAAAATAGAAACCAAAACAGACTAGGATGCAAAATGGTCTTTTTTCAGGGTTGTACACTTTATTTTGAAAACTCACCAAAATTTCAATTTATAACCAAAATGGATAAAACTTTCTAGATTTAAAGAAAATACGTGAAAGTAAAACATATTAAAATTTTATGCAAATCTAAGTTCAGGAAGTTTTCAAACACGTATTCAAAACATGACATGCGGTAGAATCAAAATAATTCCAACAACATAGTCTCTACTCTGAAATTTCACAAAAAAACTCAATTTAAATTCAAATGGCACAAAACCAACTTTGAAATAACCCTTGAGATATCAATTTTGATGTAACAAAATTCCAGAATAAAATTGGTACAAAATCACATCGAAATAATCTAGAACTTCACAGAAACGCACTTTGAAAGAAATATATGTCATTGAGGCAATCTAACCAATACTTGATTTACAACTAGTACTCAAAGAGACAATAAGAAAATGAGCTTTGTACCTTCAAAGAATCATTTACTTGAGATGATAGTGGCTAATTTTATAAATTGAATGACAAGTAACAAACCATTTGAGAGAAAGTACACATCTATAACAAGAAATTCAATATAATCAATGAACAAGTTCCATTCTAAACTTTCCCAAGGTGGCTATAGAAGTCCGATCAACCTAAATTTTTGATATGTTATAGTAGACAGAATTTCGAACAATTTTGATGAAGGAACTAAAGTCATTTGAGTACAGGAAATCATAGAAACATATTGAAACCGAGCACACTACTGTGAAATCAGAAAATGGTAAACATACTGTGATCATACCAACTTTTCAGAGGCTATACGAATCGGATTGAGGTGAAAATTGAGTATGTTATAGGAGTCACGTAGATGAATTCTCATTTGAGCTTTCTATATTTGAGTTCTTGGCTATTCCAATGAAGTGAGGAATTTTGGATTTTGAAGAGGAACAAAAGAAGAATGAAGATGAAAATAAGGTGAATGAGGAAGAAAGTGTTGATACAATGAAGATGAGGATAAGAATAATTTCATGATTGAAGAATATTAATTAGGCTAGGTGAGTCATCACTTTAGACTAGGTGACTCACCACTTTCATAATGGCAAATTTGAAAGCTTGAGGCAAGAGGGGAATAATGGGAGGAGGGTGGTTTGATGTCCTCCACGTTTCATAAAAAAAAAAAAAAAAATTTGGCCTACAAGGGTATGTTGGTAATTAACCACACATAAGGGTATTTTGGTCATTTTTGTCCAATTTGAAATTAAACACGCTTACTTTAATAATCTTCATCCAAAATCACTTGATAAAATACCCATAATCATTCTCCACCATAATATTATTTTTCACTAAAATATGAAAATCTACCTTGAATTTTTCAGGGCATTACAAGACTAGACTTCGTCTTTTAGGACACTCAATGTCAACCAAAAATCAAAGCAAAATGCTGTTTAAATTTCCTTTTAAACCAGACTTAGTTAAATTGTCATTGTTTTCTTAGGTTTTCACGTAGCTATATCATCAAGAAACATTTAGGCTTGGTCAAAGTTTTTTGAGCACCATCATTGTAAGCATCCATATTTTATATCAACAAACAGCTCTGTTCATTAGAGTTTTTGTTTAAGCACCATCCAATTCCAAAGCAAATCATAGTGATAGAGTTTCATGTGTCCTTCCACGCCCTGAACTCACGCAAAATTAGAGCTACACGAGGCATGCTTCAAATTCAAATTTGACAGTCAATTTGATTAAAGAATGCAAAATCTAATGTTGGAAGTAAAAAGAACAGAAGACTTGGAAGAAACTAGAGTATTTATGGAAAGTGGTCTAAAGAAGTTAGATGCACGAGACCTTTCCATACATATAAATATCGTATCCTAAAATGTTCCTGGTCATAGGATCACTAATTGGACAACGGTGACCCACAAAGATTGGTACACATTATGTCTACTCAATTGGGAGGATGACTAGTCTCAAGTCATTCGTGTAGAGACACTGAGACAGATGTGTAGGCGCTCTATAGAAGATGGAGTCCACTAAACTCGATCAACTTTAGAATTCTTGTATGGAAGTCTTACTCACAAGTGTTAAACAAAGAATTCTAAGATGTGATAATGCAAATTAATCCTTAGACTTGAGACATCACAGTTGTCTTGTGTATATGTTGTTTATCTTTTAGAGCACTATACAGTCGTATCAAAATGATCTGGCTTAAAAGTGTTCCTCAAGATTCTCGGCGTGTACGCAAAGACAGGTGAATGTACAACAATGAATCTCTGCTCTTAGTAAGAAGAAAGAATACTTTAAAGATATGATTCGTGAATCTTTGGCCAAAGTATTAGATGGAAATTGAAGCAAGAACGTTTGCAATTTCATCAAATTTAATCATATAATTTGGAGATGTCCTATTAGGGATTTTGACAGAAGTTTACCATATCCCGAGAATATGACATAGAGTATTGAATTAGAGAATGATCGAATTGCATTGTAATCACAAACTGACTAGGTTCTCTTTATGAATTCTTTTTAGCTTGGGTAGAATTGACATACTGCTAGGTGTCACTCATGGCTTATGGAAGCCTTGTAAGGACTAATTATAATTAGCCTTCGCCAATAGGGAGAATTGTAAAGAGGGATACAATTCACACTTGATTCAAAGTGAATCATTCATGCCCATTGTCTCGCTAATTAGAACTTATAAGATCGCACACCGAAAATGAATCGATTGGGAAATTATGAAGAGAATGAATGATTTTGTGACTTGGTCAAAGTCAATGTGAAAGTCAAAGGTCAAAGTCAAAAGTCAAAGGTCAAACAATTGACCCGACACTTGACATGGTCAACTAGGGATGACCGGGACCAACACTTGTTAGACAAGTGAGTGATTGAATTAGTCAAGTCACTAGAGTAATTAAATTGATTAGATTAATTTAATTATTCAATTAAAGTTATGAAACTTTAATTAAAGGTCCTATATGACTTGAAAATTCAAAAGGGATTTGACCATATGGACTTAGGCACATATGTGACACATTATAGGATTAATGTGTTGGACCAAGATAGCAAAAGATGACACACAAAGGAGGGAGGGGGTGTGTGTGTGGCTATACTAGGGTTTGGGGGCATTTTTGTCACTCTTGTGACATTTTTGATCCTATAAGTGTCTAGCTATGGAATCCTATCATCCTGGGGTTTTCAAGTTGGTGAAATTGGAAGAGAGAAAACATCAAGCTCTCTCTCCCTAACCCCTTCAATCTATCACATCAAGTGAGGGTTCTAGCACCACTCTTCACTTGTTATCTACTCATTCTCTCATCCCATTCAATCCTTGGTGAAGAGTAGCTTTGGGGAGGTGCATATCTTTGTACCTATTTGGAGAGCTACAAGGTGGAGAATCAACATCAAAGGGAGAGCCAACAACAAAGGGACCACTCCCTCTACTTGAACACCATTCTTGGTTTCAAGATTCGCTCCAAGGGCATGAACATCTTATCTTTCTCTCAAATAGGATTTAGAGAGTCTTTGGTGCACACATTCATAGACTTATAAAGATTGGGACCAAATGAGACTTGCATGAATCCCTAGTTTATTTAATGTTTCCGCTCGTACTTTGATTTCATATTAGATATGGCTTGCTAGGTGATTTATACTCTCAAAGTTTGGTTGTAGAGTTTTTAGAAATCTCTACACAACACCATTCCGATAATATTCCCTTCACATGTAAAATAGATTTGTCCCAGTATTATTAACTAAATTACAATACATGCCATTTATCTTAATATTTATTTTCAATTATGTCATTAATTTCCTTAATTATAATTAAGTATCCCTATTAATAGAATATAAAACACCTCTTTTGGTTGGCACTCCCTCTAATGATTAGAAGGAGTGCCAACGATAGGGAAATGAGCAAGCCTACATTAGACATGTAAAATGGCCTACCCTAAGAGGTGTGAGCCGAAGCCCTTCCGACTGACGGGCTTTTTTGGCGTCAGAGTGAATTAACGTAAACATGAGGTCCCCAGATATCAGAGTGAATTAACATAAACAAAGTAGTACACTTGCTCGTACTCAACGGATAGGACACACGATGACTCATAGCCAAAATACATGTGTCACATTTGAAGTCGGAGAACTTGAAATCTGAGAATAAATCCGGCAGAAGATGCCTTATATAACTAAAACACGGATGTCCCAATCGACGGTGCCACAATCAGATTTGCTTTGATTTGCTATTAGAGGGATGCCTCACACTATTAGCCATGCTGAGACTGAAGTCATCCACCTAATAGAGCCCACATGGCTTAGTACCACGATCAATAATCTCCTTAGTGTGAATATCCTGAAACGAACAAAAACTCGGGTAAATTAGTACACAACAATTCAATTGTTTAATAATCTCAATTGGACCGGATATGGCCAAGGTTCTTCAAGCCTGGAACATCCATGCTCAATTTCACAAATGGCACTGGCTGTTTAGCGAACACCGAAAGAAAGCCAGTGGTACCCTCGTCTAAGGACGTGGAAAGATGAAAGTAGATGATCAACCCTTCAAATAGGAGGACTCTTCAACCAACTTTTCTGGGAAGAGGAAGGCAACTCCTGAGCTTCAAAAGGATGAAGTCGTGACCTCACGAGCTAGGGAGACGTCCCCTTGAAGAAGAAGCCTTGTCTTCCTTTCGTAGTGATGAAGCCTTTTTCAAAGGAGGTCTGTCTGCTGAGAGGACCTAAACAAGAGCTGCTCATTCGTCATCTGCTAGAGTTAAGCAGGCCGTGGACGTTGATAGCAAGAAGGTGCATGGCATGCAAAATTTCAAGAATGCTATGCTCAAGTCTTCAGTTGAGAAGTCCAAGGTCGGCGATCTGCCCTGCAAAGATGTTGGCGCCAAGTCTGGTTCTTCTACTAAAAAGCAAAGAGCTATTGACCTTTCTCAAAAAAACTCAGGTTGTCTACACCAGTCTAAGGAGGAAGATCGAATTGAGAAGGCTGCTTCTTTGCTTGGCAGGTACGCGCCATCTGCTAAAGAATGAGGGGCCAAGGGTGGAGCAGGTCCAGCATTGTTGACTCCCTTTGAAGCGAGAGAGTCACGATGATCTGCCTAGGAAGGCCAAGCCTAGTCATAATGGAGACATGTGTTTGCCTAACCTGCTCAAGAGTAACTTTCTGGGAAACTCATATGCCTTTACAGGGCTAGTAGATCACATGCGGCAAGTTGGCGATCCTTGCTCCTTTCCAAGCCTTTCTCCAGAAGAGAAGAAGAATAAAGCTCTTGCTAAACTTCAAAAATGAGTGATTTTCGCTACTGAGGCTATCTAGAGCTCATCTACGGTTGTTCATTCAACAACAGAACTTGAAAAGCTGGAAAAGAATAATGATGCTTTGTCAGACCTACTCTAGACCAAGCGAAAGCATCATGAGACCAAAGTTTCTAACTTGAAGAGAAAGTTGTCCCTACTAGGAGATTGAGTCGCAGTCTCAGTATCGGAAAGTGGTGGTTGCCTTGATGTCCCAGCATCGTGATGACTGCCTCGATGTCGCAGCTTCGTGGAAGCTTGGATCCGTCGCAGATTGAGTTGTCGCGGCGGTCTTGCTTCTCGTACACTTGCTTCCAACCATGGTTGTTTGGAAGGTTTCGGTTGAGTGATGAATGTGAAGAAACAGATTCCTTAGATTCAAGAGCAACATGTTGAATATAACTC
This sequence comes from Prunus dulcis, assembly GCF_902201215.1. Taxonomy (NCBI): domain Eukaryota; kingdom Viridiplantae; phylum Streptophyta; class Magnoliopsida; order Rosales; family Rosaceae; genus Prunus; species Prunus dulcis. Next base: position 4,970,610 of record NC_047657.1, read on the forward strand.
GATGCTCTTAATCTAAGCACCAAAATGTTTGTGCAAAATTCTCATAGGAGAGTATTTGCAAGAGATTCTTCACCCTTCCAGCTTCCTTCTCTCTCTTCCTACATGATTCCTGCTAAAAAGGTTGGAGTAAATAGACCACACCCTGAGGGTGTTGGCCAAAGGCCCTCTGATGCCAAAGTCAATTAGATGATCTTGAGAAAGATACGAAAATAACAGAGAAGTTGGAGTTTTCTCTAGGTATGAGAGAACCAAGTGGCCGGAGCCGTATGTGAGGGTGGCTAGAGCAGTGAGGGAGAGGGAATAGGGGATAGGGGAGAGAGTGGCATGAGAAAGAGGGAATTTTGTAGGGGAGAGAGTGCCTTCTAGGGTTTTTCACAGAATAATTCTCATATTGAAATTATTCTCCCCCTTTAATGGAGAGATTGGATCAATTAGAGATTTAATGAAAATCAAATTCCTAATTTATGGTATTATTCATATTTTAAGTGTAACAACCCAATCCTTAATCAATTTTTAGTTATTAATTTATTATGATAAAAGACCATTATACCCCTAGAATATTTTAACGATTTAAAAGTTGACTTTTTGACCGGGAAGAAATTTGGAAATTTTAGTTTACTGTTGCGTAGAACGTGACGAAATGAGTCCGTAGACGTGTGGTGGACTCAAATCCAAGTAGTATTGAAGAAAATATGATCAAAATACGATGAGGGGCAAAACCATAATTATTAAAAGTCAGATTTTAAAAACTCTCTCTCTCTCTCTCTCTCTCTCTCTCTCTCTCTGAGTCCTCCTCCCTCTGCGCGAAAACCCCTCTGCCTAACCAGATTTGCAGCCGCCATCTCCTGCCATGAGACTGTGCCAAAAGGATTAGCCCAGCTCCACCGTCACACCCTGGCCTCCTCTCTCTGCCAGCTGTCATCTCAGTCACTTGAAAAACCACGAAACTCGACCGATTTTAGTTCAAAAATTCGCCGGCGTTGTTTTCTTTCCTCCGGCCGCCATTTCCAGTGATGAAGGTATGGAATCTCACTTATTTTTCATGCTCTAGCTGATAGTTGGGTAGGATTTGAGAAATTTCTAGTTTATGTAGGCTGATTTTCAACCCAAAGTTTTGCCGGTTTTGCAAGCTTGTTTCCAGCCATTTTTCGGGGTAGGTCCAAGAACAAAAGTGACTCCAAATGAGGTTTTACACCTAGGTAGAAATCTTGGCCTGTGGTTTGAAGTATTTTCGGCCGCCAGAATTTGATCTGCACACCCAAGCGCTGCCGGGACATGGGCGGCACCTGGGCAATGTGTTGGGGGCCACATTCTATCCTAAAATGATCCTTGTGATCTCACGAGCACGTAGGTACTCTCTTATTCCAATTTGGTTAGCGTTTGAACCCCGAACAGATCTCGCCTATTGTGCGATTTTTGGGTTTGATAAGTTTAAACTGTTGGATCACGGTCAATTTCATATATGTTAATCAATACAATTCTAAGATCGTGTAGGATTTGACGGATCGTGAATCGGAGTCCCGGATACTTTGAAACCGCGAACTCTAGGGCAAGATTAATTGTTGTCATCCTATCGTGCGATCGTGATCAATCAAACTATTCGATTTGGACCAAACTTGCAGGGTAGGTTCAAAAGAGTGCGTTGAACCTATAGGGACTTCCGGAACTGTGATTGGAGGTTGTGGGCCCTGCGGGCCCGATTGACCAAGTTTAGACAGTTTGACCCCTTAGTTGACCGTGAGTCTTCAGAGGTAGTTATATTCTTTGAGAAGTGTTTAAATGACCGTGTAAATGAGTCTCGAACGAGAACGAGTTATCTGGGTCGTGTTACATATTGAGTATAGATAGTTATTTATAAATTGCTAGACTGTGCATAAATATATTTTAAGTATAACTGAGAATCAATTTATTAGAAAATTGATATAAAGGTCGGGAAAATGACGGAAAAATAAAGGGAGAAGTATTGATATAAGTTGGGCTATAGTTTTTCAAACCCACCATACGGGTACCCCCTAGTTGCTTTGAAACAGTGTCATTTATAAATGATGCCCCATGTGCTTTGATAACCCCTGAATTGTGTGGTATGAAGAATGCAGCTCAGATAAACTTGGTATCTCCGTGGCTTGCGAGTATTGCGGCTCAGATAGAAGTGGTATCTCCGAGCCTGCGAGGATTGTGGCTTGGATAGAAGTGGTGTCTCCGAGGCCTGCGAAGATGGAATTGACGGATCAAGAATAGGGGTACGCCTAGGTGGAGAGAATTTTCAGTTTTGAGAAGTTCTTAAACTAAAATAGAGGGAATTCAGTGTATGGCATATTTATATTCAGTATATGACTAATACGAATATTGGGAAGTTACAAAGTATTGCTTTAGAGTTGTGAATATGATTGAGTATAACACACACATGAGAATTCAGTTTGATTTGCAAAACACGCAGCAATATGATGAACGAATAAGATATTCAATTACATTATTTAAGGGAAAGAACTACGTGTAGCTTGATCCCTCAGTAAAAGTACGTAGGCAGCGTAATGTTGCAAGGTGCAGCCACGAGTTGAAGTGTTAGATATTGCTAATGTATTATTGATGTTCTAAAAGTTGAGATGAGTTTTATTAGCAGAATGATTTATTTGATTTGTTGAGGCCTGAGGCCAGAATTATATGATGCTTGATTGCTTGAATATAATTAAATGCATGCTGAACAATTGGGATATATAAATGTTTGTTTATAGGTGGAAACTTTTGGGAAACGAGCAAATTACAAGGGAGACTTTGCCAAATTTTCAGCAGAAGTCTAACTTATAGAAGAATTGGTTTCTAGTTAGAAGGGCAATTTGGTCATTTGTGCCCGACATTTGCCAGGTGTCGGACACGCACAGGGTTCGGCTCGGATTCTAAAGTGGAATTTGGGTCGGGTCATGTCATTAAGTCTAAACAATTGGCCAACTAAATGGAGTACAATTGTTGACCTAAGAAATATTTTCATTGTCCATGTGGCGCCTCATGATTGGTTGCCTAAATATTTGCTCTCACACTTGACATATTTATTATCCCGACACAACACGACTCATTGCCAACTCTAATATATAATACTATAATATGTGGAGTATAAAAATTTTATAAGAGTCAGTCTAATAATATATAATATATTATATAAAAAGTAAATTTGATCATATATATATATATTCTAAACAGAGGAGGTTTGGGGTTGAGATTAAATATCATACCATCCTTGAACACTATAACAAAAAATTTCCCCAAATCCATCCCCATACTTGAATATTGTCATTCATATCCAACTCATTAAGGATGAAGTCCCGCAAAAACTCAAATCCGCGAGAAAAATTATCGTCCCTATTATTGAGCCAACTATGAGTAGTTGAAGGATCAATTATTACTAAAAATAAAAATCGAAAATGAAGGGTCAATAATTTGATTTCCTGACCTTGTCACCAAATGCCACGTCATACAACAATTTCCATTCGTCACGCAAATGGGTAAATTAGTAATTGTACTGTAGCTGAAATGACCAAAAGAACATATCTGCCTCCACGTGGCCAACTACCACGCCATACTGTCCCCACTCCCCAATCATTGACTGCTACAACAAAGCACCTCCTCCAGAATACGGCTCCGCACCTAATCACACTCTGCCACGTTGATTTATGTGTAGAGTACTACAATGGTCGGGTTGTAATTGAATTTTGCCCTCAAGAAAGGTGGGCCCCGTTGGGCGCCTGCTGGGATTGAAATTTGAATATAGGAGATTCGGGAAAGGAAGTCAAAAGGAATTATAAACATTTAGAAAATTTAAAAAGTTAAAAACACAAAATAGCTGTCGAGAAAAAGCACAAACACCGCAAAAATAATATAAATTAATTAAAATAAATAGCAATTTTATTTATTTATTTATTGCTAATATAATATTACAAATGTTGATATGCTCGTTCTTTTTAAGACAAAGCCGTCTTTTCAAGCAACCCAGAATAAAATAACATGTAAATTATAAAATAAATAAATAAAGACAAAGCCGTCTTTTGCGATAGAAGGAGACATTGGGCAAAGCCACGGAGCTTTCCAGAAGTTGTACTGTATCGCATGCAAATGTTACCTTTCGGGATTTGAATTTTATGCCCTTGTATTCTTTCATATTTGTATTTTTGATTTCCCATTTTTTTGTATTTATGTAATAATACATTTATGATGTGGTTATTAAAAACAAACCCCTGAGTGGTATTTTCAATTTCAACCCACATTGTCTCCTCAGAATATAAACAAAGCAGAAAGAGCAAGAACAATCTTATTACAATTCCTATGCTCATTTGACTGCCTTGCAAATTTAACAAGAAGAATCTTATTTAGAATCTGATGTCCAAGCAAAAAGTAAATAAATAAATAATTTTACATTATATTTGGACCTTCTTATAAATAAATAAGTACGAGATATTTCTTTATATACTCATTTTTAACACTAGTTATATAAACAAATCCTACATCATTTAATTTCTATAAACAAACCTAAAAAATTATGACTGGCCATATTGAATTTAATTTTTATTATTAAATTACTTTATGTCATGTTTAGTGTTTTGGAATTTGTATGAGGTTTTTGAGTTGGCCCTGTTTTAAGAAATTGATGACAATTTTGTAATTTATAGGAAGTTCGAAGCCTCTTTTTTATGTTATAAATGGGTTTTGGGTGTGTTTTTAAAATTCATTTCATGTATAATTATTATTATTTTAATGATTTGAGCCCTTATATTTGGCATAATAGTGAATCTCCCAATAAATAATTGGACCTTACACTAAAAAAAACTTAGATCTTGTTTGAAGAAGAGCTCGATTGAGGAAGTTAAGTACGATTTAGAATAGCTTTGGTACAAAAATAAGATACCTAAGACCTAAAATTCAACCAAAGCAATAGCTAGGCCAAGCCAGGAGCACATTCCAATGTCATTTTTCTCTGCCGTACGGAGCAAAGAGTGAAAAAATAGAGTAAATGAAACTGTAAAAAATAGAGGGAGTAAAGGAGCACATTGAATTTTCGATGTCATTTTCTCTTCCATTATACATTTATATCATATCTCCAATTTAACACTCATGTTTAATTTTATAAAAAAGTTATCTTTTGTGACAAGGGTAATATTCTGAATTATTTTAATATAAGGGGAGGGGTTCGAATAGGGCCGACCCTGGATGATTGAAGGCCCAAGGTGCCATTTATTCATAAATTAATTAATTTTTAATCAAATAATTAATTTTATTCAAATTATAAGAGTTTACAAAAGGCAATGAAGAACACATTGGGTCTTATTATAACCTTTTTTTTTAAAAAAGGAAAATTCAATTCAACTAAGGAAAAAGAGTACTCTACATACTGAAAACATTACCAATAAATTAACTTTCAAGTGTATGTCCACAATTAATCATAGTAAACCAGCAAATCTTCCACAATTAATTATAGCAAACTAGATCATTTGCACCTGCAAAATAACAAAAGATCATTTAAGACAGGGTCTCCCCATATGCACCAACTCTTTGAGTAAACTAGCCATTTTCTATCATGAGTTTTCCCATTTTGTAATGTTCGAAGATAATAATGTGAGGAAAAATGTCTGCAGTGTTCATCAATGGGGAAAAATGTTCGAAGACAAAGAACAATAAAACCTGCATTTTAGATGTTGTTGTATGTCGATGGGTGCTGTTGATTCTGTGAGAGAAGAATCAGTGAGTTTCAACTTCTCAAAATGGCTTTGTTTTCCAACTCAGTTTTGGTTTCGGAGAGAGAGAGAGAGAATCACAACAACAACAAAAAGTTCTTTCAATTTCAAGAGTTTGCTCCATTTGCTTCTTGAAATAATTAATGTAATTTCAGTCAGTTTTCCATTGAGAATCTGAAAAGAAAAAGATCTGTTGGCATACCCATACGCATGCCTCTCTCTCTTATTTTTTGTCTTCTCTCTCTGTACCTTACATATATAATTTTTGTCTGATCATACACACCTGTATATAAGCAAATTTTTTTATACCCTTCTCAATCAGGCGGTTGGTGGCCTAGTTGCACGACCAAGGGCGACTTTGAGTTCGGATGCAATAGGACGGGACTCACCTACCTTGGCCAGTGGCTTAATCCACATTTACAATTTTGTTTTCAAAAAATTTAACATATAATATAATAGGGGATTTTGTAGAAATATCGCTGAGCTCTCGTCGTTTCAGTTATCCTTAATGAAAATTTAGAGAAATATCACCTTAATTTTCAAAATCCATGATCAGATCATCTAACTTTAACACTATCCAAATTTTCATCCATTTTAATGGTATTTTGAATCTTTCCATTTTTTAGCACTAAAAATGGAAAATCTGAAAAAAAAAAAAAAAATTGTATATCTTTTAAACAATTAAGATTGAAAAAAAAAAAAAAAAAATCTCATATTCCCCCATCCCCATGCATCACTTGCGGCTCCAACCAACTCCGCCTACCTTGAAATCCATTCCCGCTTCCCTCTTCACAGCCCCTTCCTCCATTCCCCCTTTCCCTCTTCCCCTTCTTCCTCTCTCTACCATGGAACACCTACCCTCCCACACAAATTCCCTCAGCCCACCCAAACGAGGGTGAAATCAGGAATTTATATAGGGCTGGGCCTTTTTTTTTTTCTCTAGCTTCTTCTACATTACAATAAAATCTTCAATTCGTCTAGAGAAATTAGAAACCAAACAAGTTGATTCTTGGCTTTGTGGAATAAAATACAATAAGTGGTTGTAGCTTTATTTGTGGGAGTATATGGGTTATGTAGCTAAAATTTGCGAGCGGTGGGCTAATATATAGGGGAGTATGGGTACCTTATCAGGCTTAGATTGGGGGGGGGTTCATGTGCGATATGTTTTAGTGGCTAATGGGGTTAGGGTGAGGGAGAAAGGGAGAGAGAGGTCTCCTTTTAGTCTTTGTTTTCCTCACTCATGCCATAACTTCTACTCTAATCACATATATTTGTGTAATTAGACAAGAATCCAGTCTATATATAATAAAAACGTATTCAAATAGCTCGAATTAGAAGTTTTATATTGATTTGCATCCATGAGACAAGATGTGGACTTTTGGTGTGATGCTGTTGCTCTATCCACGTGAAGATTGCCATATTGTGCTACTGAGGAATTTATTTATTTTTTGGATCCGCATAAATTAAATATTGGAATGCACATAATTAAAAAAAGAGATATTTAGTGATATACCCATTTCTAGCACTAATATTATAAATAAACCCTACACAATTGAATTTCTATAAACAAACCCAAAAAAAACCCAAAAAATGATAGCTAGCCTTATTGAATTTAATATTGATTATTAAATTACTTTGATGCCCTATTGAGTGCTTTGTGTATTTTTATGAGATTTTGGGGTTGGGCTTGTTTTAAGAAATTAATGGCAGTTTTGTAATTTATAAGAAGTTAAAAGCTTTTTTGTTATGTTGTAAATGGGCTTTGGGTGTGTTTCTAAAGTCCATTTTATATAGGGTATTTTTATAATTTGGGCCCCCATATTGGGTATAATAGTGAATCTCCCTTAAAAAAACTAAATGAAATAGATTTCATATTCAACAAAGTTGTTTATAAATAAAAATGTGTTGGCGAGACTAGACTAGTTAAGTGATAAATGGATCTGGATTCTTTGTTTGGATTTCCTATACTAGAATATGCATATGCTTACGTGTCACCTCATTTACATTTCGGATCTGGATCCTCTGCTATGATTTTTTCTGCCATTATTTGCATGACTTTTGTTCTCTACATGTTACCTCATTAAAATTTAATCTAAGGGATTTAAACTTGACACATCATCCTTCAAATAAAAACTCAATTTACTCCTAATTTAAAATGGATTAAAAAGCCTTAAGGTAATTGGTGAGCCATTTCAATTAGATTTTAGGGGGGAGACGTACATAGAAGGAAGAAGAAGAAGAAGAAAATTTAGAGATGTTAAGTTAGAGTCAGTCAAGTTAAGGCTTTTTAATCCATTTTAAATTAGGAGTAAATTGAGTTTTTATTTGAGGGCTGGACTTTGGGGAATTGGCAAGAACTGATTTTGATATGCAGAGAAAATGATATTCATCTTTGACTATGTAGTCATAGAAATTTTACATTTAAAGTTGTCAAGGTAATCGAACTGAAGAAAATAAAACACGAGTACTATTTGAATCAAGAAGAATATAGTGGCAAAAAAGTAAAATTTGCCAAAAACATAAAGAACATTCAAACTTTCAAAAGGTTGAAAAATCAACTTCCGGTAAAAGAATTACCCTCGTCATCCATATTTTCTTTCCCCAATTTCCTCTATCAAAAGAAGGAAAACAAAAACAAACAAAAAATCTTATCTTCCCATATGTCCTATCATCTCATGTAATTATCGTAATTATAATCCTAATTTTAAGAAATAAACCCTATGGAAGCCATGCAAGGTAGTACAATACCTTTTTTCTTTTTCTTTTTATTTTTCGGTTGTAATGAACTGATAATACCATAGAAGCCCAAAATAAGGGCAAAGTGTACATGATACGAAGAGACCAAATAGGCTCTCAGGGAACAAAAACAAAACTCATTGCAAGCATCAAATAACATAATAATCCAAAAAAACTATAGCTTGGGGGAAATTTGGAACCATACTCATCTTCTGCAACGGACATATTTTCTTTTGATAGAGGAAATTGGGGAAAGAAAAGATGGATAGGCGCTCAGATTTTTTGGGAAAGACGTGCAGAGAAGGAAGAAGGAAAAAAAAAAGAAAAAAGTAGAGACGTCAAGTTAGGGCTTTTTAATTTATTTTAAATTAGAGAGAATTTGGATCTTTAAATTTCATCCTAAGGTTTAAGAATTGACACCTCACATTTAAAAAAAGCAACCGACGTGAAACTTATACACCCTCCCTTCTCTCTTTCTTTCCTCTTTTTAATATATTTGCAATTATCACTCTTTCCTTTCCAATTTCAAATTTCAAATTTTTTTTTTTATCATTACAAAATATATAATTGGTGGTGTCACCACCAATTTTGATCAATATTGGGGAGTAATATGGTTTATATGTTTTGCCCATAATTGATATGGGTAATTGGTTGCGGAACAGCACTTTGGGGGATTGGATTTGCACGGATTGGCATGAATTGGTTTTGATAAGGAATTGGCAAGCATTGGTTTTGATATACGATTTGCAAATCCTTTTGAAGTGGTACCGTAGTTTGAGGGCTGGACTTTGGGGAATTGGCAAGAACTGATTTTGATATGGAAAAGAGATTGTTAGGAGAGAAAAGAAATGCATCTCTCTAGATATTTTGGAAAGGGAGGTGCTTCATTAGAAGAAAACGAAACAATGAAATGACGCATAAACATTGAAAGAAAAAGAAACAATGAAAGTGATGCATAAACATTGAAAGATCTTTAGGTATCATTTTTTTTAAAGACTATTCTTATTGAGAGAGGCGGTAGAATATTAAACTCATACACATTGCATATATGTTATGACTCGAAAACCACAACACTAGTGAGTCCTTTGCTCCAAACCTAGGACCTTTAGGCAATTTTTTGTTGTTGTTGTAAGTATGAGATAATTACTTTTTTTTATTTATAAATGTGACTTGTCAACTCTTAATTGTTGTTAATAGGTCTAATCTAGTGGTGAGGGCTTGAATTACAGACCAGTGGTCTCAAATTTGAATATTCATGACACCTTGGTACTGTGTTTGAGTGAGAAAACCTCCTTACCGTTTCTAATTTTGGCATGTAATGAATAAAAGTCAAGTTGATCGACATAAAAGATCCGAAGAGAGTTTACACCTAAGCAAATATCATAGAAAGCAAATGTGTGTACCGACTAGTTCCGTGAGCAAGAAAAACAAAATTTGTGTACTGAAATGATAAATGGTGCGTGGAATCCACTAATCAAAGCTTTGGTGCAAACTCAGCCCTGACTTTAGCATTTGATGCTTTAATTAATATAAATAAGTTTCATCTTTAGTCAGTCAAGCTTCAAGATTAGTGACACAATTTGACCACGATTTGTGTGCAACTTAGAAAAGCCTTTGAGCACCCGTTCTTTATTGGGAAATAGCTTAAAATGCTACCCTTTTTATAATTTTAACTAAAAATATCACTCCTTCCCAAATTTTTTACAACTACCACATATAAATACATCTTTATTGTGGAATGATTGTATCCATATCAGTTTTTCAGAAATTGGGTTCTCTCTCAACTCTCTTGGCTCTATCTCTCTCTTCGGCCCTTCTCTCTCCCTCGTGTAACTCTCTCTCTCTCTCTCGACGCAATCGTCTCCCTCAGCGTTGGCTATTCATCCAAGCTTAACTCCACGGTTCACATCCACGAGGTACTGTTCATCTTCCTTTTCTTTGAAATTTGGGGTTTTTGTGAATTTGGTTTATGGTGTATGGATTTGTAAGAAATTGATTTAGGGGTTTCTTCGAAATTGGTTTTGGGTTTTAGGGTTTAGGGGTTGCTCAGAAACTGGTTTAGGGTTTATGGGTTTCTTTGAAATTGGTTTAGGGGTTTCTCTAGGGTTGAGGGTTTATGGGTTTCCATGAACTGGGTAATAACTCACACCCACTCTCACTCGCTCGCAGACACTCTTCACAAAAATCAAACTCTTCATTTTGTCACAGAAAGTTTGGGCTTTGTTCACCTTTGTCTGGGTAAGTCCCAACTATCTATATTTTTTGATGAGATTTTAAGCTCTGGGCTCTGTGATTTCTACAAGAATTAATTCCACAATATTCTGATTTAATTGTTCAAATCAAAGCAAAGGAAGGAACGTTGTTTATGGATGGGTAATTGTCAAAAACGACTTCTGGAATCTACATGCTTATAATCAAATTTTGCATATGGATTTATGGGATGGTTTTGGGTTCCCTGTAATCTTTTGAGAATGTTTTGTTTATGGCATTTTTAAATGGGCTTGATTTTTGGTTTGGTAGAATGCATTTGATTGTGGTTTGGGTGATAGAGTGGTGGAGATGCAGATGGAGGTGTGGGTACTTTGTCTCTGTTAAAAGGAAATTGCAGGTTTATGGTTTGGTTTAAACAATTGTGTGGCTGTGTGTTCGCTTTAGGTGTCAGTGTCGTGATGCAAAGGAGACTGTGTTTCTAGATTTAAATTCAGTGTTTCTATGTACATAATTGGGTGATTTCTTAATATTTCTATTAGGTTATTTCAGTTTGTTTTCTGTTTGATTTGGAGAGCTGCGCTTGGCATGATTGTTTTCTTTAAACTTGGTTGATTTAGGTTTGGCCAGAAGGTGCTGGCAATGGCTACAGCGACATATCCACCACCACCACCGTATTATAAGCTCTACAAAGATTACTTGCAAGATCCCAAATCAGCTCCGGAGCCGCCCTCTCCGATTTAAGGGACATGCATTTGTTATGGTGACAATTACACTATGAGCTTTTCTCATTCTTTGCATTCTTCCTGTCAAAATTTATATAAACTGTGTAATTTGATTTCTGAAAATTGCTTTTGTCACTAATGACTAGATGCTAGAAGTTTTTGTGAAAAGTAAAGTTTGTTGAATTTACTGTTTGAAGAATGCCATCTCTCCTTTATAGCAGTTGCTTTAGCCAGGAATGTCATATATGACCTTTAAAGTTGTTGGCTTTGAATGTTGAGTTTGGAAAATATGTGTAATTCTATAATCTACTGTGTTGATGTTATCAATGTATGATTTCTTTGTTTTCCTTGTAATCTCTTCTTAATTAGTTTTATCTTATTTTATATAGACTGATGACATTCTTCCGAGCTTGGAAGATCAGGGAGTGCATCAACTGTATCCAAAAGGCCCAAACATTGGTATGCCTCCCTCCGTTCTAGTTTTAATTATTTGTATTGTCATGTGAAATTACTGCTCTTGAAATTTCTGATTGATTGCCATAGTTTTCTAGGCTATGGCGTATATCCAATCCATACTAGAAAATGTTGTCATGCATGATAAATCCGACATTACGACTAAAATATGATCCCTTAATGAGCCTTCTTTAGTGCAATACAGATGTCCTCTCTAGAAAGGAGAAGAGTGTTAGGGGGTATGTATCATCTGGTTTGCAGAGCATGATTTTATTGATAATAACTAACAAGAAACAAATAAGAACTGCCTGTGCACATGCGTGTATGTCTGTTTATTCTAGTGTCTATATATATATATATATATATATTGTGCATATGCATGTGTTTGTTTTTCGCCTCTAAAATGTTTTATGCTTCTCTGACAAAAATTGTGATCCTTCTTAGATTTTAAGAAGGAACTGAGGTCACTTAACAGAGAATTGCAGCTGCACATTTTGGAGCTGGCTGATATTCTTGTAGAGAGACCATCACAGTACGCGAGGAGAGTGGAAGATATATCTCTTATCTTCAAGAACTTGCATCATCTTCTCAACTCATTGCGTCCCCATCAAGTAAGATAGTTTTGGGTCTTAGAATGCACTGTATTGGTTTGTGTTTTGAGGTACTTTATTTTGTAATGTATTTTATCAAACAGGCTAGGGCAACGTTAATTCACATTCTAGAACTTCAGATACAACGTCGTAAACAAGCTGTGGAGGATATAAAGAAGTATGCTTTCAACAATTACTGGAAATATTTGTGGTCTGAGGCTGAAATGTTTTGCTTTGTTTTCCAAAACAGTTGAAAGAAAATTTCTTTGTCCTTCGATCATTGAAATGAATCGCTTATATAGCATTTTATTTAGAGTAAAAGTACTTGAATCTACTAGGCTATTCTTTTGGTGCATTGTAGAAGTTGTTGTAGAAAACTCCCCTGTTCTTGTATGTGAGGCATCGAAATGTTGATTTTTAGTTTCTTTCAACCTTGAATTATGAGGTTAAAAGTAAACTGCGGTGTGTGCATGGTCAGTGTAAGAGTTCGAAGATGCATATAAATTCCTTAAATCTACTGGTATTGTGACTGTGTAATCAATCTGCCATGTGGATTGGATGTTACATAATTGCTTGTGACTATTTGCTTCACTTTCTTGTTTAGGAGGAGAGAAGAAGCACGAAGACTTCTCAAGGAGTCTATTGGAACGTTGGAGGACACCGACGCATCTTTTGTGCTAAAGTAAGGGCGTGTGCTCATGTTCGTTCTGCCACCGATTGAAGCCTCTTGGAGAGTTGCATCTCAATACCTTCATCATGCTTCATGTATTAGAAAAATTATAGGTTCAATTGTCATTGTCATCAGAGTAAAAGCAATTTGATAGCGTGCATGATAGTGTTCTCTCTTGCTCTGCTGCTATGAAATTCTTATTTACCGATTGGCAAAGAAGAAAACATAGTTTCGACAAAGTCAATAGATCATTACAAGAACCCTAGAATACACTAGCGGAACTAGGACAAAGGCTACAGTGGGCTGTAGCCTAGGGAGGTTTTGGGGTTAAACAAAAATCAAACCTATATATTTGCCTCATTTGAAATGCAGAGCAATAGGCTCTTTAAATTGTAGTCTGTAATGGATGTCGGATGTACTTAAAGATGTCAGATGTCCCCACTGATACTTAAAGATGTCGGATGTACCCCCTCCAAAAGAGCATGTCAGTTACCCTATTGCATGTGTATTGTACTAATATTGCCTTTGTATTGCACAGATATTGCATGCATATTGCCACCCTATTGCATGTATATTGTGCTACTATTGCTGTTGTATTGCTGTTATATAACTCTAATATTGCCTCTCTAGTGCATGTATATTGGCCACATATTGCCATTATATTGTATGTATATTGAGTACGGCTTATCAATGGGTTTACAGTTTAGGCCCTACTTCATTCAAAAAGAAGACGAGGACGAGAACGAAACAACGTGCCTTTCAAAAACAGGCAATCAGATGCATAATAATTGCACCGTAAGACATTGTAAGAAATTATTTTTAAAAATAATGTACACAAAAAGGAAGGGATGAATAAATATGCAAATGCTTCGTGATGGGTTGAAGAAAAGGATGATTACATTTGGTGGTTTGATTATGTTTGGTGATACGATATGTTCTTCATCTTAATCTTCTTCATATATGTACTTGTTGTATTATTAATTCACACAAATTCATCTCGTAATCATCCAACTATTAAAGCTAAGTAAATGAAATGAAACAAAAGAAGAAGCCCAAAATAAACAGAAACAGCAATTTCTAGCACCCTTTTATCGCCTCTCTATCACTAGTGTATCACCAACCTATCACCAGTTTATTGCGTTTTAGGCAGAAACAAATTATGCACTTCCTCTGTTTTTTTTTTTTGACATATGTCCATTGTTTGACCTCCATTTTCCTGTAAGGAAAACAAAGAACACATGAATTTAATTTGGAATGGATAGATAGCTTTCCATTAAACCTTTTGACAAAAAAAAAAGTAAACAGCAGAGCTTCTCCTAGCAAGCAAAGGCAGGATTGAGGTGATGACCATTAGTTCAAACATTATGTGATCTAATAGGGATAACTAATTTTGGGAACAAGTAATGAATCTTCAAAACGATAAAGAACAACTAGTAAACTAATTTATGCATTTTAACTTTGCACGGGTCACAGCGCTGAACATGATATTTGGTAACCATCTCTATACTTAGGGGTCACAGTGCTCAACATGATATTTGGTAACCATCTCTATACTTTACAGTTATGAAATTGACATGTACATTTCTTTTCCCCAAACCAAAGGTTTTTAAAAATTCCACAAAGTTTATGTATAATACTTGACTGTATGCAAACTCAAAGAATTCGATTAATATATGAATAACAAATAATTCTTCATATATGCAAAAGTCAACCACATGACTTGAAATTAGAAATTCTCACTGCACACAAATCCCCCATTACTACATACAAATAAACATCCACAATTCCATAAGGCAAAAGGCAAGTTCTAAGGGATACACAAGGAAAGAAAGAAAAAAATATTTCCAAGAACAGCCAATGAGAAATAATGTTACAGACCAAAAGCAAACAAGGCAAAGTTAAACCACCATTCTTAAGACAAAAAGCACCAGACAATTTCTATTTATTGAATCAGCTCACAGAAAATGGTCGATGTGTATCACTTCAGGTCTCTCTTTGTCTAGATCAATTCATTAATTTGCCATTGCACTTCTGATATCTAGGAAAATCCATTGGCTCAAAAGACACCATCAGCTTCAACTCTGAAATTATGCATGGTTGACTACACAAGTTGTTTTGACCTCCAAACATGGGAAAAATTCTCAAGCCTGCAAGTACGCATAAAACATCTCAAGAATGGAATGATAAACAAACTCTGTGAAAAATAAAATAAAATACTACATGTAAAAAAAAAACAAAAGGATAATTAAACTGAACACAATAACTTACAGCAACATTTAGTAATCTAATTCATGGATACAAAGAAAACATTGACTTGATTTGCTTTCTCTTATGAGCTTTAGTATTATTAAACTGCAGCATCCTATTAAGTGCCTACAAGAATCGTAAGATATTTTCTGAAACCCCATATTTTTAGAATAAATAAAGAGAAAACAACATCAGCAAAATTGTTAAAACATTAGTCAAATTGTTGAGAATATAAAATCTCACATCCACTATTCTAAGCCTTGCATTTCAATATATAAAATTATGAACCTCTTCAGCCATTATCACCATAGTACTAGACTTCGCTGACAAATAATGCATAACAAGTGGATGTCGCAACAAGTGGATGTCTCATCAAATAGAACTTTGTAGCTAAAGGAATAATTAATTACATGATACATATGCAATAAACAAAGGAGCTGGAAATTAAATGAAACCAGGATGGGCAAATCTATTTCTTCAATCACAGAAGCATTTAATGGGTAAATTGAACAAACAACATATAGGTTCATGGGCTGAGGTAGAATTTCTTCATTCATCGTTAGCCACCTTAGTCCTTAAGAAGAAGAAATACATTAATCCCTAACCCTCCTCTTCCTCAAATTTCTTTCCTTCCATGCCTTGAATTCTATCCCTATTCATGCACCCATGACATGATCAGTCAAAGAGCAGTATCAACAAGCTACAAAAACAAGTCTCCTCATGACCCATTCGAACCATGCTCAAATGACACCCAAAAACAGAGTGATGTTAAAACAATTCCTTCTGAGCCACAAAACATGACGAAGAAGTAACCAGGCTAGATCACAGGCAAAAAGTACTTCATAATGAGAGCAGCAGAGTCACTGCTCTGTCGAAGAACTCTGTACTAGAAAACCATCATATGATGACAGTCAAAGTGAGGATTTGCAAGGTTTGTCATGTCATGCAATAATACCAGTCCATCGAACACATCTACCTAGTGAATAAAAAAAATATACATTCCAACCTTAAATATGAATGGAATTGATTTCGTTTAGATTTGAAACTCTGCACCATCTTACAAAGTAAACAACCTATATTTTCACATAAGAGGACTAGTAAACATCTAACAAAATTTAAGACCCTGTTGCACCACATATGCACTTGTTTATTTGAATTGAACCTAGAAAGAAACCTCACCCATAATTTTTTAGCAACACCTATAAATGACACATACAATTTTCCTTCTTTAGATGGAAAAAAAAA
>NC_047657.1:4987209-4987747 GCF_902201215.1 Prunus dulcis
AGGAAACACAGACTTCAATTGCAAAAATCACAAAAACCATTAAAACCATAATGAAACGAGAATAAAATCATAATAAANTAGCAATACAACAGCACTAAAATGCCAATACACAACCACTAAATTGGCAATACGATAGCAAAAACCAGAACTAAAACATCAATAAAATATCAATAACAACAACAAAACGACAGCAAAATAACAGAATTCCAAATCAAACGCAAGAATCAATCCACAAAGAATAAACCCATTCAATGTTTCAAATACGGAATCATCAGAATCAGACAATTTCAAAGGAACCCCTCAACCCTAAACCAATTTCAGACAAACCCCTAAACCCTAAACCAATTTCANAGAAACCCCTAATCCAATTTCAGAGATACTCCTAAACCCTAAACCAATTTCGAAGAAACCCCTAAACCAATTTCATAGAAACCCATAAACCCTAAACCAACTTCAGAGAAACCCATAAACCAATTCAAATTGANGATGAACAGTACCTTTTGCAGGTGAACGATGGAAGAGGAAGACCACTGCTTCA
>NC_047657.1:4987793-5010691 GCF_902201215.1 Prunus dulcis
AGAGAGCCCCTAGAGCTTCCCGCGACAGTAAAAGAGAGAAGAAAGTGTGAGAGCTGATCGAACAGAGAGTGAGACCTGAGCAATAGAGACAGAGAGAGCTGAGCGACAAAGAGTGAACAAAATTTTAGCAAAAGTGATATGTGTGTAATAAGTGGACAATAAATATATATTTATAGGTGATAGTTGCAAAATTTTTGAGAAGAGGTGGTATTTTCAGTTAAAATTATAAAAATGGTGGCATTTAGAGCCATTTCCCTTCTTTATTTCCAAAAAGTAGTGTTTTTTTTTTATAAATAATTGTTTTTATACTACCATAGGGCAGGTTTGGTTATTGGACTGTAAAATTTCATTCTCATATTTTGTAATTGTATTTTTTGGAATGCAATATTTCTTATAACTTATTTAAAATGGACAACATCACCAATAGTAGAAAGAATGAATGAGAATAGGATTGACGACTACTCCTAATAATAAATCTAATGCATGATTTTAAAAATATTGAATTACAAATTGTAACGTAGAACATGCATACTTTTAGATTTTTATGTGTTACTAAATGTAGAGGAAACCAAAAATACGAATAATTTAAATACCTATATTTTAATAAACGCATGAAAAGTTCGAAATCATAATAATTCTAATTTTCATTTTCAATAAAAGTATGGTAAGGGGAAAATGAAACCCATAGCACCTCTCTGGTATGGATTTCCCATGTTTTCATAAGAAAACATTCATTGCATTGTTTTATGGCGAAACTAACTCCATCAATTTTTTTATAGAGATATTTAGTCATATATCCATTCTTAACACTAATGATATAGATAAACCTTACACCATTTAATTTTTATAAACAAAACCAAAAAAAAAAACCTCAAAAAAATTACAGTTGACCCTATTGAATTTAATTTTGATTATTACATTATTTTGATGTCCTATTGAGTGTTTAGGATTTTTATTTTTATTTTTTAGGGAGATTCACTATTATACCTAATATAGGAGCCCAAATTATTATAAAAACCCTATATGAAATGGGCTTTATAAATACATCCAAAGCTCATTTACAACATAAAAAAAAGGCTTTTAACTTCTTTTAAATTACAGAACTGCCATTGATTTCTTAAAACAAACCCAACCCCAAAACCTCATAAAAAAAGCCCAAAACACTCAATAGGGCATCAAAGTAATTTAATAATCAAAATAAAATTCAATTGGGTCAGCTGTCATTTTTTTGGGTTTTTTGGGTTTGTTCATAGAAATTAAATGGTGTCGGGTGTATCTATATTAGTTTTAAGAATGAGTATATGACTAAATATCTCTTCTTTTTTTAATAAAGTTTTGGGGTTGGGTTTGTTTTAAAAAATTAATGACAGTTTTGTAATTTATAAGAAGTTAAAAACTTCTTTGTTATGTTATAAATGAACTTTGGTGTGTTTCTAAAATCCATTTCACATAGAATTTTTTTATTTATTTGTTTATAATTTGACCCCTATATTGGATATACTAGTGAATCTCTTTTTTTTTTTTTTTTTTTTAAAGAAATTACTATTTCTATCTTTAAAGTCCTTGGCACTTGTTTATTTAACAAGGGTATTATTGAGAAACTAATACAACTTTGTTCCTATTACTATACAAACAATACATGAAAATGTATATGGAAGGCCTTTCTTGGTTATCATTTCCAGCACAAACACTTAAATAAAAAAAATCATTCATTTCTACCTCTCACGAACAGGTGTGAGAGTTTCATTTCCTAAAACCACATTATGTGAACCAAACAAGTCCGTCATAGAGGATATTAGGGGAAATGAGAATCGAACTAGGATCTCAGGTGGGTAAATACTCTTAACCACTTGAGTTACAAGTCCTTTGTAATATTTTCATCTATTCCGGCTATACTTACAAATAAAAGTTCTAGGTTTTATTAGGAAATTCAGTTATGCACTGCTTATTTTGGTTTATTTTCATGTGCTAGTATTAAATGACACGACAATCCAGTTACAAGATAACATGTACTCAAATTTTATCTTGTGTTTTTTTTCTGAAACACTTGTCATATTTTAATTGGACTGTTTAGTCACATAATAATACCACCTAACAACAAAAGGAGATTTTTCTAATTAAGGAGACATGTAATTTATTCACCTAGAATGATTAAAGTGGCAATATTTACTGTCTTAAATTGCTATTAATGATAATTATTCAATGTTGTGATCACTTTGTATTAATTTTATTCCAATAAATACAGATCACATCATTTTATTACACCTCTTAAAGTACAGTTAGTGCATGAATGTAGCCTATAAACAAAGACAGAATTTTTACATGTGGTTTATAAGTGAGATGTTACCTATCATAGATCTACCTGCTTTTTTTTTAATTATGAAAAATCATAGATCTACCATAATAAGAGTGCTTTAAAAAAAAATGAATAAATGCAAATTGAATGACCACAAGGATCAGAAAGCAAAAAAAAAAAAAGTACAAGACACTCAAATGAATAATACAATAGTACACATTAAAATCTACAAATATTTGCAATTTATAGGGTTATGACTGCAAAATCTTAAAGGAATAAATAAATACATATGCAGTATCCTTTGTAATAAAAACTTGAGGAAAGAATCAAATATTGTTTTTACAGCTAGAGAAGTACTGTTAGATGGGCCCCACTTTAATAAATAGCTTTCTTGTAAATTCAATTGTTTCTTTTTCTTTCTTTCAGCTTCATTCTTTGACAGCCTCCCCCTTTTCCCTCTCCAAATCTTACGCCTCTTGTGTCTGAGACTTTCGGTGGACTCTCTCAGACACCACCAACTTCTTCACTTACTTGTAAAGTTCTTTGCTTTCTTCATAAACCTTCAAATTTTAGTTTTCAAATACACGCAAAATATTATACTGCAAATTTTTCAGTATGCTTGGGATTTATTTGGAGGTCACAGACAGCCATCTTTGTTCCTTTGGATTGCTTTAACAGTAAGTTATCAATTTCTTTCCCTACCATTTGTTATTCTTTGTTTCTTCTCTGTGTTTGTTTGAGTGCTGAAAATGGCAGGTTTTTTTTAAATTTTGTTTCTTTACTTTCCATGTGTGATCTTGGTCCAGTTGGCAAATATCTTCAAGAATTTATTGTGATAACTTGGGATTTTGATTGATGAATTTATCCGAATTAGTGGATCACTTTTTTCATTTTAAATACTTTGTGGGGTTGTGTGTTTTTCTCTCGTATGGGACTTCTTGAATTTTGATCAACTTTCCTGTGATTCGTTGATAATCAATTTGAGGTGTTTCTCTTGGTAAAGGCTAGAATTCAAGAAATGGGTATTCATCTTCACCTGTTACTGTTTCTTGGTTTTCTTCTATATGTAAATTGTATAGAACAAAACCCAGTTTTCAGTTTCGGTTAAAGGTAAAAAAAAATTATGAAAAATTGTACATTTTCCGTTTTGCATATATTTTATTTTTGGGATATTTGTGTTTTAAATTTTGCTTGAATGTCTTGTCTTAGACCTTGGTTTTGGTAGCATGTGGGTTATTTGATAACCGAGTTTTATTCTTGATTCTACATCGTGAAACTTTTTTTGAGATACGGTCACCTTTACAAGTTTTTCTTTCTGAGTGTGCATGCGCATGCGTATTTGGGACTTGGTTTGCTTGCTATCTAAACTTATTTTGGACAAATTATTATGTTCTCTACCTTGTTTTGTTGTCTTAGGAGTCTAATTATCAGTCGAGTCTCTTATAGATCCATATATTTTAATATTTAATTCAGTTTGAGTGAGATTGGTTTGGATTTTTAGAAAGGTAGTTAATAATAACTGTATTGAGTAATTCTTTTGATAAATATTAGATAACCAAAAAGGAACCCTGGCCTCTTAATTTTTAATATTCAAAAGTATTTAGACTCTGGGGCTGGTTGAGGCAGTATGGGATTAATTTAAAAATAGGTTTACAAACAAGCGAAGATGATGGTTGGTTTTCCTGTTTTTCCTTGTACATTGATTTTATTTTGCTTCTTAATTTTGTTTGAACCAAATCGGTAACTAAATTACAACTCTTTTGTGGGTTTTGTCTTTTGGAACCGGATGTGTAGTATGTGTCACTACTGTGTTGCAGAATTGACACAATCCAAGGGCAGAAAAAAAAAAGCAGGAGGATTTGAAATCATTACAATTAGACACTGGAGGCCCCGTTAAGTCTTGCAAATTTTGTGAGGAGAAACAGGAGTGAGAATCTATCAAGCAGGGTAGTGGGATTTTATATACAATGACAATGATCAGTCCAACGACTTCCTTGTCAAGTAGTGACAGTTGTGTCTCCAGCTGCAGTAAGTGTCCCATCTTTTTTTTCTATGATACATGTTTGCCATCTTGAATCAACAAAATTTTAGTCTATGCTTATGTATTGATAATATGTTTTTTCTTCTGCTCTTTTAGGTGAGTTTTCTGTTGATGTTAGCTCATATAGGTATGTACCCTTCTTTTTAAATCTGTTTCTGTTTACAGTAATTTTTTCTAGGTACTTTGCTTGATGTTTTGCATTTTACTTTAATTTCTGTTAGGGCTAATCAAGAAGAAAATACCAGTGTTTGCCAAGAGAATCTCAGTTGTCGACCTAATGGGCGATTGCAAAACTCAAGCTTTGAACATCAAGTAAATGGACTTGATAGATCCCAAAAAGTGATGGAAAACAACCTGAAGGAAAGTAGTAGTTGTAGTGATGGGTATACAGTAAGAGATGTTGAGATTATAGAGACGAGTAATGACCAAGAAGCAAAAGATAATGTTGCTACAAACTCTAGTTCATTTAGTGAGGGAATTGAGAATTCAGATTCTTTAGAAGATGAGACGGATGCCCAGATATGGGAACCCCCTGAGCCTAATGATCCAGAGGATGACATGGAGGGTAGCGTGGCTTTCAATGACGATGACGATGAGGAGTGTGGTGATGGCATGAAATGGGGCAAACCAAGTTCTTTGAGTAATTCTAGAGATGAAGGAAGTGGAAGCTATAGGTTTAAAGAGGAAAAACAAAGAGCAACGGAAGCAGTAATTAATGGAAAGTTTAAGGCCCTTGTCTGTCAGCTACTTAAATCTGTTGGTCTGGCCTCTTCTGGGGAGGATGGTGAAAGTTGGGTCGACGTTATTGCTTCTTTGTCATGGGAAGCTGCTTCATTTTTGAAACCTGATGCTGTTGTTGGTAAAGCAATGGATCCAGATGGCTACGTGAAAGTAAAGTGCATTGCAACCGGTGTTCGCAGCCAAAGGTGACAATATTAAGCCACTGATTTCCCTTTATTTTTATTTTTTAAAATTTTCTCTTCATCTTGTACTTATTTATTTATATATTTTGAATATAGGTATTTGATGTTTGATGATTCCAAAAATAAATAAATAAAATACTCTGACACACTTTTCTTGATATCTTATTTATGTTGAGAGCATGTTTGGATTTGTTTCTTCAGAGAATAGTTGTTGCAAGTTTTTGCAAATGGAACACAAGCTTTTTCTCCTCAAGGTTGCATGAGGATTCAGCTATTTGAATTGTCATCAATAACTTATAATCTTTTATTTCACCTTCCCATTATAGATATTTTCCTAAAAAATAATTTAGATTTTGTTCTTTTAACTCATTAGATGCACATAAAGCTAATGCTTGCCTGGTTTCATGGAAACGCCACATAAAAGTTATATTTTCTTTATTATACCAATTTATAAGACTTGCCAGATTCAATTCAACAGAGCTAATCACCTCAATAATGATTCTAGTTAGCAGATTCTGAGAAAATCATTTACTTTTCTCATCTTGGAAGTTGGAAACCTGAATCAATGTATGCCATTGCAGTCAACTAGTAAAAGGTTTGGTCTTCAAAAAGCATGCTGCACACAAGCATATGCCGACCAAGTACAAGAATCCAAGGTTGTTGCTAATCAAGGGTGTACTTGGTCAGTCTTCAAGTGGATTGTCATCGTTTGATTCAATGGAACAGGTAACATGATCATAATGTATGCCCTTATATCAAGAGATTAAAGTTACGTGTTCTCACAATTTTCTTGTAAACAGGAACAAGGCTATCTGAAGTTTGTCATCGAAATGTTAGATTTGTGCCATCCAAATGTGGTTTTAGTGGAAAAAACTGTTTCTCGTGATATTCAGGAGTCTATTCTTGCAAAAGGAATGACACTGGTGTTTGACATGAAGCTCCATCGCCTAGAAAGAGTTGCTCGTTGTACTGGATCACCAATTTTATCATCAGATACAATGACAAGCAAAAAGCTAAAACAGTGCGACTCTTTTCACATTGAAAAATTTACAGAGGAACATGCTGGTTTTGGTGGAGGAAAGGTGCCGAGCAAAACATTGATGTTTATTGAGGGCTGTCCTACACGCCTGGGCTGTACGGTTAGTTAATTATCCTCCCCATCTTAGACTGTTATTCTTTGGTTGGGTTGTCTTGTAGTAATCTATTGTTCGAAGGAGGAGCAGCTTCTTTTTAAAATAATAATGATCTCATCTCATATTCTGTTTAAATGTAGTTTATGTGCCTTCTTTAATGTAGATTTTTCAGAGCCCTGTTACTTATGCTATTCCTATGGTTATTCTGCAATCAATTTTGTTGGGTTGGAAATTCGAATGTGCAAAGACCATTCATTTTTCATCTGGGCTTCATGGACTTGCTTTATTATCTGACGCTATAGATTGTGTGTGTGTATCTTTAATTTGGTAAATGCTTCAATTTTTTTTTTTGAGAAGGATTTGGCCAATGCTTTAATAAATGAAAACTTTTATAGGTTGCTTAGCATCTTGTGTGAAATAATGAATTCTACTTGAATGACTACAGATTTTGCTGAAAGGAGCACAGAGTGATGAATTGAAGAAGATCAAGTGCGTAGTGCAGTGTGCCGTTATTCTGGCGTATCATTTAAAACTTGAGACTGCTTTTCTTGTTGACCAGAGAGCAATGTTCTCTACACTTCCATTTTCCAGTGCAGCAAATGTCTTGTCCACTGAAGTAGCAAATGGGTTGCCCACTGATAAAATTTCCCTTAATTTAGGACCTGTTACTTCATGTGTTTCTCAGCACAGGGACTCTAGTGCTGAAACTGGGTCAGATGCAGTTGATATTCTCATTTCCAATGGATTCCATAAAGGATATTCCCACAATTTTAACTTGGAATGTGAAGGCACATGTGAAGTTCATGAACCATACAATCCTGCCATATTTTCTGGCTTCTCGTCCCTTTCAGCATCACTAAGCAAAGTTGTAGGGGGGAGTTTCCCTCTGGCATCTTCTTATCAGTCCCTCTCTTCATACTTTGGATTCAATGCAAGAGAATCGAATGGCGATATCACAAGATCTGTTTCTGTTTCAACATCTCCAGAGGCAATTGATCTTTGTGATGTTGAAGATAAAGGTAGTTCAGATGAAGAGAGGTCACTCGATGGACAAACCCACACTTCATTTACATGCACAGAAGCTTCTCCAGAGATGAAAGAAGATGGTGGAAATAGTGAAGATCAAATGCAAAGTAAGAAGGACATCAGCACAGTGTTGGATTCTCAGAGTATTTTGGTTTTGATGTCTAGCCAGAATGCTTTAAGAGGGACTGTTTGTGAGCAGAGACATTTTTCTCATATCATGTTCTACAAGAATTTTGATGTTCCCATTGGAAAGTTTCTACAAGATAATTTACTCACTCAGGTTTCTCCTAACTCTATTTTTAGGGCATTATATTGTTCATTCTCCTATCACTTAGTATGGTATGTCCTTAATGGGTCAGGTTCAATCGGGATTAATATATTTGTTTTCAGGAATGTTTTGGTGTCAGCCCTCTGTTGGGTCTTGTTTATTGAATACATCTAATATTTTCAGACATTGAATTATTGACTTTCAGTTCTGTTACATGAAGGGATTTGAATTTTTTTTTTTTTTTTTCCAAACTATTATTTTTTTTTAAATTGCATTTTCTTGAAGTTGGAACTGAATAAAACTTGTGCACTTCAGAGAAGCCAGTGCAATTGTGGTGACCTGCCAGACGCTCACTTCTACTATTATGCACATCATAACAAGCAGCTTACTATTCGAGTTAAACGGCTCCCTGAAGAAGAGCGTTTGCCTGGTGAAGCAGAAGGGAAACTTTGGATGTGGAGTCGATGTGGTAAATGTAAATCCAGGAATGGAGTCTCAAAGTGTACAAAAAGAGTGTTGATTTCCACTGCTGCACGTGGTCTGTCGTTTGGAAATTTCCTGGAGCTCATTTTTTCAAACCCCTCTTTGTCTAATATGTTTTCTAGTTGCAGCCATTCGTTGCAAAGGGACTTTCTCTACTTTTTTGGGTATTTTTCAGCTCTCATCTAGTGGTACTTTTGGCATATATCAGGCTTTGCTTATTCAAGTAGTGTATTTTCCAATCTTCTAGTTCATAAAAGGATTTCCATAGGACTACTTGGATAGTATGCATATGGGAGGAGGTAGGTTTTGCAGCAATCTTGGGCATGGGAAACCATTTCCTAGATTTTGATGCATTTTGACATGGCATTAGAATGATCAATATTTATCCTTTTTTCTTGTTTAATTTTTTTTTTGTCCAAAAATAATGATCATGGGAAAGGATTACACATTATTGTAGCTTGAAGCTATTAGTCTATTTCAGTGTATCTTCTATTTTATCGACTCTGGAAAGAAGAAGCTATACACTTTTTTTTAAATGTCCTTATTATGCTGTTTTGGGCACTCTGCAGGTTAGGCCCTATGGTTGCTATGTTCAAAT
The DNA here is from genome assembly GCF_902201215.1 of Prunus dulcis. NCBI lineage: Eukaryota > Viridiplantae > Streptophyta > Magnoliopsida > Rosales > Rosaceae > Prunus > Prunus dulcis. Next base: position 4,996,562 of record NC_047657.1, read on the forward strand.
ATTCCCTGGTCACAACTTATACTGTGTCTGTGCCACCTCTGAAGCTTCCGTTCAGCAATTCAATTAGACAAGGGTGGCTTATGAAAGAAACTCAGAATGTAAGTTTCTTTTCAGATTTTGCTTGCTTCTTTGATTTCTCATGATGCATTGATATTTCTTTTGCCTAGTAGAAGATACATTAGCGTTTGTTGCCTCCCCTTTCCTATATCCTTGCACTGGATGTGACCCTGTTTTTTTTTCAATCTAGGTGTACATGAAAGTGATGCTATTGTTCACAGAGGTTGCCAACACTCTAAAGAAGATTAGATCTCAATTTGATGGCTTGACTTTGAAACTTCGAGGCTCATTTAAAGAATTCTCTGACATCGAAGACATGCTAAAGCAAGAATGTTCTGAATTTGAGGTCACTTTTCTCTGAACATATTTTTGGGCGGGTTAATTTATGGCATGTTTTGCAGAAAGGATTGATTGGTTGTTTTCACTTGAATGTGAATGCATTTGTTACAATATATTTCCAATACTTGCCAACTTTTTGTAATGCAATGCTTGTTATGAACTGAACCACAATGCCTTTATGAGCTGAGAAAAGATTTTATCGCTTCATAATAATTGCCTACTTTGTTTAAGCTCTGCTATTTGGTTTAAATCTTCTCAATTTGAGGGACTATTTTTTGTTGTAAAGTATAGTTTTGTGTAGTTTGACATTCTTGTTGCAGACTTTTGTTTGCCTTTCCAAATCTTTTGTACTTTTCAGATGCATCAATTTCATTTGTTTCATTGTTTAAAACTGAATTTTAAAGATTTTTTTCTTTTGAAACATTCAATAATACTGGTAGCAAGGATGGGAACTTAAATGAGACTGTTTAAAAATGTTTAGTTAATAGACTTTTCAAATGTTTCTATTTGTCTAGCATGGCATTCTTCTCCTAGACTTTGATTTTACTTTCAATGTCCTACTTTTCAGGAGAATGAATTTTGCTTATTAATTGTATCGTATTCAATATTAGGAAATTTGTTTTTTATCCTTTTTGACCGAATCATAATTATAAAAACAGGTAAGCATTCAGAATGCTGTTAGCAAGAATGGGAACTCAGACCAGGCCGCCTACAAACTCCTTAGCTTGAACCGAGTACTTTGGGAACTAATCCTTGAATCATGCATTTGGGATCGGCGCTTGCATTCGTTACTGTCACCAGATTCGTTGATGATACATTCTGGAGCTTCTGAGAAGGTACTGCAAGAAAAGGTGAATTCAGATATTGATGGCATTGCTAGTGGTGGAATTGGGGGGACCAAAAGAATTGTGGAAAAAGGTGAGAAATGCTTTGATGGTGGTGCCAGTTTAAAAGTTAAGTTAGATACAGCTTCAGAAGCAGATGCATCTCCAAGCAAAGACATTCTAGTTGGAGGTCCTGTTCAAGAATCTAAAGGAGCTGATCCATTTGATGTGTCTAATATGGCTGAGGATTTTGAAACACCAAATGTGGGTGGTTCAAGCACAAAAAGATTGTCTAGCCAGGGGTCCAATCTGAGCACCAATGGCTCCACCAAGGGTCATTCTGAGAATAATCAGCTAGAAGTGGATAGAACTTTTCCGATTTCGACAGAAAATGGGGATTGTAGCTCTATTGTCGATTCAAATCTATTAGTGAAGGGTACTTCTCACCATTCACTATCATCCAACTTGGAAAATTCAAATGACTGGTTTTGGGTACCTTTCTCTGAAATTCGACAAATAGGCATGAAGGATCTACATAGAGTTTACTTGCCAAAGTTTGAATCACTTAGTAGTTATACTGCAGAGTACTTACCCACAGCACATCAACTGATCAAAGAGGAAGGGCAAATGCTGCACATTCCTCTAGGAACTGATAATCATATTGTGTCAGATTATGAAGGAGAACTGTCCAGTATGATTGCTTGTGCACTGGCGTTATTGAAAGATCTACCTCTTCAAACAGAGGTTCTTGCTGACGTTAGCAAGGGAGAGAGTGGAATTGCTGCTAGAAAATTTGAGAATTTACAGAGTTTTACTCGAATTCCCATTATTTCTTCGGCGCATTGGTCTTCAAATGGTTCTTCAGATTCTGATTCAGTCCATTCTAATGCAAGCATTTCTTTGGATGAGTCACGCTTCTCCAGTTTTGATGGGTTGAATTTGTTGGATTCTCTGGTTCCACCAGGAACTGTGAACCCAGTAGTCCCTCTAGGAGGTTCAAAATCACTTGGCAAGGATAAATATACTGTAATATGTCCATATGCCAATCAATTTCGTGATCTCAGGAATCGATGCTGCCAATCTGAAGTTGATTATATTGCTTCCCTTAGCCGTTGTAGAAACTGGGATGCTAAAGGTGGGAAGAGCAAATCCTTTTTTGCTAAAACACTGGATGACAGGTTGATTATTAAAGAAATCAAGAAGACAGAATTTGAGTCATTTATAAAGTTTGCTGAGGATTATTTCAAGTACGTAAATGAGTCATTTGATAACGGAAATCAAACTTGCCTTGCAAAAGTTCTTGGGATTTATCAGGTTTGTTGCATTTGAGTATTCCTTGTCATCAATGGGCTTGTTTAATTCTTTATACTCAATTTGTTTAATTTTTTGCAGGTGGTTCTGAAACAGACAAAAAGTGGGAAAGAGATGAGGCATGATCTGATGGTCATGGAAAATCTTACCTTTGGTCGGAACATCGTTCGTCAGTATGATCTTAAAGGTGCTCTACATGCTCGATTCAATTCTGCTGCAGATGGTTCAGGAGATGTTCTTTTGGATCAGAACTTTGTCAATGATATGACCTCATCTCCACTGTATGTTAGCAACAATGCAAAGCGTATATTGGAACGGGCTGTGTGGAATGACACAACTTTCCTCAATGTGAGTTTGTACATATTTTCTGCATTATGATTAAAGTTCTGGAAACATGTCTTAGTCAGGTTCAGGCATATGCATATAGTTTGTGATTGATCGTTTGAGATTCCTTTATTAACAGAAGGCAAGAGGACATTGCTGATCCTTAGTTCTCTAGAAGTGTTATCTTCTGTTCTATGATACTTTTAATTCTTCTCTTTTTAGTCTTCCATTCTCGGTTTTATTTTATTGTCTGTTCATCAAATTTATGATGAAAAAGGCGTTTCTATATATATATATATTGGCTGCAGTTATAGTCTAATATCCGCCAAATATCTATGAGCTGATATGTTGTTGTTCTTGTATTTGCAGTCAATCAATGTTATGGATTATTCATTGCTTGTGGGAGTGGATGCTGAACGCCGGGAGCTTGTATGTGGCATTATTGATTATCTCAGACAGTATACTTGGGACAAGCAACTAGAGACATGGGTGAAGTCCTCACTTGTACCAAAGAATGTCTTGCCAACTGTCATCTCTCCAAAAGAGTACAAGAGGAGATTCAGAAAATTCATGTCTAAACACTTCTTGAGCATCCCAGATCATTGGTGCTCACCAGAATCCTCTGACCCTTGTCATCAATGTGCTGTCAGGGACGATTCTTCTGAATAAAAAACTGGAAGGAAAGGCGGGCTAAACAGTTCTTCTTCCTAAGTCCTTTTTACCGGTATCATCATCTTTTGTTTTACAAATGTCAGTGTTGCTTCTTTTGACAGGTTTAAATACTGTAAATAATTCATCGTCTCAGTTCTGCCCTGTTATTCTGCAATTTTTAGCAAATTTCTGGGGATAGTTTCAGGTCTAATGGTCACAATGTGCAGCTAGAAGTAAAATTCTTTTGTAGAGCCTATTAAGGAAGTATAGAGTTTTGGTGGTCGAAAACTTTCGGAATCAACGAAAAGTTGCCGTTATTGTGGATGGCATTCTTTCTTGTACGTGTAAATGTTGGTCCTGGATGTTAGTGCTGGAAGTACACATATAAATACAAGCTATATGAAATCTTATGCAATGCCTAGTCTTTTCAGTTTTATTCTCAGCAATTGACTTTGCAACTCTTCCCACACGTTCAACAATCAATCTTAGCCACTGCGCACACCTTGAGACGTTGGGCAAACCAGCATCGAACTGAGTTTGCAATCTGAGTTTTCAATCTCGAAATTGTGATAATTTTCTCATGTTCGAAACCCCAAGAGTTGTAGAACCACTTAAAATTGGAAATTAGAAATTGTAACATTCTCAATCTCCAAACCTAGAACTCCGTGATTATGGATATATTTTTGTTGGGTGAGAAAAGAAAATGTGGTATTTCACTGACCCTTTGTTTGAATGAAGGAATTAAAAATTATATAAAATTTTAAAATGACGAAATTTAGATTTCCATCATTTCATTTCTGGCTATTGAAATATTTCAGTGTTTTGATTTATATATGTTGAACTTTGTAAATGGCATTATTAAAATTGTGAAATAGCCTATTTTGTTGGAAATTAAACTCGGGAATTTGATGTCCTAATTTTCATGATTTTTTCTACATGTCATTTAATAAATTCCGAGCTTAAATTGCCAAATAAGGGAATTGTCAATTTCTCATATTAGCTACATTCCAAGTTATTTTCTCTCATACAAAGGGAGGGTAAAAAGCCAAACTGTCATTGACAAAGGAAGCCTTCTCACATGAAATGAAATACTAGGACAAAAATAGAATTGCTTGTCCTGCTCACCTGGACAAAGAATCCTCCCTTCACTTGAACAAAGAATCCTCCCTCTTTTTCATTCTAATAAACTTGCTTTCCTCTTCCAAACTTGGCTTGACTCAGCAATTGCCTCCTTGAGAAATAATGGAAAACAACCCCATCATCCAAGACCTGATTGATAGCAGTGAACATGACGATGATGATTACTTGTGCTTCAAAGACGAAGACACTGACCAATCCCAATATTGCATGTATGCTTTGAATGCAATACTAAGTGGCACAGCCCGCCTCAATGTTCTTTTGCCCACGGCCACCATTCTTTCCTTCACCATTTTTGCTCCTCTCCTTACCAATGATGGCTTCTGCACCGCTTTCGACCGCTGGATGATGGGTTTCTTCATTGCTCTTTTATCAGCATCGTGCATCTTCTTTACATTCACTGATAGCTTCAAAACAGCAACTGGCAGGTTGTACTATGGAGTGGCCACGTTTAGGGGCATATGGGCTTTCAATGGTGGCCGGAAGATGCCGTGTGTGCCGTCTGATTATAGGCTGAGATGGGCTGATCTCTTCCATGCGTTGCTTTCGTTAATAGCGTTTCTGACATTTGCAGCTTCAAATTATGGTGTTATGGGTTGCTATTATCCAGCAATGCCTAGGAGGCTGACCAACACCCTTCCTCTTCTTGTTGGGTTTGTTGTTAGTGTTTTGTTTGTGTTGTTTCCTTCTAAGAGAAGAGGGATTGGTTATCCTTTCTTGCTGCTCAGGGATGCTTTGTATTCTAGATATTGAGAGGGACGGTGTTTCCTTTGAAGTGAGCTAATAATTTTTAGAAAAGAAAGAATTTGTTGTGCTATATAATTCATATACAATGAGAAATTGCGTCTTTTATTTGCTAGGGACAGCTGCTTCGCCAAGAATGTACATATTTAAAAGAAACTTGGATCACATCTCTATAAGCAAGTCCTAGCTTTATTAACGATATGGTTCACTCTAAACTAATACCTTTGCAGAATTGAAAGATGCAGTGACTATTATGATTAAGTCATGCACAAGAATGACACATTGTAAACTAGTAGTTGGTGTTCTACAAGGGCTCTCAAACAAACGTAAGAACTGGCAGCATTCTACCAACTAATCAGCAAAAAAGTTGGGCCAAAAAGGAAAGAGAAAGAAGTTTAACAGGAAGAGAGGGAATAACTTGTATGAATAAATATGGAACCAATGAATACAAATAAAATTTTGTGACAAAAGCTATTACACAAAAAATACAATCATGAATTAATATAGGACCGTAAAGTCAAGTACAGTGACAGCGTGGTGGAACTGATACACCAGGAGGTTTTCTCCTTTCACGAATGATTGCTTCCTTAATCGTGGGCAGCTTCTGGGAAACCTTTTTCCACACGTGGTTCACTGCACCGTCTGGTGGAATTGGCCCGATGCCACCAGGATGACCATTGTCATACTCAAACAAGGGCTGAAACTGAGCCATTTTCCGACGAAATCTATCTCTTTGCTCTTTAGGAAAGGTTCTAAGATGGCTCACAACCCAGTTTGGTTTCAATGCATCATCAACTGCCACAAAAACTGAAAATTCTGAATAATCTACAATCCCTTCAAATGGAAGCTCTATGTTGTCACTGACAATAACAGGTATACAAAGACTTTGAATGGCATCAAAAAGCCGGCATGAAGTGGGAGTGTCCCCAGCTGGGTGCAAGCAAAACTTTGATGTTCTCATCCCTTTTATGGACTGCTCCCTCCCAGTAGCGTTAGGGAATCCTTCTTCCATAATAACATCCGGTTCATTAACCAACAAGTCCCACAATTTTTCTCGAACTAAGCCTCCCTGTTATCAGAAAACTCAATTATGTTACAAGGATTATAACATGTAACAAGTTTGGTTTATAAAAAAATAGAGTGATCATGCTATTAGATAAAGCATGTCTAATGATTGTTAAGCTTTACGACAACCCACAAGATGATTAAGATGAGATGTAAAAATTTATTAGGGCATACAGAAAGCATGTCAGGTGGAACATCAAGGGTCTGATACAGACAAGACAATATATAACAAGGTATTTTTTAGATAAATTGCAGCTAAACCGTGTTAGTTCACTGACGAACTAGGGAAGAAAGTGCCATTCACAAATTGATGAGTTACAGTCAAAAAACAAAGTCAATGAAAATTATTTCACAGTATCTCAGATGCAAAAGTAGATTGCATCTGCCAGTCAACAAATAAGATTCTAATCTTGCATACTGACCCGATGCCTATGTTTAGCTCCTTTGAAATAAAGTAGAGTCTGCCGCTTCTTGTTTTCTGTCAGTTGCAATCTAGGAAGTAGATGGGTGTAGGGCACAATGACATCTTTGAGCAGTGAAACTTGTGCGTGATGAATCACATCTGACGAGTTGCCATTCAATGACTTGGATTCAAGCCTGTACCACCCTCCAAAATCTACAACTAGGAGGACCGCGGGGGCTATCTCTGCTCTAACGTGCCACATTGCCACTGGGTCTGCCAAAAATGCTTCAAGTTACACAACCTGACAACCCAGAGACTAAATCATAAGCTGCTATAGCATATACCATACTTCTTTTTAACATTTAATTGCTCCATCTTCTCCTCTGGGAATAGGGAAAGCGAAATATCGCTGTAACATGATAGCAACAAATATATGAACACAATACATCATATGGTATAACATGTCATAACCAGTCATTTACCATTTACATTAGCATTTTAATCTTACTCTGAGTTACCTAAAACTGATAAAATGACAGCCAAGAAGATAAGTTTTGAAAAAAATTAAGCCCATCCCTACAACTTAAAAGAATCAAACTTTCTAAATTCCAAGGGTGGAATGGATCATGCAGATATATTCATTGCAAATACTAGAACAAAGTTACTGCAAAATGATTTACATCTACAAAAAAGAAACATGCATCCCACATTAACAATCACATCAAAACCAATACCTGATCATTAAATCCAACAAACAATACCAGAAATTACTCAATACCCATTAACACAATCCTATATCAAATCCCAACCAAAAACCAAAATAATTTTTAAACCAACCATACCAGTGAGCACAAACACATGGTCTCTTCCACCTGATCTTTTCCAAGCCTCAGTGTTCTTCACAAAGTCAACTACTTGCCTCTGCCTCTCATAGTCCCCATTCCCAGCCTTCTTCCTGAACGCTCCTTTAGCCGTAGCCAGCTGCAATTCAGCGCTCAAAGTCGCAAAAAAGGGCACGAAAACGACGTCTGCTTCGGCAGCACTGAAAACCCTCTGGGCAAACGACCCAGTTCTCTGAGCCTGCGGGGTCATCAGGTCCCCCAAAATCCAGTACTCGGCACTGTATTGTTTGATCAATGGATTCTCAGGATATGGCAGAAATTCAAGGCTTTTGGGCAATTGGGTCTTCAGGATTTCGTGGTCCGCATCGCTACCCAGCCGGGAATCGGGGCCGGAAGCCCAGTACTTGTCGAGGAGGCCATAGTTGAGGGATCTGGGGAGGTCTGCGACGAAGACTTGGATAGAATTTTGGGGAGAGTGAAAGGCGTTTTGGTAAATCGAGGATGAGGAAGAAGGAGAAGAAAGAGGATTGAAGAGGAAGAAGAGAGAAAAAGAGAGAGTGCAGAGGAGAGTGAAGGCGAAGAAGAGAGTAGGAACAGAGCACAGTGAAGAGGATGAAGATGAAGCTGTGGCTGTAGCGGTGCTCTTCAGTGCCATGCCTTTGTTTCCTCTGCTGCGAAAATGGCCGACTGGTTTGGTTACTTTTGCAGTTGGGAACTAACCGTACATGGAGCAAAGGGTAGTTTGGTAAAACCGATTTTATTTTGTTCATTGTATTAGTTTTCTATTTAATTATTAGTTTTAATTTTTTATGTGCGCATTTCCACCAAAGGACAGCTTCATAACCACTAATTACATGATTTGTAGGGACCCACGAATATTTTATTATTATTATCATACTGTTTCGAAGCTTCCTCTCTGTCTGAAAGCTACCCCGTCGGTGGTCACGAACGTTATACAGTACAGTCTACCATTAAAGGTGTATTTATTTATTGATATTATAATTTTATGTTTTTAGAGTATCGTGAGAGAAATTTGTAGTTCGAGTGATAAAGAAGAATTATTGTTTTGAATGCATACTTCCTCAATATTTCTTGTATAAAAAGAAAGTAACTGCATTATTATACCATATTGCATCTCCAACAGAGCTAAGAGTCCCCAATACTAACTAGTAGGTCTTATATTAGTGGCGTGGTCACGTAGGGTGGATACATTGGGAATCGAGAGAACGAAAGAGAGAAGAATTAAAAAAAATAAAAGGGTGGATACATTGGGAACGCGTGTACACGTGTCTAGTAAGTATCGTGAGAATCGCTTTAGAGAGATTGTGAATAGCATTCCTCTTCTCCCTTTTGTCTTTTCATTCGTTCTTTTTTGTTTTTTTGTCCGTTCTTTCTCACTTTTGGGGTGAATATGGACATAATTGTTTCTTTCTCTCTCTCTCTTCTGTTTCATTTTTTCATTCTCACTCGCAAACTTTTCTCTCACAATTGTTTCATTCTCTTTTCTTTTTTCTTGTTTCCTTCTCTCGCTTTTTCTCAATTTTTCTTTCTTCTTTTTTTCCCGTCATTTTTCTCTGTTCGAAACAAATTGTCCCTGTTTGTTTGATACCTATGTTTTCTTTATAATTGACATGCTCTAGTAAGAAAAAATACTTTAAGCAAATAATACCTTATTATTAAGAAAAAGTGCCAATTGCAATATTGGAAAAGCTTGTACAATGGCTTTTGTCATTGTTGAATCTTGATTAGTAATAATCATTTTAGGGGAACCTCCAGGTGTGGCTTTCTTAAAGTGCTCAAATAGCCAAAGAAAAGAATTAGTTGTCTCATCACTTAGGAATAAACAAGCAAACATTTTGACCATGATTATTGACCCCTACAAATGGTGCAAATATCATACCAGACCTATTAGTGTTATAAGTACTATCAAACACAACCACATCGCCAAAAAGTGTGTACGCCTTCCTAGATTTTGTGTCAGCTAAAAAACAATGAGTAATTCTATCTTCTTCATCAGGCCTCAATCTTAAAAGTGAAGGACGGATTCTTTTCGTGCTCTAGTTGAAGTGCTCATACAACATATCTACATCATGTCCTTTCAAACCATTATGCAAATTCCTTTCATTATTGTAAATATCCTTCTCTAGACATCCAACATTTTTTATCCCCCCAACTTTCATTTCAAGAAGGCTAAATTGTTGATGTTTTGCTATTGAAAATAATTGGGTTGTACATTATGAGAATTTGAAACTGTACGATGAGACCTTAACAAGTGTACTCTTTTAGGACTTGTTAATGGGTGGTTGTGACCCTCTAAAAATAGGCTGACTACATAGGTTCCCAATTTCGACTTCACCGCAGCAAGCTTTGCCTTACAACCCTCACGAGTAATACCTCTACGCCTTCTTTTTTTTTTTTTTTTCTAACAAACTCCTTTAGCGGTCTCTCCTTCTTTACAACACACATACTCTTTTTATAGGATTTCATTAGTTTCTTTACTCTTCCTACTAGCTTCCTTGGCATAATTATTGTAGAACTCATGAGCATCATCTAATGACTCAAATCCTTGGCCTGACTTTGGCTTGTGATCTCTTAGTTGCAGCATGTAGATTTTGTCACACAAATATGAATCTGAATTTAATCTATATTGCCTAGCCCCTTCAAAATGGCCATCTAATTCTAGGGCCATGTAATCCATCTTCATGAAACGATTACAATGAAAACAACATTTTTTATAAAAAAAAATCATAAAAATAAGAGAATAATATTTCTAAAAGAAAGAGCAAAGAAAAAAAAAACTAAGAAAATAAATTAACAATTGCCTGCCTGTATAATGAAAAACTTTGGTCAAGAAATTATGATAGGCAATTTGGAATAGCAAGCACAATTAAGATATTTTTTGGTTTGAAATGAAAATAAGATATTAAATATTATAATACGAGTAAAAAAATAACTAAAATAAATTAAAATAGTACTGACTTGAACTTGGAAGGATGAGTTGAGTTGTACGGTTATGGTCTGATGTGATGGGGATGTCAATGTCAGAAAGATGTAGAGAAGATGGAGGCGTTGAACAATTAATTAAAGTAAACCTCTTGGGCTGCCCTAAGCTGCCGGCCTTTTCAGTTTAATAAAATATTAAATTAATTCAATAATCAATAAAGTTGAGGCTACCACTTGCGTGTGAAAAAAAAAACACCAAAAAGCTGTTGCGCATGGCTTTAAGTTTTATCAATTAAAACATATCAAAGCTACAATACCATTCGATTGATCTGCCGCTTCACCTTTAGTGTCAACATTTTAATTAAAATCAAGTCATCGTGATGTGAGCAAAACTGTATATATAGTTAGTTAGTTAGTTAGTTAGTTAGTTCGTTAAATAGTTAGTTAGTTAGTATCGTGCGGATGCTATTATAAACAGGCAGGAAAGTAGGGAGGGATAGTACAAAATACATGGCGTTTGCAAGTAACCTGCATAGGAGAATTTTGTATATATATATATATATATATCAGAAATTGATGTGTGAAAGCTATAATTTAAAGTTTATTTCTTTATTTTTATTTTAGGCTATCATCATGCAAAAAATTAAGAAAATATTTTTGCTTTCCTATTACCAAATTGGACTTAATTTGACTCAACTCACTCTATATATTGGGTTAGAACTTAGTTGATTAGTTAAAAGGTAAAGAGTTTGATTTACAGTATCTACAATAGAAAAATATTTTCACCCACATAAAGGTTTTATTTTTTAATTTTAAGAATTATTAAAAGATAAGTAAATAAAAGTAGAATCAACATGACAATATTCATTTTGTGTGTAAAAATTTTATATTTGAAACAAAACCAAGGTCTAGTTCAATTTTTACACACACAAAAAAAGAGTGTAATTTCGATTTGAAATGAACCAAAATGCAATTAGTTGGTTTATAACATTTCACTTATATGTTTCATCTCATATATTGATATCAACCATTTAGTAGCAAAATTTAAAATTTGCACCTCATTCAATTTTGGTGTCATATCTCTCAAAATTTCACAATTCTCAAAGAGAAATTTTTTTCTCAACTATAACTAGAAAATAACTAAACCAGACCAGTCACTAAATGGATTAGTTTTATTCAATGATGTAATTAGGTTAATGTCTAGAGTGAATTAAATTGAATCACGTCCACTCTAGTATAAATTTGTGATATTTTTTTCAATAACATGATACTTTTTTTATCAATAATAAGGAGATATTCGAACCTGAAACCTCGTCTAACATTAGAATATTATTGATAATTAACTTATGCTTGTTAATTGTTAAGAACTAAAGGATATGTCAAACCTAAACATATATCCAATATTTGAATAAAATAACATATATGAAATATTTACTATTTTTCTGCACATTTCTGAGGATGGTAAATTACCTTCTCAAAATAAATATAAAATTAAGGAATCTTAGCGATGTAAGTATGTTTTTATCTTGAATCTACTGCAGTTCATAACGTCCCCAAGGTTTTAATAGCAAGAACAAAAGATTATCAATAAAATTTAAAATGAGCGTATAAAAGGAACACCTAAAACTACAAAACCTAGGAGCTCTCTTGTCACACCCCAAAATCAGGACACGTGACAACAGCACGTACCTTAAAGATCCCGAAAATATAATATCCATATCCCTAGAGATATACTCCAAGATTCCAAAAATACACCTTTATTTAATTACAATGGATTAGATTAGAGTCTTTTAATAGCATCGGTAAATGAAAATATTAAACAAACTTTATTAAAGAGAACAATGCCAGAAACCTCAAAAATTATTTTACAAACCAGAAATTAAAATACACACCAACCCATCCTTTATTTATAGATAGAGGAGGGACATGAACCACAAACACAGTCTGCTCCAAGGAGAGGAAATCACGACCTGTCGAATATGGATGTGGAACATGAACAAACAATTGACAGGTTTGGAAACAGCAAGAAGGTGACGCTCAAGGATTTTAATCTACAAGGACAATTAGGGGTGAGCATCACATATGTTCATCAGCCCAATATGGGGTTCCCGGCTAGGTTTGAAAATAGATAGTGAAAATAATATAATACTGTTTAAGAAAAATAATTAAAAGAATATGCACAACACAAACCATTTCAATATAAATATAAGATCCAAAACAGTTGGCATGCTCACACAACTTTCACAAACGTTTTTCAGGTACCCATAATCTCCTTGTCTGATGACCGATTACTGTAGGCCAACTACCCCTACCATAAATAAAAATACAACCAACTTACCTCATATGGTAGTGAGAGTGTCCTTCAAGTTCCATCCCTAGTCCAAAAATGACTAGTTCACAGTACAGTAATGTTCAAGTCCAAATAATCTAATATTGTTCATACATCTAGACCAGAAGATATAGGTATAATTAGTTCCGATAATAATAGTCCAAGGAAAATGGGAAATATAGGCTCATCAGAATATTTTGATGAGAATTCAAAATGGCAGAGTAACGGCATAAGGGTTTTAGGAATAACTTGGAAAATTACCCAATTTAAGAAAATTGAATTAATTGAATTTACCAATTTTAAATTGGGCAAGATAACACTTTAGAAAAAGGAATATGGAATTAAAAAGAGTGAAATATGAAATAAGGAATAGGAATTACCTCGGTAAAATAGTGAGATGAATAGTAAGTTGAGTGAATAGTGACCTCGAGTAAATAGTATCCCCTTATGAAGATGACACGAAATGATGAATAGTAAATACAACTGTTAGATATATGCTCTATAAGCCAATATAAAATGGATAATTCTAAGAAAATAATATATATATATAATAATAATCAAAGGGGCAAGAACGTTGCTTTAGATACATAACGTACACAAAGTAACAAGTCCATGTATTAAGATATAAATGAAAAGTTGTCTAAAGAGGTTAGATGCACGAGACCTTTTCATATATATATAAATAGCGTATCCTAAAAATGTTCATAGTTATTGGATCACAAATTGGACAATGGTGACCCGCAAAGACTGGTACACATTATGTCTGCTCAATTGGGAGGATGACTAGTCTCAAGTCATTCGTGTAGAGAACTTAAGACAGATGTGCAGGTACGATATAGAAGACAGAGTCCACTGAATGTGATCAATTCTGAAATTCTTGTATGGAAGTCTTACTCACAAGTGTCAAATAAAGAATTCTATTTTGTGATAATGCAAGTTAATCCTTATACCTGAGACATCACAGCTGTTTTTTATATATGTTGTTTATCTTTGAAAGCACCATATGGTTGTATCAAAATAATGTGACTTAAAGATGTTCCTCAGGATTCTCAGCATATACGCAAAGATAGGTGAATGTACAACAATAAATCTTTGCTCTTAGTAAGAAGAGAGAATACTCTAAAGATGTGATTCTTGAATCTTTGGCCAAAGTATCGAATG